>NC_053496.1:61607311-61916195 GCF_905171775.1 Rana temporaria
TATATTTAGGGCCGAAACAACTAAGCGATTAATCGACAACTAATCGATTACCATTTTCATAATCGATTAATCGGCCAGTAACATAATGGGGTTTAAAAAAATAAAAAAATAAAATTGGTCCTTTATAGTGCAAAAAGAGCAAATTGCTACTGTAAGTATTACTTTCACTGTCAAACAGTAAAAAATTAACCCCTTACAGTAGCAATTATTTGCTCCTTTTTGTACTAATTTTAGTTATTTTTAACCCCCATTATGTTACTTAACATCTCAGGCCTGGGGTCGCACCTCTGTGTGTTTTTAGTGCTTTTTGCAGAAACACTGCAGTTCATTTACATGGTTTCCTATGGGACACGTTCACATCCATGATTTCTTTCAGCTGCTGCCCATTTGGAAAGGGCGAGGACTTTAACGCAAAACTGTGCCATTTTGTTTTTTTGGTTCAATATACTTCAATGGAGAAGCTGCAGAAAAGCATGTAATGCGTTTTTGCGGCAATTTGTGTTTTTTAATCTGCCCAACAACAAATTGGCCAAAAAAATATAAAAAATAAAAAAAAAATAAAAATTTTGCAGTGATTTGTAACGTTATTAACCGATTAATCGATTGAAACAATAATCGGCAAACTAATCGATTATGAAAATAATCGTTAGTTGCAGCCCTATGTATATTCAAATTTATTTTGAACTACTATTAAATGACAAATCATAACTGTACTGATCAAAGAAGAAGCAATACTTGTAAAGTTAAATAAATCAGAGCCAAGTGTAGCTATGTGTCTTTCACTTACTTCTGTCCCCTAAACTTACAGATCTTCACATATACATTTAAAGCGGAGGTCCACCCGATTTTTTTTTTTTTTAAGCCAGCAGCCCCTGACTTTTAAAAAATTGGACACTTGCCTGTCCAGCGCGCCCGCGATGTCGGCAGCCGAGGCCGCGCAATCAGTCGTCTCTCGGCTGCCCATGCCGCCATCCTCGGTGAGGGAATCACAAAGTGAAGAGTTGCGGCTTCACTGCCCGGTTCCCTACTGCGCATGCGTGATCGGCGCGTCCTTACTGGTCCCCGCTGGCCCCTGGGACCAGTGCGTTTCCCAGAAGACAGCATGGGGGACGGGGGATGTGACTCCTGCGGGAGTCTATCCCCGAAAGTGGGTGCAAATACCTGTATTGCCAAATATGACATCGGAGGGGGGGATTCCAAAAAGCAGAGATTCACTTTTTGTGTGGACCTACGCTTTAAGCAGCTGGCATACCTCTCTGCAAGTAGACAGATTTTGTATTTGGCTCCACAGAAGTCTATGGAGATTTCACCAATACCTGGATGTCTGAATAGCACCGAGATGCCAGAGGAAGCCCAAAAAGAAAAGTGAAATGTTCCCGCTGACTTATACAGCTTTACAACCTGGCGTTCTTGAATGCGGTCCAAAGATAGTGTTTGTTTCTGCATGTTATTAAGAAAAAGCAAAGGCCCTTATGTAGCACTATGTCAGAAATAAGTACTGGCCAAGTTAATCCAAAGCAGCCAGACTGTCCCTTTCACTCAAACTGCCATTTGCCAGCATTTCCAAGACACCGATAGATGATGAGTGCAATTAACAGACACACAAAGCTTCACAAAAAGCATCTGCCAGTTCGAGGCTTTCCAACTCTGCAGAAGTTACTCCCTAGGCGGGCAAGTCATGAGTGTATTAAACAAAATGTTTGCAGATTTCTACCCTGCTTAATAATTGTGTGTACAATGTTACAACATTCTAAAGCTTCACGCCGTGTTTCAAAGTAGTTGTTCAACCCACTGGGATGTCTGCTGACCATTTAATACACTTTCGCAAAAAGTGGACAAGTAAAACGATGTCCTCTGGGGGCGTGTCCAAGATGGCGAAGTGAGCAGAAGCTAATCCTCTGTGCTCCGCCGGCATCCGCTCTTACATCCGAGCCATCGACACCGGATTACTCTCCTGCGGCCTGTCGGGGATACCCCACGTTGCTGTGAACCTGGGGAGCCGGTCGGGGGATCCCTCCGTTTTGGATTAGCTGTGTGGGGATCCACACCATCTCTTTCCGGGCCGGGCCCGGCCTTCCCCCGGGACGCGCGGCTTCGGCCTGTCCTGGACGTCCATCCTGCTCCGGTGAGGGGACCCTGAGAGGCTATATCACCACCCCGACACCTAGGGACCAAGCTGGGGCACTTACCTCCCGATCCGGCCCTTCCTCGCGGGATCCACGCTAGGCCGCACCGAAGCCGCGGCCTCGATTTCCACCTCGCGGACCCGCGGTAGCCACGATCCCGCCCAGCTTATTGCACGCCCGCCACCGCAGACCCGGCACCTGAGGACCACCGCTGCCGCACTCGGCTCCAGCTCCGGCCCGTCCTCGCGGGACCCGCACTAGGCCGCAACGAAGCCGCGGCCTCGATTTCCACTCGCGGACCCGCGGCAGCCACGATCCCGCCCAGCGAGCGGGCGGGGAACTCCGGACATCATCGGCTGCTGATCCGCTCCGGGGGACTGCCGCGGAGGCGCTTCCTGCCCGCTCCTGCTCCACCGCAAGGGCCTTGGACTGGGCCTGAACGAGGCCGCGGCCTGGATTTCACCTTGTGGCCCCCCTGGTGGCCACGATCCTGCCCACCACACAGGCGGATCCGGCGGGTGGTCTGCTTGCTGGGGGGCCCCCCGGAGGGTCTAGCAGCTGCGTCTACCTCCCCCTTGATCCGGTTCCCCCCCCCTTGCTGAGAGCTGAGGCCTTGCGGTCCCCGAGCCTGGGGGTACCACCACCGTGTGTGTGGCCTGCTGGACTTTATCTGTCTCCCTTCGCGGCTGACTGCTGCCTGGGTGTCCTTGAGATAGGGAGCCGGGGGGCGCCCGGGGGCTTTTAATTGTGGTCGCAGAGACACTTGAATGAGGCGAGGCCGGTCAGGATCAAAGGGTGGTAAGGGGAAGACATACAAATTCCCTCCTCTCCCGGAGTCCCCCCAGCTGACGCCGGACCCCCTGGCTACCCCTCGGGCCACTCGCGGCCAGCACAGGGCATCACAAACGGGCCCAATGGAGGCTGAAGGAGAGAGGCCCCCGTGGCTGGCGGAAGTTATGGCGGCTATAGCCATGTGCCAATCCACACTCACGGCTAAAATAGAGGCAGTACAAATGGACGTTGGCCTTATCAGACAGGACATGGACAAACTCAGGTCCAGGGTGACAGAGACTGAACAGAGAGTCAGCAACACAGAGGATATAGTTGCGGAACACAGTGCAGCACTGCGCTCGCTTCAAACTAAGGTCAAAGCCCTGGAGTACAGAGCTGAGGATGCAGAAAACAGAAATAGGCGCAACAACCTGCGCATAGTCGGCCTGGCGGAGGGCGCAGAGGGCAACAACCCGACGTGCTTTGTAGAGGACATGCTACGCAACCTTTTGCCTGATGCACGCCTGTCCCCTCACTATGCGGTGGAGCGGGCTCACAGGATTCCACCCAGGCCTGGCCCTCCGGGAGCTCCTCCTCGCACGTTTATCCTCAAACTCCTCAACTTTCGGGACAGAGATGAGGTCCTCCGTGCATCTAGGGCGGTGGGGGATTTGCGTTTCCAAAACAACAAATTGATGATCTTCCCTGACTACTCTATAGAAACGCAGAAATTGAGGAAATCGTTTGATCATGTGAAGGCGGGGCTGCGGGCTCGCAACATCCGCTACAGCGTCCTCTTCCCGGCCCGCCTGAGAGTCCAGGATGGTGAGACAACCCGCTTCTTCACTTCCCCGAGAGACGCCTCTGCCTGGCTGGACTCCCTGCCTCGTGACCAGCATCCAAGAGCGTGAGCCGTGAGTACCCGCTGAAGACCCTTTTTGTGCTTTGGGCCCCGTCCATAGCCTCGCCCCGGCGAGCGCTGCACTACTCCTCAGGTTTGGTGCACACCCACAGCGTCTGTTGCAACTGTTGTGCCCGTTGATGCTGTGGTTGCCTTTACGGGGTGCCCAGGGACTCCCCATGGGTGGGACACTAAGATGGTGCCCCTGGTTAGAAGAACCAGGAGACTTCTGCAGCTGAGACTTCCTGTCACCCAAGGTTTTGACAGACAGGCCTGCACTCCTTACGAGTAGATGGTTTACTTATTCCCCTTTCTTACTGGAGGGACCTTTTGTTTACATATGCCTTTTTGAATTTTATTTTAAATTTTTGTTCCCGACAGTCTGAGACATTTCCCGGCGGATGCTACAGCTAAAGAGGACATAGCGCAACTCACTCCTTGACCCCGCTGAACTTGCGGGGGGTTGGGAGCGGATCTTGCACAGGACCCCCCTTTTGCAGCCGGCGAGCTGTTTTTTGGTTTTGGGATGGAAACCTGCCTCAGTTTTAAGGGGTTGGGTGGGGTGGGGGGAGGGGAGGGTTCCCATGTTTGGGATGGTTTATGGTTTGTGTTTTATTTTTGTTTTCTTCACAAAAATGTCTTGCAAGTAGGTTCTGAATATGCATTACCAAAGTCAGCGTCAGGTGTATGTTGTGGGTACCCCTTCCGAGTCAGGAGAGCGGTCTCAGGGGGGGGGCGCCCTTTTCATCCTGAGATAATTCCCCCCAGCTGCTGGTATGTCAGCCCTTAATATACTGTCATGGAACACTAGGGGTCTAAATTCTCCAACGAAACGGTCGCTGGTATTTCAATTCATTAGGGCTCATAGCCCACATATCTGTATCCTCCAGGAGACCCACCTGGTGGGTAGTAGAACGCTGGCCCTAAAAAAACCCTGGATAGGGCATCACTACCACTCCACTTACTCCAACTTTGCCAGGGGAGTTAGCATCCTGGTGCACAAGTCCCTCCCCTTTCGGCTGCTCAACTTGACACTTGACTCGGATGGCAGATACGTCGTAATTCATGCACAGATTAGGTCCATGAGGTTGGTCATAGCAGGGGTGTATCTGCCCCCTCCTGCATCAATCTCACTTCTACACCGAATCACCTCGAGTATAGCTGAATTTGCTAGCGAAAACTTGGTCATAATGGGAGACTTTAACATGGTCCCGGATCAGAGCGTTGACAGGATGTCCCAGAGTGGATCATTCCACTCTGGTCTGGTGGAGTGGGCAGAAATGTATGGCTTGACGGATGTGTGGCGTTGGAGGAATCCTCACTCCAGGGCTTACACCTGTCACTCTGCATCGCATAAGTCCTTCTCTAGAATAGACCTGGCGTACCTGGGGGGCCTGGCATTGCCTAAGGTTCAGGACATTAGGATTCTCCCTAGGGGCATCTCGGATCATGCGCCGCTTCTCCTGACGCTGGAGCTCTCTTCGGCCCCGGGCACAGTACTGTGGAGGCTGTCCAGGTTCTGGGTGTCGGACGAGGCGGTGGATGGTCACTTTAGGGAGGCGCTGCGGGAATACTGGGCGGTCAACCCCGGTTCGGCCGGGCCGCTGTCGGTCTGGGACGCCTTTAAAGCCTACACGCGGGGTCGGTATCAATCCATAATAGCTAGGGTCCGGAGGGAGAGGAGGGCTGACTTGGTGGGAGCAGAGGGGAGGGCAGCCCTGCAGGAAGCACAATATGTCCGTTCCAGGGATCCTTGTGACTACGACGCTCTTCAGTCCCTGACGGGGGAGGTGGTGCGTATTCGCACTGCTCTCACCCAGAAACGTTTACTCGCCCAATCGCAGCGTATATTCGAACAGGGGGAGAGATCCGGGAAGTTACTGGCCTGGCTGTCACGGGAACAATCTGGGGGGATGTGTGTGCCCTGCATACGTGGACCGGGGGGGGACCTAACGTACGCCCCTGACGAAATAAACGACTGCTTCGTTTCCTTCTATAAAAGTCTCTACAGCTCCAGGGCTGCGTACTCTAGTGATGACCTGGCCTCCTATCTAGATCCCATTGACATCCCAGTTCTGACTACTAAATACCGAGAACTGCTAGACGCCCCCATAGCCGCTGACGAACTCTTGACAGCTCTTAAGACCCTCCAATCGGGTAAGTCGCCGGGCCCCGATGGTATACCGGTTGAATTTTACAAACAATACTCTGAGGACTTGACGGACAAACTGCTCGGTATGTTAACAGAGGCGCAGAGGGCGCGGGAGCTCCCGCATTCCCTGAGTGAGGCTGTGGTGGTGGTGATCCCTAAGCCGGGTAAGGACCCGACCGTGTGCTCCTCATACCGCCCCATCTCACTGATAAACGTTGATGCAAAACTCCTGGCCAAAGTCTTGGCCAGGAGGTTAAACACAGTCATAACTGCATTGGTACATCCAGACCAAACGGGGTTCATGCCAGGGAGGGGAACGGATATTAACATTAGAAGGCTGTATACGCATATGGACAGGGCGCTGCCGGAGACGGCAGGGGTAGTGGCGTCTTTAGACGCCGAAAAAGCCTTCGACTCGGTGGAGTGGGGGTTCCTGTGGGGGGTTCTTGCGCGGTTTGGCTTCGGGCCAAATTTTCTGACATGGCTGGGGATGCTTTACGCTGATCCCAGGGCCAGAGTCCGCACGAATGGCCTCCTCTCAGACACTTTCCCCTTGGGCCGGGGCACTCGCCAGGGATGTCCGCTATCGCCGGGACTTTTTGCCCTGGCGGTTGAGCCCCTTGCCATAGCCCTGAGGGCTGAGGCCGGGGTCAGGGGCATAGCGGTGGGGGACATAGAGGAGAAGGTGTCCCTCTACGCGGACGACACTCTACTCTACATGGCGGATGCATCCCAGTCGCTACGGAGAGCACTTGACCTATTTGAAGAATTCGGCCGGTTCTCAGGAATCCGCATAAATTGGGGCAAGTCCGTTCTCTTCCCACTGCACCCCTCGCTTCCCAGAGTAGATACTGGAACCCCCCTCCAGTGGGTAAGTGAATTTACATATCTAGGCATTCGGATTAGTAACACCTCACAGGAATACATAGAGGGGAATGTACGGCCCCTCCTCTCTCATCTCACTGACAAATGCACGACCTGGCGCACCCTCCCACTAACTCCAGTTGGCAGGGTGAACCTGCTTAAAATGGTGTTCCTCCCTAAGTTCCTATATTTCTTCCGCAACACCCCTTCCCACATCCCCAGAACTTTCTTCAGGCGACTGGAGGGGGTGCTGACGTCTTTCATTTGGGCCGGAAGGCCACCCAGAGTTGCAAGACAGATACTGTATCTCCCCCTATCGGGGGGGGGATTGGCCCTCCCAAATTTTTTGCTGTATTACTGGGCGGCTGTCCTAGTTACAGTGCGCTGGTGGTTCTCCCAGCCCAGACAGAACCCGGCGGTGAGGCTGGAAGCTGCTATACTGGGATCATATGCAGCGTTGTCTAATCTGGTGTACAGGGGTCCCGGCGCCCCCCATCCTCTGACGGCGTCCATGAAGACGACTGTTAGGGTGTGGCGGGCGGCCAGAGCTATTTATGCTAAACCGAATTGTATCTCCCCACACACCCCGCTGTGGGGTAACCCCACCCTGCCTCATCTCTGTGATCTGCCCGAACCCTCACAGTGGGCCAGACGCGGGATCACCACCCTTAGACACGTCATAGCAGATGGTAGGATCAAGCCCTTTCAGGACCTGAGACGACAGTACTCCCTCCCTGGCTCCCTCGAGTTTAAATACTTTCAGCTGAGACATGCGATGAGGGCCCAATTCCCGGACGCACTGACCCTGGAACCTGACTCAATTGAGCGACTGTTGACATCGAGCGCAATGGGGAAGCCCCTTTCCACTCTCTACATGTACCTTACGGTGGCCCACGATGTTAAACTCACCCGGTTAATGGATAAATGGAGGGGGGACATTCCAGCTTTGGGGGAGGACGAATGGGAGGAATGCGTCTCCACATACATCCCATCCATGATAGCAGCTAAGGACAGGTTCCTCCAGCTCAAGTTCCTACATAGGGCCTACTTCACCCCTCATAGAATGGCCAACATATACCCGCATCTTGATCCGAACTGTCCCAGGTGTGGGGTCGAGGTGGGGACATTCTGGCACATGGTGTGGGACTGCCCGAAGCTTCGGCCGTATTGGGCGGGGGTAGCAGAGAGGCTTAGCGACATAGGAGGGACCAGAGTGCCGTTGGACCCCTTGGTGCTCCTTCTGAGTCATTTGGGTGAGGTCGAGGGAGACAGGTACACTAAGCTATGTATCACGTTCTCACTGTTCTATGCTAGGAGGGAGATATTGCTACGGTGGAAGTCGGTAGGACCTCCCACCCTTGGATCCTGGAGGAAGGCGGTGGACTCGGCTTTGCCCCTTTACAAACTTACGTATGAGAGTAGGCAGTGCCCTGCTAAGTACGATAAGGTCTGGTCGGCCTGGGTGGATGCACCGGGATGGGGGGCCGGGGGGGTGGGGGACTAAGATGGATTCCCCCCCCGCCCGGATTGGGGGCCTTTGCCCCCCCTTCTCTCTCGGGGCGCTGCCCACTTTGATCGGCTGCTGGGGTCCTCACACGGTCTGGGGGTAATCTAGGGACTTGGTGCGGGGGCGACGATCTTCTGCCCGTGTGTACTCCAAGGAATACTCCGGTTGGTCTGTGACTGGTGGCTTACGGTCGGGGGGGACTGGGGAGGGAGGGCTATGGACTAGCATCTCGTTGCTTATTATACTTGTATTATTTTCCCTTTTTCCTCTCTGGATTGCCTTTGTTTATGATCTGCAAATGCTGAAATCACTTGCTTCTGACTGTCATTGTTTCTATGCAAATCTGATTGTTGAATAATGCATATCTTGTAATGCTGTTTTGTTAATAAAAACCTCTTTCTGTTAAAAAAAACGATGTCCTCTGATTCCTCATGTATTGAATTGTATTGTAACTGTACTGTCTGCCCTTATATTGTAAAGCACTGTGCAAACTGTTGGAGCTATATAAATTCTGAATAAAATAATAATAATAATAATAAAAATAAAGTAAATGTCACAAAAATAAAATAAAAAACACACAACTTACTCATGTACTCTGTTGTCTCCATACAAATCGCTAAGCCCAAAACTGACGTAATGCCAGTGCTCAGGAACACCAAGCGACGAATTGCCAAGGCTTCTGTACATGCTCACATAATCAAGGGGGTCTGGTCCACCCAACCTAAAAAAAGGGAAATAAATTACAGATCAATTAAAAAAATAAAAATAAAAATAAAAAGATTGTGGCAGGCCACACAACATAAATTTCAGTTTTATTATACAACCTAAATTATGCCCACTTAGAACCCAATGTCAAAAGCTCTGTACTTGAACTGCCAAGTTCTCCAACCCACAAATTCCACTAGCAGGGCCACCTATACAGTTCCTGCTCTGGGCACTAGGTGTTCCTCCTAGAGTAATCAAAACTAAATCATACTGGCTATTTATTTTATGCCAGTACAATACCAGTCACGTAAATGCATCGGCCACCTATAAGTTGTATGCACTAAAGCCGAGTGGTGCTCAGTTCAGGGATAGCTGTGCAACCAATTGTAAACGGTTCGAAAGTGAAAAGAATCCACACCAGAACTGGATATTACTGGGCAGCTTGCTGGGTTAGTACCCTTTGTAAATGTGTAACAAGGGACTACACATGATTACAGTTAAATGCCTAATCCTGTTCCTGGGCGATCAGACTCAAGAGGCAAAACAAACAAGGTAACCTACAAAGACTATTACACAATTTAATGAAGTAGTTGTGTTTTCTTATACCTCATTATTGCCCAACATAATGTTAATCTGTAGTGACAAAGAGAAGAGCACTTACATTTCAAGCCTTAACGACAGTTGTCACAAATAGAAATTAAACAAGATTATTGCCTAACACTTAACAAAAAGCCTTGAATATCTGTCACTGTCTTTTATAAATTAAATGCCACTTGCAGTACCCTGCGTGAGAAGGACCCCACCAGCTCCTATTTGGTCTTCCTGACATTTCAGAGCTGCAGCTTCTGTCAGTGTCTTTGGCTTTCTACAATTCCAGAATGTCAAAAAGTCTGTGCCCCCCGCTACGGCTCTCTTCTGACTCTGTCACTACAGGACACAGCATTATTGTAGAGGATGGAAGAATGAACAACAGCACAGAGCGGGGGGGACACAAACATTGGACACCCCCAGAAGTGCTGAATGCCAAAGACACTAATGGAGGCTGCTGTGCTGGAATGAAAGGGGAAGTGAGACATAGGCCACCAGAGAGGAGAGTATAGGGGCTCTCGCCCTGCAGGGTATTGTGGATACAATATCACTTTTTAGATGTGACCAGATATTTAAGTCTGGATAATATAGAAATAGATCTGACAACGGTTTTTACTTGAATTTAAAAAGAGTTGTAAAGGAAAAACATTTTTTTGCCTAATATTAATGTCTGTAAGGTAGACAGACAGAATAGTGTAATGATTCTGTTAAAAAAACGAGTAAATACCTATTAAATTCCTTCATCTATATCACCTCCGTCATTCTAGTTTCTGTTCTCTCGTTCACTTCCTGGTTTGCGGCGCTCGTTCATGTAACAACTACATTTCCCAGTATGAATTGCGACACGCCCAGTAATTCACACCTCCTTGAAGTCTCTAACACGTAGAGAGCGTTCTGCCGCACAGATGTAGTTCCCAGGAGGGGGCGAGCACGTTACTAACCACCGCAGTAAAGCCTCCCTTCATGGTGGTGAGTAACAATCAGACAAGCAGGAAGTGAACGGAACAGAGAAGAAATAGAGCAACTTCTGAGCAAAAAACGAACAATGAGGAAGTGAAAAAAGGAATGTCTGCAGGTAAAGGATGCTTATTATAAAATAAAACAAATTCCTTTACAACCCCTTTAAATGCTTTGGGACCGAGAGTCTCTAGGACCAAATCTATACAAAGTTTGGAAGATAAAAGGGATTATTGGTGGTCATATATAAACTAAGTGTACACATGGTCCCTTATGCTGATGATGTCTGCAAATACAGCAACTATCTTAGGGCAGTGATCTCCAAACTGCGGCCCTTTGCTTGCTTTTATCCGGCCCTTGGGGCATTATTCCCCCCACCATCAGCAACAGTGAGGGGCGCTATTCCTCCCACAGACACCAACGATGGGGAGGGCGGGCGCGCCATTCCTCCCACAGACACCAACGATGGGGAGGGCAGGCGCGCCATTCCTCCCACAGACACCAACGATGGGGAGGGCAGGCGCGCCATTCCTCCCCGCCATTTCTGTTGTGTGTGTGATGTGCACTGCGCTGAGGCAGCCCATACAAATGTGCAGTGTGGTACAGAAAAATGCAAATATGCTGCATTTTTCCATAGCGTATCAAATGGTAGCAAGTCACGCCGCAGAGCAAAGACTTGAATGGAGTTTAACTTTGTATAAAATCTATAAGAATAAAATTAAACAAATTATGTAAATACTGTAGTACAATCCACAGAAACACTGTCTCCTCTGCAAAACAAACCTCAGTCTGCACACAATAAAAGCAATTTTATTTGTTTGTATTGCTACAGATTTCTTCTCACTTCTATCTGGTAAAATGTTATCAGCAGGGAAATATCTCTAAAGGAGCTCCAGATAGCAGTAAAAACCTGTCAGGTGATCAAAGACTTCTTTACTCTTCCTAAAGCTAAAAAAAAAAAAAAAATAAGTTTGGCTGGGTATACACCTTAAGGTCCAATGCCTTTTGTTGTGCAGCAGTGATGTATTTTACATGCATCAGCAAATTGCCATGCCTTTGATTTTTAGTAGGCACTTAGGGAATGCAAGTGCTTTGCTGCTGCGCCATAAGGGCCAATTCACATGGGCTGCATGCTAAAGCAGCCTATAGACCATAGGTGTCAAACACAAGGCCCGCGGGCCAAATCCGGCCTTCAGGCCATTTCATGTGGCCCTCACACCTCTCCTGCACCTGCAAGAGAGCTCCAGCCCTCCTCTGGTCCTACTCCAGACCCTGTATTTTCTGCTTTCTAGCAATGCATCCATCTTTTCCCATCAGCAGCATACGGTAAGGGGGGTGCACTGTGATGTAAGGGAGAGTGGGGGACTCCGGGACTTCTGATGGTGGCGTGGCTCTTGACATCCAATGTAAAAGGGGAGGGGATGTGCTGGACAAATAATCTTACAGATACAACCGGGCAATCATAATGCTGATGTGGCCCACGATGAAATTTAGTTTGACACCCCTGCTATAGACGATTCAATTTCCTTCCACCAAAATCTCTTAATTCCCCCATCAACGCCGACTCCCACATTGCCATTGTGTTCTGCCAGCAAGGGGCGCAGGGAGCCTTCCCAGCTGACAGAACACAATGATAATTGCTAGCAAAACAACTACGACCAATGAATTGACTTGGATAAAATTAGTCTACCCAAAGATGTATTGAATCTTGGCCGATCCCTGCTGAACCACCGAACTTCAATCCATGTATGGAGAAAGGAAAAAAATAAAGTCAGATTTTTATTCCTGTCCAAGTCCCTAATGGAGAAATTTCTTAAAGGGGTTGTAAACTCATGTTTTTTCACCTTAATGCATCCTATGCATTAAGGTGAAAAAACTTCAGTCACTGACCGGCCCCCCATTTTACTCACCTGAGCCCCGTAATTCCCACACCGGAGAGGCGCTCTTCAGCTCTCCCTTTTGATTGGATAGATCGATCAAGCACAGCCATTGGCTCCTGCTGCTGTCAATCAAATCCAATGATGCCGGTGGCGTGGCCCAAGTCCGGCATTTTGTGCCTATAGACGCAAATGCTGGACTCGGGAGCACGCACGCAAGGTAACCCCCTGGGAGAACGCCTCTACTAGCGGGGTTATACGATGCGGGGGGGGGGAGGAGCTAATAGCGCTGCCAGGGGACCCCAGAAGTCGAGGATCGGGGCCACTCTGTAAAACGAACTGCATAGTGGATGGTGTGTGTGTGTGTGTGTGTGTGTGTGTGTGTGTGTGTGTGTGTGTGTGTGTGTGTGTGTGTGTGTGTGTGTGTATGAATGTATGTATGACATTTTTTTTTTTTTTTAAACAACAAAGGAAGCTTTACAATCGCTAACTTTCCATCTGGTAGAAGGTCAGCAGGACAGAAATTTATGTAGGGACATTTTTATCACATAAACAGGTTATTAATGAAAGGAATGAAATAAGGTGAAGAGACTAAGCAGAATCAGTTCAGTACATTCATGCCTGCCAAAAACTGGGTGCAGGTCCATCTTGTCACTGACTGTCTATAGCAGGGCTTCTCAACCAGGATTCCGGGGGGGGGGGTAATTCTTCCTAATGACCACAGGTCTAAGGAACATTCTTCCCACTGACTAACACACTAATGTATCATGAGTTGTAGATCTAGTTTTTTTTAGCAGGGGTTCCCTGGGACAGGAAAGGCATTTCAAATTTTATTTCAAGGGTTCCTTTGTGTTGAAAAAGTTGACAAAGGCTGGTCTATAGCATAGGAAGAAATAGAAAAAAAAAAAAAACACACTCCTGTCCCAGGAAACAATAATAAAACCAAAGACAAAGAAAAGTAAATATGTAAATAGTGAATGAACATGCATTACCTGTAACATGTTGAGTAATACTAAGCAGCCGAGTTTGACAAGTCCACAGAGAGGGGTGCACAGATCCAAACGCACAGTCTGTGTATCCAGGGCCATACACCCCTCTGTACTTGTCAAAGTCGGTAGCGCAGGTCGAGTCCAAACAGCCGATGTGCGTCCATTCACATGGACTGCCTGCACACAGCTCAGTGATAAGACAGAAAAGTACACAAAGGGCTCTTCAATCTCAACAGGGCTCAGTGTGTGTGAATGAGCCCTAAACATGAAAGTGTGAAGATAAATATTAAAACAGCAATTTGTTCAATGAGAACCTCAGATAACAAGCAGAAACACGCTCAATAAGATTGTCTTAACCTGAAAATGTAACGATTCCCAGAAAAGAAAGAACACTGACAGCAGCAATGAGAGGGAAGAAGCTGTTCCTCGGGTTGTCGCCTCTGATCTGACAGCAGGGAGGACAAACAGTCCATGAGCAGCATGGGAAGCGTCTTCTGTGATACTGAGAGCCATCTTCCTACACCTTTCACAATCAGATTAATAAACCCTTGTCAAAAAATAGAACAAAATGTTTTTGTCTAAATGTGAACTTTATCTGAATAGACTGCCAATACATACACAAAGAATAATGTCTATTTCTTCTGAGGCAGCACATGACAGCGCATCACGGTGTTACTGTGGGGTCCTCAGCCACTACGGGGGGGCTCCCAGCTATAGTGCGGAGTCCTCAGCCACTATGGGGGGGGGGCCATTTACATTGTTGGTCAGTTTAAAAACCCATCACTATGGGGTGTCTGGTTAGTGTGGGATCCACAGTCATTAGGGGGGGGGGGGGGGGGGGTTCAGTGTTACAGTGTGGGGTTCCTGGTTACAATGCAGGTCCCCAATCATTGTTGGGTCACCAGTAACAGTGTGAAATCCACAGTCCCTGTAGGGGGTCCTTGGCTAGAGAGGAATGGTCACCAGTCACTATGGTGGGTTCCCGGTTACAGCTGGAGGAGGGGGGGTCACCAGTCACTATGGGGGTTCCCAGTTACAGCTGGAGGAGGGGGGGTCACCAGTCACTATGGGGGTTCCCAGTTACAGCTGGAGGAGGGGGGGTCACCAGTCACTATGGGGGTTCCCAGTTACAGCTGGAGGAGGGGGGGTCACCAGTCACTATGGGGGTTCCCAGTTACAGCTGGAGGAGGGGGGGTCACCAGTCACTATGGGGGTTCCCAGTTACAGCTGGAGGAGGGGGGGTCACCAGTCACTATGGGGGTTCCCAGTTACAGCTGGAGGAGGGGGGGTCACCAGTCACTATGGGGGTTCCCAGTTACAGCTGGAGGAGGGGGGGTCACCAGTCACTATGGGGGTTCCCAGTTACAGCTGGAGGAGGGGGGGTCACCAGTCACTATGGGGGTTCCCAGTTACAGCTGGAGGAGGGGGGGTCACCAGTCACTATGGGGGTTCCCAGTTACGGCTGGAGGAGGGGGGGTCACCAGTCACTATGGGGGTTCCCAGTTACGGCTGGAGGAGGGGGGGTCACCAGTCACTATGGGGGTTCCCAGTTCCGGCGGGAGGAGGGGGTCACCAGTCACTACGGGGGTTCCCAGTTCCGGCGGGAGTCACCAGTCACTACGGGGGTTCCCAGTTCCGGCGGGGGTCACCAGTCACTACGGGGGTTCCCAGTTCCGGCGGGAGGAGGGGGTCACCAGTCACTACGGGGGTTCCCAGTTCCGGCGGGAGGAGGGGGTCACCAGTCACTACGGGGGTTCCCAGTTCCGGCGGGAGGAGGGGGTCACCAGTCACTACGGGGGTTCCCAGTTCCGGCGGGAGGAGGGGGTCACCAGTCACTACGGGGGTTCCCAGTTCCGGCGGGAGGAGGGGGTCACCAGTCACTACGGGGGTTCCCAGTTCCGGCGGGAGGAGGGGGGTCACCAGTCACTACGGGGGTTCCCAGTTCCGGCGGGAGGAGGGGGTCACCAGTCACTACGGGGGTTCCCAGTTCCGGCGGGAGGAGGGGGTCACCAGTCACTACGGGGGTTCCCAGTTCCGGCGGGAGGAGGGGGTCACCAGTCACTACGGGGGTTCCCAGTTCCGGCGGGAGGAGGGGGTCACCAGTCACTACGGGGGTTCCCAGTTCCGGCGGGAGGAGGGGGTCACCAGTCACTACGGGGGTTCCCAGTTCCGGCAGGAGGAGGGGGTCACCAGTCACTACGGGGGTTCCCAGTTCCGGCGGGAGGAGGGGGTCACCAGTCACTACGGGGGTTCCCAGTTCCGGCGGGAGGAGGGGGTCACCAGTCACTACGGGGGTTCCCAGTTCCGGCGGGAGTCACCAGTCACTACGGGGGTTCCCAGTTCCGGCGGGAGTCACCAGTCACTACGGGGGTTCCCAGTTCCGGCGGGAGTCACCAGTCACTACGGGGGTTCCCAGTTCCGGCGGGAGGAGGGGGTCACCAGTCACTACGGGGGTTCCCAGTTACGGCTGGAGGAGGGGGGGGGGGGTCACCATGGGGGTTCCCGGTAACAGCGGGAGGAGGGGGTCACCAGTCACTATGGGAATTCCCAGTTACAGCTGGGAGGAGGGGGGGGTCACCAGTCACTAAGGGGGTTCCCGGTTACAGCTGGAGGAGGGGGGGGGGGGTCACCAGTCACTAAGGGGGTTCCCAGCTCCAGCAGGAGGAGAGGGGGTCACCAGTCACTATGGGGGTTCCCGGTTACAGGGGGAGGAGGGGTCACCAGTCACTATGGGGGTTCCCGGGTTACAGCTGGAGGGGGGGGGGTCCCCTGTAACAATGTTTGTCAGTATAGAAGATGAACTCTCTTGTAACTCATGTAAAGTTGTCTCTATAGCCGTAGTGAGCAGTATGAATGGTCCCGGGACATTATATATCGTAGTGTGGCCTTACCAGTACTTGACTATAGCGGTGACCTGGAGGGGGTTGGGCTGCTCCGGGTACAGCCTCCGACACTCGCCGTAGATGGCATGCAGCCCCGGGGGGAAGATGGACGGGAAGGCCTGGGGTCCGCTGCTAGGCCTCATCTCTTCCATGCCCTCCGCACACTCGCAGCTCTCTCACACTCCCCGGACACCCCGGCCGTCTCTGCTGAGAAAAGTCCGCTCTTCCTCACACGAAGTCTTCGGAGCGCCCCCTCCCTGCCTGACTCCCTCCTTCCCAGCAGCCTCTGGGAGAAATCTCTGGAGAAGCGGCCACACAGATCGCTGCTGGAGTGGAGAATGGTGGTCTAGCAAACAATTCCCATTGGCTGCTGAGCCAACCAATGGATGATGCTTGAAACTACAGTCTTCGTCTCCCAGCAACTCAGTGGCTAGTGTCACACCCAATCATCGTATGGATAATGATGTCGCCAGTAGTGATGCTCCGCCATCTTGTTGGTTTGATATATTTAGTTTCGTTTTTTTTTTTTTTTTTGCTGTATATTGATTTCTAGTTTTCCCGTCCTCTAGACTTTTGTTATAGATAAAACATGATATAAAAGAAGTACTATAACAATAATTGCTAACTAAATTTCAAATAAAAAAAAGAACTCTGGGCAACGTGGCCAGGGCCGGTGCTACCATTAGGCAAACTAGGCAGCCACTACCTAGGGCACCCGGCCACTGGTGTTACTACTCTCTTCTCTCTGCAGCAAGCAACTAAGTCTCAGTGGCGGCTGGTGCTCAACATTTTTTGGGGGGGCGCAAACAAACTGAAAAAAAAAAAAACATCAATTGCAGCCACTGTGCCCATCAAACCCAGCCACTGTGCCCATCAAGCGCAGCCACTGTGCTCATCAAACGCAGCCACGTGCAATCAAATGCAGCCACTGTACCCATAAATTGCTGCCACTGTGCCATCAAACACAGCTAACGTATCCATCAATTGCTGCCAGTGTGCCCATCAATTGCAGCCACTGTGCCTTATCAATTGCTGCCACTGTGCCCCATCAATTGCTGCCACTGTGCTCCATCAATTGCCACTACTATGCCCCATCAATTGCCACTACTATGCCTCATCAATTGCTGCCAGTGTGCCCATCAATTGCCACAACTGTGCCCCATCAATTGTCACTACTGTGCCCCATCAATTGTCACTACTGTGCCCCATCAAATGCTGTCAGTGTGCATCCCCGCTCCTGTCTCGAGTCACGGCGCTGTCCTCCATGCTCTGAGTCATCAATGTCTTCTCCCGTCCTCTGCTATGATTGGATGCCTCATAGCTGCTGTTTACCATTTTGGAAACCTATTAGAGCCTAAGGCTCTAATCGGACGCCTAAGAAAGCCTACGGCTCTAATCAGGCACTTCCAAAAACACCCCCCCTGGCTGTAATTCAGATGCCCGGCGCCCGACAAGGGGCCGGACTCCTAAATAGGGGGCGGCAGCGGCAACCATAGATAGGTTCATGCAATGCATGTTATTTTGGGAGTAGAGGTTACTAGGTCCATGTTCCTGATAATATGTGCATTTACAAAAGATTTCCCTAAAAGTTTGGGGTTAAAATAAAAATGTGATAATGAGATTTTGGTAAGAAAGTAACCAGGACCAAAATAAATGGCTGCATATGTTGAGTCAGGGTGACTATTCTTGATAATTCCCAGAATTTCAACCATAAAAAGTGTTAAAGGGGTTGTAAAGGTTTGTTTTTAATTTTATAAATAGGTTCCTTTAAGCTAGTGCATTGTTGGTTCACTTACCAACACAGTGTCTCCCCACAGTGATGTAGTCCCAAGGGAGGGGGCGAGCACGCTGACTAACCCCCAGCCAGAACGGCTCGGATGATGGTGGAAAGCTTACTGAGGAGGAACAGGAAGTGAGAAATTCAGACAAAGAAAAAAAAAAATTTAGAAGGGAAATCGAAGGAACAGGTAAGTGAACCAACAATGCACTAGCTTAAAGGAACCTATTTAGAAAATAAAAACACAAACCTTTACAACCCCTTTAATGATGTAATGTTGCTTATTCATCAATGTTTCGTTTGTTGCTGATGGTCAGATATATTTGCAAAGTTGGGAGGCTGACTTCTGAGTCAGAATATGTGTTTGGGTAAAATGTTCTGTTCTGAGATCCTCGGGTCCACTTGGGTCCCGGGGATAGAAGGAACTAAAGGTGTTTGAGTTTTGTTGAAATCCTGCTGTAATACTAGATTTGGGAAAATGTTTAGTTAAATATTGAATCTCTATAAGGAAAACTCTTGCTAAGAAACATTTTTATTTCGGCATGCTTTACTTATTTTGAACTGATCAGGTAGATTCTGCGATTATTCATATTGAATGAGGAGTATCCGCCCCAGCCAGCATTCACCCCTAGCCCCCTGTAGATGAAGAAATGCCCACCCCATTCATACCCTATATCCCATTCATACCCTAAAATGACAATTAAGCACTTCAGAAAAGGACTAGGGATGGAAATTGTGTAATCAGGTGGTGGAATTTTACCCCCCATCAACCCCCTCCCCTGCTCCTTTTCTGTACCCCTATCTTCAATAATTCAGCATGTGTACTGATGTGGTAAAGTTCTCTGCTAGGGATTTGGGATGTGGCAGAGATATGTGGTGCATCAGCTCGCCTGCACTAATGCCACTAATTTCTGCTATATGAGCATTGTCAGTGGCATCTGTGCACATATGTGGAAATTCTTTGTATGTGCACAGACATACCAAGATCAGTGATGTGTCTGCTTGTGTGCTGAGTGTTGTGGCACACATTCCCCCCTCTGTAACATAATCCATCCTAGGATAGGTGTGACATGGCAATCTCAGAAGGTAGCAGGACCCGGCCTAGGCCAGAAACCATTTACTGTACTGCACTTTTAATTGTACTTCAGGAAATAATGATTAAACATGATTACCATGTTCAATTCCAATATTCCATATTGTGTGAAGTAGACCAGTTTTATTCTTGTGGATATAGAATGTAGATAGAATTTTTTTCCAGTTTATTGTAATCTGACATGTGTGCTTTTCATTGTTTGAATGTGGGTAGTTTGTCCAATCTTTCATATTTGGATATCTGTAGCTTAGGCACTATCAAAGTCGAACAATAAAAAAAATCTCTTTTGGTTATTTCCTTACTCAAAATATGAAAACAAAAACAAATTTTAATAAGCACTTTTTTTTTTCTTAAGCAAATCTGGTATATGTTCATAAACATTGTGCCAAAATAACTAAAATAAAGTAATTTGACTTGTGTTAAAAATACGTGTAAAAGAACAAGTTAACACACACCAGTTGATGTAGTTGCATATGTAAAAAGATAGAAAGAATTGTTGCTGTATGATAATATATGTAAAATCTGCTGATGTTTGAATTGTTATCATCTACACGCAATTTGTAACTGTGAAATGGTCCCATATTTGCGATACCCATATTTGACCACAAGATGTCAGTAGAGTGGCATACAGTGGCAAGTGGGGTTTTATTTTGCTCAGATTAGGAGATATTATTTTTGTGTGGACAGACACTTTCAAATTGGGTGGGGGGTACCATTATTGTGCTTAAAAACAGGGTGTCAAATTCGCTACATTAACCACTTAAGGACCGGACCAATATGCTGCTAAATGACCCAAGGGGTTTTTACAATTCGGCACTGCGTCGCTTTAACAGACAATTGCGCGGTCGTTCGACGTGGCTCCCAAACAAAATTTGCGTCCTTTTCTTCCCACAAATAGAGCTTTCTTTTGGTGGTATTTGATCGCCTCTGCGATTTTTATTTTTTGCACTATATATAAAAATAGAGCAACATTTTTGAAAAAAAATCTATATTTTTTACTTTTTGTTATAAGAAAAATCAAATAAACTAAATTTTAGTGAAACATTTAGGCCAAAATGTATTCAGCCACATGTCTTTAGTAAAAAAAATCGCAATAAAAAAAAATAGCTACCTAGCGGGAACAGCGACACTAATACAGCGATCAGAAAAATGATCGCTTAGTGACACTGGCAATAGGGAGTGAAAGGGTTAACTAGGACGGTGATTAAGGGGTTAAAACTTTATTAGGGGGGGTACGGGGGCTACCCTGGACCTAACACTAACTGCCTGTCACACTGACACTAAATGCAGTGATCAGTACATATATGATCACTGCATTCAGTGACACTGTGACAGGGGGGGTGGGGGGTTAATGTGCCTATGTGTAGTGTGTGTCAGTGTAATGTTGGTGCAACTTACTGTGTGATGTGATCTCTCCTCAGCGGCGGTTGAAAATACCGCCGAGAGGAGAGATCACATCACTTCCTCCTCCTGTGTTTACACAGGAGGAGGAAGTGACACGCAGGGGGAGCGCGCGGATTGGCTGAGTGCGATCCGGAGGGGGCGGACAAAAACAAACAGCCGCCCCCTCATCCCGGATCGCTCGGACAGCCACGGGGACCGCCGCAGGTACCGGGGGGGGGGGGGGAGTCCCGATCGGACCCCCGACCCACGTCTAGGCAGGGACGTACAGGTACGCCAATGTGCCTGTACGTGCCATTCTGCCGACGTATATGTACATGCGGCGGTCCGGAAGTGGTTAATAAGTTATGGAATCTTTTAGGTGTTGTCCTCACAAACTACATACACACGCCTTTTACTCATCCCAGCCCAGTTTATGCAGGATCAGAGCAGGGAAGACTCCTATTGCACCATTGCAGCACAGCATTTTTTATCTCATCTGCATTAGACTTACTCACATGCTATAATGGGGTTTAATAGATCACATGGAGAGCTTAGTAAATTCACATTTGAGCATACATTTTACTGCCAGTGACCAAGAAATGTGTGTGTGTGTGTGTGTAGGGGGGGGGGGGGGGGGCGCCTGAAAAAAGTCTCAGCTGCAATCCCAGTGTGAAAGCCTGAGTGCTTTCACACTGAGGCGCTGCGCTGGCAGGGCTTTAGGAAAAGTCCTGCAAGCAGCATCTTTGCAGCCCTTTAGGAGTGTTGTATATACCACTCCTAAAGCACCCCTGCCCATTGAAATCACTGGGGAAAAATGCACTGAAACGCATCAAAAAAACACATGCAGAAAAGCATCTGGTATGCATCCGGACTGGGTTTCTTTGGCGTGAATTGGCCCTTATAGCAGAAAGTAAAAAATATTGGGTTTTTATTTTTCCAAAGTCATTGGTCTTTTCTTAATTATAGAGCAAAAAAAATGCATAGGCGATCAGATACAATTAAAAAAAGCTTTATTTGTAGGGAAAAAAGGATGTAAATTTTATTTGGGTACAGCGTTGCACAACCGCGCAATTGTCAGTTAAAATAAAGCAGTGGATGGTCATAAAGGGGGGGGGGGCTAATTCTTCCGAAGAGCAAGTGGTTAAAGGCAGAAGGGCCTCATCCTGCCCTGTTATTGCAGTTTGGAATCATACTGTATGACCTCACACTTTCCATGTCTCTCTCATCCATAGACAGCCCACTCATCTCAAATGCGCATGGGCAGTCCGTTTCTGGGCTTCACGCATGCGCAGAGAAGGCTGAGCGCCGTCCCGTCCATTAGTCGTGTGCGCAGGCGCAGTAGAAGCTGTAGCCGGCCCGTCATCTCCTGGACAGGAGGAAGCCGCCATGGAGTCATACGATGTGATCGCAAACCAGCCCGTTGTGATTGATAATGTGAGTAGAGCTGCACCCCGCAGACATTTGCACACAGCTCCCTTCCTCTGGCAGGGTCGGGGATTTGTAGAGTGAAGGAGGGCGGAGGGGGCGCTGCCATTAATTTTCCCCTTTGTCATTATCGCAACCGCGCCCTCCTCACACACTGTCAGCACTGCTACAGTACTCCGCAGCAGGGCAGGCCGGCGGGCTGTGCGTACACTGGGAGAGGGGAAGCCTTCATAGACGCGGCCTGGCTATTTTATTTCTCTCGGGTTTTTTGGGGGGTGATAAAGCTGAGAGAAGTCACCCTAACCTGATGGCTGCCACAGGACACGCCCTGGTGCTTGGGTGGGCGTGGTAGACAGCGGAGGTGTGCATTCCTATTGGCTGAGCTCGCCGTCGCTCATCTGGAGGAAAAGGGGCGGAGATGACTGGCGTCACTTGTCCGTATTAAGAGTGCTGATTGGGTGGTAGATTGATTGGCAGCTGGGGTCTGAGTTGTGTTTGGAGCACATGTGAAGGGGCGGGGTTTGTTCTATTGGGTGTGGAGGAGGCGGGGACCGTTTTGTGGGTTAGGTTGGCAATAGAATGGGCAGGATGTAAACCTAGAGAGTAGTGTGGCGGGGTACGGCTGGCATTGTATAGGCAATGTGCACTTCCCGTCCGTTCAGTATGGGCGGCGCTAACCGGGTGCGGGGAGTGGCCTGTCACACAGGAGGTGTCAGTCTGCTCTGTTTATCCCTTCCCATAGATCAGCGATCTCCGAACTATGGCCCTCCAGTTCAGGAACTACAATTCCCATCATGTCTGTGAGTGTCAGAGTTATGCAATGCCTCATGGGACTTGTAGTTCCACAACACCTGGAAGACAGTAGTTTGGAGATCCCTGCCCTAGATCAATGAACATACTACAAATCCTATCCGCCCCCATAGCAGAGAACAGTCATGTCACCACACTTAGGGCTCATTTACACCTGATTTGTCTCTGAAGAGCAATCCACATTCAGATTGCTCTTCAGAGAACTTATGACAGGTGAGAGGGAGCTGTATTGCCTACACGGCCTGTTTTAACCCTCTAAATACCAGACACCGGTGTGCTTGCAATGCAGCCTTCTTCACTTGAATGGGATGCGTTTAGCGGGCAGTACCACCTGCCAAAAGCAATGGGGTAAACTTGCCGCTGTGACACGTGTACACAGCCTTTGCTGCTGCCCCTGCGGCAAAGGGGGTGGCGGTAAAAACATGACTCAACCACCGAGTTTAGCCCCCCCCCCCCCGCCAAATCACAAGTGTAAAGGAGCCCTTAGGCCTTGTGCACACAGATGTACTTAAAGTGGAAGTCCCGCTAAACCACTCCATTCTGGCCTCTTGCAGGTATAGCGATGTAAAGTGTCTATCTATACTCTTAAAAACCCAGTAATACACTCTCTCACCCGGCTCTGCACATGCTCAGTCGCTCTCTCTTTTTAGGCACTGCCGAATTTGTAGAGGCCGATCTGCTGACACCCTTAAAGCAGAATTAAACCCTTCTATCCTTTACAGCCAAGGAAGCTGCTTCTGTTCGATCTGCAACGGCCATGGTGCTGCACATGTGATCAGTTATGACACCATACATTTGATGGTTTGACAGTTTGGTTGAGGACGCAATCAAATGAAACTAGTGAATCGACGGGTTTAGTTCCGCTTTATGATTTACTGCAGTTCAAGGGCTCTGGCTTCAACAAAATGGCGGCCTCCAGCAAGAAAAAATGGGAATAAAGCCGGAGGCAATTTACAGCACACACTCACTTTTGTAGCATCATTATTAATGTAGAATGTATGTTCCTTGCTAAGGCTGCATTCACACCTTTGCGTCGGCGATATGCGGCGACATTAAATAGGCGTTTTGTGGCGACAAGACGCATCGTTTTTCAGCCTTGTTTTTTGCTGGAGGGGTGATTTTACACTGTCGGCTATGCCCGAACGCCGAAGCCGCCCGAAAAAAAGGGTCCGGGACTTGTTTTGAGCTTCAGGCGTTTCGGCGTTCAGCATGGAGATGTGAACCATCTCCATAGCCGACAATGTAAAATCCCCCCTCCAGCGTATTGCAGGCTGCAATAGCGGCGGGCGTCTGGTGTGAAAACGCCTAGATGTGAATGGAGCCTTAGGAAAATTTTGTGTTTATCACATTGTTATGGGTAAAGTTCCACGTTGAAGCAGGACTTATAACGACTCGATAAAAACGTAATGTTCTTTAGCAAGGGACATCAATTCTACGATAACCGATTCCAGACCGCTCACGCATATATACTGCAGCAGGGTGGCCTGGCTGTGCAAAATCACGCACCTGTACTTGATTCTGTGAACACGATCTATGGGTCGCGGGCGTGCCGCCGAAGCGCTGCTCCCGCTGTGATTGGACACAATGGCAGCCAATCAGTGGGTCCAACAGATGGGACACACCGATCGGTGGAAAGGTGGTCTACCTATGTAAACAAGGCATCCTGCTGTTCTGTCAGGGAATAAAAGAGAGTAGCTAAAACACAGATCTCTCGTATCCTCCAGTGCATCCACTCCCCCCACAGTTAGAAAGCATTCACTACGAGCGCACTTAGCCCCTTTATTGCCCCTGGTGTTAACCCCTTCCCTGCCAGTGTCATTTATACAGTGACAGTGCATTTTTTTTCACACTGATCACTGTATTGGTGTCACTGGTCCCCAAAAAGTGTAATTTAGTGTCAGATTTGTCCACCGCTATGTCACAGTCCTGCTGAAAATCGTTGATCGCCGCCATTACTAGTAAAAAAATATAAAGTTCCTAAATCTATCCCATAGTTTGTAGACGCTATTACTTTTGCGCAAACCTAAAGTGTCTTCATACACTTTAATAAAAATATGTAGCAGAAAATAATTTTGGCCTAAAAAATGCAGAGGTGACCAAATACCACAAAAGGAAAGCTCTATTTGTGTGTGTGTGTGTGTGTGTGTGTGGGGGGGGGGGGTACAGTAATGCATGACCACACAATTGTCCCTTAAAGCTACACAGTGCCGTATCGCAAAAACAATTGCATTGTCAGGAAGGGGGTAAAACCTTACGGAGCTGAAATGGTTAATAAATATGCTACCAAAATTAGTGTGTGCTGCAAATTGCCTCTGGCATTGTTCCTGTTTCATCTTACTGGAGGCTACCATTTTTCTGAAGCCCAGAGTCCCTGAACAGCAGTAAATCGTAAAGCAGCACCAAACCTGTACTGTTAAATTTCCGACATTTTACTTATTTTAAACTATTTAATTAGTCGCTGTGTGTAGATCGCTTTCTACCGTCTTCCTTTTAGTGCAGTCGTTCATTTTCTGACCAATGACGTCTCTTCATGCAGGAAAAATGGTGTTTACGTGCCAGGGCTACGTCATTTCCTTTGCCTGGCATCAGCCCCAAGATTCTGCAAGACTGGCTTCTCATTCACAAGCAGAATTTTAACCCAATGTGACAGGGGCTGTAGAAGCGGCAAACGCAACACAGGAGAGAGCACAAGCGAGAGGCGTGTTGCACAGGAGAGGGCACACGCGAGAGGCGTGTTGCACAGGAGAGGGCACACGCGAGAGGCGTGTTACACAGGAGAGGGCACAAGCGAGAGGCGTGTTGCACAGGAGAGAGCACAAGCGAGAGGCGTGTTACACAGGAGAGAGCACAAGCGAGAGCCGTGTTGCACAGGAGAGAGCACAAGCGAGAGCCGTGTTGCACAGGAGAGAGCACAAGCGAGAGGCGTGTTGCACAGGAGAGGGCACAAGCGAGAGGCGTGTTGCACAGGAGAGGGCACAAGCGAGAGGCGTGTTGCACAGGAGAGGGCACAAGCGAGAGGCGTGTTGCACAGGAGAGGGCACAAGCGAGAGGCGTGTTGCACAGGAGAGGGCACAAGCGAGAGGCGTGTTGCACAGGAGAGGGCACAAGCGAGAGGCGTGTTGCACAGGAGAGGGCACAAGCGAGAGGCGTGTTGCACAGGAGAGGGCACAAGCGAGAGGCGTGTTGCACAGGAGAGGGCACAAGCGAGAGGCGTGTTGCACAGGAGAGGGCACAAGCGAGAGGCGTGTTGCACAGGAGAGGGCACAAGCGAGAGGCGTGTTGCACAGGAGAGGGCACAAGCGAGAGGCGTGTTGCACAGGAGAGGGCACAAGCGAGAGGCGTGTTGCACAGGAGAGATCCATATTGCAGGGGAGAGAGCACGAGAGATCCGTATTGCACGAGAGAGCGCAGTATTGCACGGGAGAGAGCTCCGTATTGCACAGGAGAGATCCATCTTGCACAGGAGAGAGCACGAGAGATCCGTCCGTATTGCACGGGAGAGAGCAGTATTACACAGGACTCAGGAGAGAGCAGTATTGCACAGGAGGGAGCACGGGAGATCCGTATTGTACCGGAGAGAGCACAAGAGAGCAGTATTGCACAGGAAAGAGCACGAGAGATCCGTATTGCACATGAGAGAGCAGTTTTGCACAGGAGAGCTGCAATGCTGTACTGAGCATGAGCGAGATTATGGACATGGAGAGAAAGTAAGGGCTGAAGATAGAATGTTGTTGGACGTGGAAGACAGAAGTCACTATGGCGGTGACTGCAACTGAAAAGGAGTTCCGTATTTCCCGGCGTATAAGACGACCCCCTATTTTTCCAGGAAAAATTTTGGTTTTGGGATATACTCGCCGTATAAGACGACCTCCTTCCTACTAGTCTGTCTGGAAGCTGAGGGGCAACCGCTGACAGGAACAGGCTTTTTCCAAATCTCACTGTGCCATTGCATTACATCACATCACATGCCTCCACTATGTCATTGCCGACCTCACTGTGCCGGCCAAGACGATCTCCCTACCTTATTTTGTTTGCAGAGTTTGGGTTTCAGGCTGCGGGCATCCATTATTCAAAAGCCGCGCCTCCTCCTCAGACTGTTCTGTGATAGGCGGAAAACTAATTTTCCCAGCAGAGCCTCTGTTCAATGTTCCGCCTATCATGGATGTCCTCTCGTCTGAGGATGAGAAGGCATCCGTGATAGGCTGAACACTGAACAGAGGCTCTTCTGGGAAAATGAGTGTTCCGCCTATTGCGGAACAGTCTAAGGAGGAGGCGGCGCAGCTTTTGAATAATGGATGCCCGCAGCCTGACTGAGACAGGTGCCGGCGTATAAGACGACCCCTGAGTTTTGAGGCATTTTCTTACATCCAAAAGGTCGTCTTATACGCCAGCAAATACAGTATTCAGAAAAAGCATGTTTTTATTCCAAGTAAAGGCCTGTATGATAAATGCCACTTTTGAAGCAATCGTACGATAATCAGATCGTTGGTACAGACCTTTCGAGCGCCGATCACGACAGTTTATCCGATCGGACAAGCACGAAAAATGATTCTCATGTGATACTAGGTAGTATGATTTCCATTTAATCCGTACAGTACAGTTGTCTGGAAATATAACACGACATCACTGTTTTTTTTTATTTTATTATTTATTTATTTTTTATTTTTTGATTCTGTCGTACGAGAATTTTCGTAACTTTAGTAAACTCTTCATGTTCGATATGCAACTAGCATGCAAAATAAAAAACGAACGATCTGTCGTCTGATTTTTGGATCGTGTGTACGGGGCTTAAGAAGCATTCGATATGCTTTGCCATGGTGGCACTTTTCACAATAACTTTATATGTTGCATTATATGAAAATTGGGGTCGAAGCATCTGAGTTTACTATTGCTTTAACAGTTTAAAAAAAAAACAGTTACATTCCTGGAATGCCTGGATTGTCAACTGTCACGTTTGCTTGTGTCCTCAACCAAACTGTAAAACCATCAAATGGCTTGTGATCAGCAGATCAGCCTCTACAATTTTCTGCAGTGTCTACAGATGGAGAGCAACTGAGCATGTGCAGAGCAGGGTGAAACAAGTATATTAGTGGATTTTAAACAGTGCAGGTGATCTGCCGGTATGGTTCCGGCTTTCGAGATGGTTCCTGTAAGGACTGCGCAGGCACAATCCTTGCCGACGGAAATCGTGGAATTTGAGGAAAGTGGCCAGTCCGCCTCACATCCTCGCTCCGCTCGCTCGGCCTCCTGGCTCTTTTTTTAACATCCTCCAATCCGAAGATTTCCGTCAGCAAGGGTTACGCCTGCGCAGTCCTTTACAGGAACTATCTCGATAGGGGGAACCTTAACGACAAGTCACCGGCACTTATTGTTAATGTTTTCCATAATTATACCTGAAAAAGCGGCCAGCCTGAAGTTATCTAGCAGGACTTAACTTTCTGACTTAAAGCAGAGTTTTTTTTTTTTTTAAACCAAAGTTTATTGTCACTTTAACAATCTTTATAAGAGATTAAAACCCGAGATTCTCTAACTCTTTGCTGAACATCTATGGATTAGAAATGTAAAAGCGTAGCTTTCGAATTCCATTGTATTTGTCACCTCCTGTACCTCCTCTGGTATTATACATTGTACAGCTATGCTAATGTAATTACTGTTCTTATACTGTATTTTTCTCTCTTTAGGGCTCTGGAGTCATTAAAGCTGGCTTTGCTGGGGATCAGATCCCAAAGTATTGCTTTCCTAACTAGTAAGTACTTCTTTATGGATGAACCATTATGCTGCTGTACAGGGTGAAGGTTGTAACCTTTGCTTGTATTTCTTTGTAGTGTTGGGCGGCCAAAGCATATTCGGGTCATGGCTGGTGCCTTGGAAGGAGATTTATTTATTGGACCAAAGGCAGAGGTGAGTTACTCTGACCACTCTTTGTAAAGGAGCCACTGAATACCTCTTGAAGTGTTTATAAGATATTCTGCTGTAATACTGACATACATTACTATTCTAGGAACACAGAGGCTTGCTATCTATCCGATACCCCATGGAACACGGCATTGTAAAGGACTGGAATGACATGGAACGTATCTGGCAGTATGTCTATTCAAAAGATCAGCTGCAGACTTTTTCAGAAGAGGTATGGCGGTGTTCTCCTTAAAGGGCTTGTCCCCTAAGAAAATAACTAACACCTTTTAGTAGTCTCCGTATGCTGTGTAGTTCATTTCTTATGACATTTGACAATCATTTTTTTGCCTGCATTGGGGTATTTGTAGCTGTATCACACATGTGAGTGTCCCCCATCCAAGTGGGACTGACCCCCCTCTCTGTTTGGTATAAGGACACCAGTGAAGGTGTTTTCACAATTCATTTTGGAATTGAAAACCTAAAGTAGAATCAGATGAGAGCCTTTTTTTTTTTTTTTTCATTTTGGATAGTGTACGGGAGGATTATAACAACTGTCAGGGTTTTTTTTGCCATCCGTATCCCATTGGGGGATTTACCTTCAAGCTGAGTTCCACCCAAAAGTGGAACTTCCGCCTTAAGCACTCCTCGCCCCCTTACATGCCACATTTAGCTTGTAAATTTTTTTTGGGGGGGGGGGGCTTCGGTAGGAGTGAGACTTTCTGTCCCACTTCCTACTTCCATCTACGGGCCACCTAGGTGGCGACTCCTCTCGCTTTAGGCGGCCCCTCCCTCTAGGCCAGGGATATGCAATTAGCGGACCTCCAGCTGTTGCAAAACTAGAAGTCCCATCATGCCTCTGCCTCTGGGTGCCATGCTTGTGGCTGTCAGAGTCTTGCTATGCCTCATGGGAATTGTAGTCCTGCAACAGCTGGAGGTCCGCTAATTGCATATCCCTGGTCTAGGCAATCTTCTGGGTCACGTGACAGGTCCCAGGAGATCGCCTGTCCACTCCTAGAGCACAGCGCGACTTGCGCATGCGCAGTGCGTGCCCAGCCGTGAAACCGAAAGCTGTCACGGCTGGGTATCCACAGTGTGAATGGAGGTGCCGGCGGAGAGGGAGCGACGCTCCGGGAGGCCACATCGCTGGACCGTGGAGCAGGTAAGTGTCTGTTTATTAAAAGTCAGCAGCTATAGTCTTTGTAGCTGCTGACTTTTAATAAACATAAACAGGCTGGAACTCCGCTTTCACTTCCTGTACCGTAACCAAAACAGGAAGTGAGAAGAAATTCCTGGACATCCATTGGGCCCCCAAGTCACCAGAAAGTTTACTTTTAATTTACATTAAAGTGGTTTAAATGCTTAATGTTTTGTTATCTTCATGCATTCTCAGCCCCCCCCCCCAAATATTTTAAAGAAAAGTGACAACCACCCTAATCTATAACTGGCCTTTGCACATCACAAACAAAGGGCCATGCACATCACAAACAAAAGATTTCCCAGCACACTGGCTAGCCTGCAAATCAACCAAATTTGGCCCTGTGTAATAGTTTATGTTTAAAACAGGATACTTGCCTGTTCTCGATCCAGCACTGCCCCTGAGAGAGGGGGGTGGGGCTGAGCCACTGAATACAATAGGCAAACAGACTCAGGATCAAGCCTGCATGAGTACCCCCAAAGCAAGTGACTTGCTATGGAGGTAATTAGAAGGGTGAGGGAGCCTGGAGCGCCAGCAGCGGACCCCAAGAATGAGGATTGGGCTGCTCTGTGCAAAGCCATTACACAGAGTTGGTAAATATAACTTTTTTTGTTTTAATTACCTTTACAATCGCTTTAATGTGGGTGTAAACCCACTTTAAAAAAAAAAAAGAACACTTGCAAGACAAAGGCATAATGAGCTAGTATGCATAGCATACTAGCTCATTATGTAATACTCACCTGGGATTAAAGCCCCTTATAGATATCCAATACATTCAGGATACCTATCTATCAGTGATACAATTTGCATCTTTCCTTTTTCCCTTTTCCTTTTCATTTTTGGGATTAAAGCCCCCTTTGCATTGCCCGACACAGCACCAGCCGGCGACATGTCATCCCGGAGTTACTTCCGGGTATCGCGGCTTCAGTGCTCTGATTGGCCTGAGCTGCGATGACGTCACTCCCGCGCATCTACCCGATAGAAAACCTTTGGGATGAATTAGAGTGGAGACTGTGAGCCAGGCCTTCTCATCCACATCAGTGCCGAGATCAAAACTCTTCTCTTTTGATATCAAAAGAGATAGGAACAGCGAGCGCCCAGAGGCGATTCAGTTCGCATGTGCTGCGCTATATAAGTTCTTCATTCATTCACAAATGCGCTTCTGGAAGAATGGTCAAACCTTCCCATAGACACACTCCTAAACCTTGTGGACAGCCTTCCTAGAAGAGTTGGAGCTGCAAAGATTGGGCCAACTCAATATTGAACCATACGGACCGAGACCGGGATGTCAGTCATGTGAATGTAAAGAGGCGTCTTTACACGCTTTTGACAATATACCGTGTATAACGCGCTCCCGCGTATACCGCGCACCCCTAAAGTTGCCGTGAATCCTGTGAAAAAAAAGTTTTTTTTGTACTTACAGTTTTGGTGTCTTGCGCGGCGTCCATCGGCGGCCTCGTCGGGTCCGGCGCTCGTCTGCGGCTTCGGGTGCCCTCTTCGTCGGGTCCGGCGTCCTTCTGCGGCTTCGGGTGTCCTCTTCGTCGGGTCTGGCGTCCTTCTGCGGCGTCCTCCCCGCTCGTTTCCCGCGCCGAGTTTGAATACTGCGCCGACATATACCGAGCGCAGTACGCTCAGGACGTCAGCGTGAGAGGCGCTGAGACTGCCCGAAGATACACGAGTGTACTGCGCTCGGTATATGTCGGTATATAGGGCAAAATAGTGCGCGGTATACGCCGATAAATACGGTAGTGTACCTTGCATGTACAAAATATAAGAACATACTAAGAAAATACTGGTTCACGCCTTTGAAGAAAAAAAGAAAAACACATTCAGTATAGATCCTCCTTTAAATTATTTTTAATTCTCTTACACAGCATCCAGTATTGCTTACAGAAGCTCCCTTGAATCCACGAAAAAATCGCGAGCGAGCGGCAGAAGTTTTCTTTGAGACTTTTAATGTTCCAGCTCTGTTCATCTCCATGCAAGCTGTGCTGAGCCTGTAAGTGTCTTACTCCTATATCTTTATGTTTTTTTATGGTTATCCTATTGACTCCAGGTTTCTTGTGTAAAAATGTCTGGTAGAAGTGAATTCGCCTTTATTACTTAATCTGCAAATAAAAATAAAAAATGTTGGCGGCTAGAGTCTAATTGGGTACTGTAGACCACCCACACACATTTGTACATGAGACTTATCTATCTTTGATATGTCTGTGTTCCTGGTGTTTGCACTGTAACAGCTGCACACCTGGGATTCATTTATTCTGCACTATAAACCATTGTGATTAATAAGTGTAGTCTGGTGTGTCTAAAGACTTGTGTGTATGAGTGCCTGGGTGTTCTGGGCTGCTAAATCTTCATGGTAGAGTTCATAAAACCATAGAGGCTGCTGGTTATGCTGTGTGCAGATGAATTTCTACAGTTTGCTTAACCACTTGCTTACTTGGAACTTTTACCCCCTTTCTGCCCAGGCCAATTTTCTGTGCTGTCACACTTTGAATAACAATTGCACAGTCATGCAACACTGCACCCATATGACATTTTTATAATTTTTATTTTGAGACACATAGAGCTTTCTTTTGGTGGTATTTAATCACCACTGGTTAATTTTTGCTAAACAAATGAAAAAAGAACAAACATTTAGATTTTTTTTTTTTTTTTTTTTTTAAATGTCTTTGTTTCGGTTATAACATTTTGGAAATAAGTACGGTAATTTTTTTTTCTTTACTCATGAGGCTGCACTGATGGACACTGATAGGCTGCACCGATAATCAGGGCACTGATTATCAGGGTAAATGTCACCAGACAGTTATTGGCTTTCCTTCCCTCACAGTGACAGTGCTGAGGGGAAAAAAATGCAGATAACCAGCATTTGTTTACATGTTATGAGATGTGATTAGACACATCTGATCACGTGGTATAGGGCTGCTGTGATTGGCCCTTTACCTCGATCTGTGATGAGCGGTGTTTATAGATCTAAGCACAACTGAAAACAGATGGGGTTCAAGTACACAATCCTAAGCTGTAAGCTGTCAAGAGTCTAGTAATCCAAAGAGACTAGTAATCCGGCCTGCCATCTCCACTAAGGGAGCCCAGCGAGGGGGATGTGGGGTTCTGGGGAGATGGTGTGAGAGGGCGTGGAAGAGAAGAAGTGACTGAGAGAAAGGTGGGAGGAAGAAGAGACATACAACGTAAAATGGCTTGAGTAGTGTAGGTTAGATGGAGCCTTGGAGATTGAGGAGAGGGGTAGCAGCAAGGGGAAGGCAGAGGGCGCTCCTTTTTAGATGGGGGTGGCCAGCTTCACCCGCCTTTTTCATGCCCTTCCCTCCTGAAGTGAGTACGGCAAGCTCTGGTAGTTTGTAACCCTCTTGTTTACCAGTGTCTGACACTCATATAAGTGGCCAAATAGAGGAGTAAAATTCACCGGTCTTGGCAACCCTCTTTGTCTTACTCTTTGTTAGCTCTTTGGCCCCCAGATTGAAATGCTGCTTACCGTAGCTTTTGCTGTTCAGTGGAATAGCTGTAATATACAAGCATAAATAGTTAATGAGGGTGTATTGTGGCTTAAAGGGTCACTAAAGGATTTTTTTTTCTTAGCTAAATAGCTTCCTTTACCTTACTGCAGTCCTGGTTTCATGTCCTCATTGTTCGTTTTTGCTCTGATGTTGCTGTAATTCTCCTCTGTTTTGGACACTTCCTGGTTGTCTGTTTCCTGATGACCACAGTACTGGGAGATTCTAGTTTCATTTTCCAAACCATCACTTCTCTATGGCTCTATACAGCACAGAGGCAGGATAACATGCAAAAACGAATCTAGATGCAAAAACGAAACTAGAGGTACATTATATGATTGATTTTTAGCTATTTTTAATCGATTTTAAAAGGAATCCGTTAACTATTATGCCTCTATACCCTGTAAACAGTAATTTCAGCAAAAAAAAAAAAAAATCCTTTAAGTTTAAGGGCCCATTCAGCGTTCCATTTAATGCACACGCATAAACGTGTATTATGGTTACTGTATGTTGTGTTAAAGCAGAACTATACGCCCCTTCACACCAGCAATACAGCGTCCAGAAGCTCCCTGCCGGCTGCCAACCTCTTCAGCTGGATGTCTTCTGGGTTCAGATTTTGGGCCGTTTTGACCGGACCAAGATGACATCATTCATCTTGGCAGACGTCAAAATTGTTCACTGAACGGTGTGTACAGGATGGTAAGAATACTTTTGATGCGGAAGAGACATAGCATATTTCTTCTGTATTAAAAAGCCTGCCTGTTTACTTTTTCTTAAAAAAAGGTCCACTTTAAGGCAGCCTATTCATTATAAATGGACTGCTGATGCACCTCAACAGAGGAAAACATGCACAATGCAGCCCACTGCAACATGCAGTAAATGCATTCTTGGGCATTTCGCTCTATTGTACAATGCGTTGAGGGGGCCATTCACATAGAGTAGATGCATTGCTGAAATGTGAACGGTCCCTAATAGGTAGATTCAGGTAGGGGCGCGCAAATCTAAGGCGGCGTAGCCTAGCGTGTTTACACTACGCCGCCTTAAGTAAGAGAGGCAAGTACTGTATTCTCAAAGTACTTGCCTCCTTACTTAGGGCGGCGTAGCGTAAATGCGGCGGGCGTAAGGGCGCCCAATTCAAATGTGTTTGAGGGGGGCGTGTTTTATGTTAATGGAGCTTGACCTCACGTTCTTTACGTTTTCTTTGCTACTGCGCATGCGCCGGGCGCCTACATTTCCCAGTGTGCATTGCGGCTAAGTACGCCGCACGGGCCTATTGATTTCGACGTGTACGTAAACGACATAAATCGCTATTCGCGGACGACTTACGCAAATGACGTAAAAATTTCGAATCTCGCGGCGGGAACGGCGGCCATACTTTAACATTGTTATTCCATCTAATAGATGGAATAACTTTAGGCCTGATAATGCCTAACGTAAACGGCGTAAAAGTAATGCGTCGGCCAGGCATACGTTCGTGAATCGGCGTATCAACTCCTTTACATATTCTACGCCGACCGTAATGGAAGCGCCACCTAGCGGCCATCCGAAATATTGCAATCTTAGATATGTTTAAGCGTATCTCTGTTTGAGCATACGCTTAAACATAAGTCGGCGTAGATTCTGAGTTAGGTCGGCTTATCTACTGATAAGCCGGCCTAACTCTTACTGAATCTACCTATAAGAGTTTATCAAAGTGACAGCACCATCAGTTGTCCTTTATTTCACATTATGAGCATATTTTAGTATGGCATTATATAATGTCTGTTTACCTAACCCCCCCCCCCCCTTTTTTTTTCTTTTGAGGGGTGGCTTTTGTCATACCACTCAGGTTGTGTATACTATTAATATGGCCTTATGTTGTAAACATTTTGTGTACTGTTGTTGAGATAAAAGTGTGTGTGTGTATACAGCCGTGGTCAAAAGTTTTGAGAATGACCCAAATATTTTTTACAAAGTCTACTGACTCCATTTTTATGATGATCAGATATATTGCAATTAATTGCAAAGTCCCTTTCTGCCATGAAAATGAACTTCATCCCCTAAAAAACATTTCCACTGCATTTGTGAAGAAGGCTTCAGGGCGCCCAAGAAACACCAGCAAGCGTCAGGACCGTCTCCTAAACTTGATTCAGCTGCAGGTTTGGGGCACCACCAGTGCAGAACTTGCTCAGGGATGGCAGTAGGCAGGTGTGAGTGTATCTGCACGCACAGCGAGGCAAAGACTTTTGGAGGATGGCCTGGTGTCGAGAAGGACAGCAAAGCAGCTACTTCTCTCCAGGAAAAACATCAGGGACAGTGTGATAATTTGCAAAAGCTACAAGGTTTGGACCGCTGAGGACTGGGGTAAAGTCATTTTCTCTGATGAATCCCCTTTCCGATTGTTTGGGGCATCTGGAAAAAACCTTGTCCGGAGAAGAAAAGGTGAGCGTTATCATCAGCCCTGTGTCATGCCAACAGTAATGCATCCCAAGACCATGTGTGTGATTGCTTCTCAGCCAAAGGACTCGGCTCACTCACAATTTTGCCTAAGAACACAGCCATGAATAAAGAACGGCTAAAAAATATCCTCCAAGAGCAACTTCTCCCAACCATCCAAGAACAGTTTGGTGAGGAACAATGCCTTTTCCAGCATGATGGAGCACCTTGCCATAAGGCAAAAGTGGTCACTAAGTGACTTGGGGAACAAAACATCACAGATCCCCAGATCTTAATCCCATTGAGAACTTGTGGTCAGTTCTTAAGAGGCGGGTGAACAAAAAAAACACCACAAATTGACAAACTCCAAGCATTGATTATTGAAGAATAAGCTGCCACCAGTCAGGATGTGGCCCAGGAGTTAATTGATAGCATGCCGGGGCAAATTGCAAAGGTCTTGAAAGAGAAGGGTCAACACTGCAAATATTGGCTCTTTGCATAAACTTAATGTAATTGTCAATAAAAGCCTTTTGACACTTATGAAATGTTTGTAATTATATTTCAGTATACCATCGTAATCTGACAAAAATATCTAAAAACACTGAAGCAGCAAACCTTGTGAAAATTAATATTTGTGTCATTCTTAAAACTTTTGGCCACGGCTGTATAAACAAGCACAAACAAGTTTGCACTGCTGTGATCTAAAGCTGAGCTCCGGGCTCAACAAATATCATTTTAAATATAACCAGAGGATATAAATCCACTTTTTGTTTGCCATAACCCAGATAACTAGCTGTGATATACATATGCTGCAGATATAATATCTGTGGGATGGGCCCAGCACGACCCACCCACTACAGGCTGCCTGCCGGAAAACGACAGAAGGGGGCGGAGACAAGACCAGTCACCCTGCACAAGGAGAGAGAGCAGAAGTGATTGGTCTTTATCACAGGAAGCTTCTGCACAGACATTGGTTTACACTGGTTTACTGCACAGATCTGGAAGAAATACATTAAAGCACACCAAGTTTCAGGGAATAGTACATCTAACTCTTGTGTTTTAGGCGCTATTTTCTTATCCCAGAGTTCAGCTGTAAAAGAAAAAAAAAAAAACTCTTCTTTTATATGTTTCACAAAAGAAAATAATCAACCCATTTTTCCTTTATCCAGCTATGCCACAGGGAGAACAACGGGTGTGGTTCTAGACTCTGGAGATGGCGTAACACACGCAGTGCCAATTTATGAGGGCTTTGCCATGCCTCACTCCATCATGAGGATTGACATTGCAGGCCGAGATGTCTCCCGCTTCCTCCGGCTGTACCTGCGGAAAGAGGGCTATGACTTCCATACTTCAGCTGAGTTTGAAATAGTCAAAACTATCAAAGAGGTTCGTAGTGCTTTTCTTTCTGAGGTTCGGAAAAGTGTGACAAGTTGAGTATGAGTTTGAAACACAATTAAACCTTTAATGGACTTCATAGGGTACACGGGCACACATGCTTGATCTGACCACCCTCAAATACTCCTGTGGGGGGCATTCTCCTAAATACACACTTTTGGTATTGCCAGATGTTAATGTCTGTGGGCAGATTTCCAGATAGTTGTCCATCTTCTGTCAGATTTGATTTGCTAACTCAAGAGTATTTCCCACTGTGAAGGTCTACCGGATTGAATATCCATTTTTATAGATTTTTAGGCTGCATATTGGAAGGTAAACTTTAACCCCTTGGTGCCGGCCGCACGCAAATATGTGACCTTTTGGCACCTGGTGCTTGGCGCCGAAGGGCTGTAAATTAGTGTGGACTGCTGCCCAAACAGCTGTGCCGAGAGGGCGTCTGACACAGTCACCGGCACCTAACCCAAAACTCCCAATCGCTACTTGCTATTGGGAGTTTTAGGATCATGTGAAAGCCAATCACGGAGGCCACGTGCTCTTAAGCCCTGCCCCATCTCCCGGTATCATAAACCTCTTAACCTCCCTGGCGGTATGATTCTGTCTGAAAAAACATGCTGAAAGCGGTACAATTATTTGCAAGGAAATTTGGCGTTTTATACTGTAGGCCTGTGATTTTTAGGAATAACTCACTTAAATCTGACCAAACAAGAATCTAATAGGCATCCCGGGTATGACATTTTTTTAAAAACAAAATTTTAAATTATAATATAATAAATAATTATAGCAAGTAATAATATAATTAAAATAAAAATTATTCAATAATGTAATCAAATCAAAATCACTGAAATTTTTTCAGTTGCAGAATTGTTGCTGTCATTATTTTTTTTTTTTTATGACGAATTTCCCCACAAATCGCTATCGCACAATTCTGCAAGTGATTATAATTTATTATCGCTGTTTTCTAGCTGATCTAAAACCATTTTTGACATAAAAAGACACTTTTGGTTGCTATGGACAATCTACAGTTTTCAGGCAGAAAGAAAGGTTTTTATTATATAAAAGTACACGTAGGACACTGGGCAGACCACTAGGGACAAGGGGGGAGTGTTTTTTTTACATACAGTACTGTAATCTATAAGATTACAGTATACTGTATGTATAGTGTTTGTTTACTTTTTTGAATTTGGCGCCGTTCTCCGCTCCCGTGCGTCGTAACGTCGCAGGGAACGAAGATCGGCGGCACAGGAGGACGCTGTGTGAATCGAGCGAGGTCCCGCTCGCTCACACAGCGTGGTGACATCGCTGGATCCAGGAGAAGGTAAGCCAGCGCACGCTGCAGGCTCTGCATGTCTACCCCGAGCGTGACTCGGGGATACCGATCGCAGCAAGAAAAACCCACCCCGAGTCACGCTCGGGGATACCGCCAGGGAGGTTAAAGGACCAACAGGCACCATCATGAAAAGGTTAATACACTACATTTGAAACAAATTTCAAGGTAAAGCTGAATTCCAGGCTTACCTTCAGTCTTATACAGTTGTACAGGCTCCTCTTCTGTACTGAAATTGCTTATTTTGATTTTACGGCACACTGAGCTTCTCTCAAAAAATGTTAATGCCACTTTTCCAGTACAAGTTATACTGAAAAGTAACCATTACCTCTTTTGTTCATTGTATCTGTACAGTTGTGACAAACTAAACCCAAATGTCTTTCTCGTAAAAGAGATGCTTGTGAACAGGCTGTGTCCATGATCTAGCACATTGCTATGGTGCCAGGACTATACCGGCTTGGTTAACGACCCATTCTAATCATTATAATGTTTCATTTGAACTGATATACAGTAGGCAGGCTGCCTTCTGATTGATGTCCTGCCATTTTTCTTAGGCAGTCTAAGATGGATCTTTGTAGTGAAGTGTTTCTTGCATTGCATTAGTAGTTCACTGATTCTTCTTTTGCTTGGGTTGCTTTTTTTTAATCAATATGTTTGTTCTACATTTGGTATATATTTTTAAAGTCTGAATCTGTTGCCGAAAAATGTTTATGAATTGTTGTTCTTTTTTTGTTCTGTGTAGCGTGCGTGTTACCTGTCCATAAATCCACAAAAAGATGAGACACTGGAGACAGAGAAGGCCCAGTATTACTTGCCTGATGGAAGCACAATTGAGGTATGTACCCAAGCAATGGACTAGAGACTTGTCAGCCATCATTAGCTGAATCGTGCACATGGAAATATGAACATACTGCTTGTATTTTCTAGACAGAACACACACATCTACCTTACCTACCTTCTACTTACCTGAGCACCATCGCGATCTAGCGCTGTGCTTGGCTGTAGCGGATCTCTCCCCTCACTTCCTGGTCTCACAGGTTTTTGCTGCTCCAACTGCTGTCAAGTCAAATCTGTGATGGGGTTGGGGGCCTAGTCACACTGTCTAAATCTATGGAAGCAGTGTGTCTTAGAATAGAGCCCGCAGGTGGGCCCCAATGGCAAGTGGTTTGCTATGGGGCACATTTAGTGGAGGAGCCACGAGTGCCAGTTGGGGACTGGAGAAGAGGAAGTTCAGGGCCACTCTGTGCAATTGCATTCCACAGAGGAGGTACGCATATCTTGTTATAAAAGAAATAGGCTTTACTATCACTCTATAACTCTGGGTGTGACTGCTTTACTTTGTATCACTTTTTTTTTATTGGTGAGTTTAAATACAATGGCCCGGATTCAGAAAGGATTTACGACGGCGTATCTCCAGATACGCCGTCGTAAGTCTGAATGTGAGGCGTCGTATCTCGGCGCCCGATTCAAAGAATCAGATACGGCAGAATTTGTCTAAGATACGACTGACGTAAGTCTCTTACGCCGTCGTATCTTAGGTGCATATTTACGCTGGCCGCTAGGGGCGCATCGTATATTTCCGCGTCGAATATGCAAATAAGGTAGATACGCCGATTCAGAAACGTACTTGCGCCTGTCGGATTTAGCTACGCCATTTACGTAAGGCGTCGGTCCGGCGTAACTTTACCCCTCATAAAGCAGGGGTAAGTCATGTTAAGGTATGGACGTCGGAACAGCGTTGTATTTTACGTCGTTTGCGTAAGTCGTCCGTAAATGGGGATGGGCGTAGGTTACGTTCACGTCGACTAAACTTTGAGCCGGTGTAACTTTGGGAGAAAATTTGACGTGATACTGAGCATACGCGCGCATGCGCCGTTCGTTAAGCGCATCATTTGCGCAGGGTCACGATTAATTTCCATACAACACGCCCACTGCCTGGATCATTAGAATTAGGCGGAATTATGATCCTGCATTTTGGGTATGTTTCGGTTGGTGGTTCAGATGTACAGATTTGAGTTTTATTGCATTTTTGATTTTTCCAAGGATATTTCAGATCAAAGTTGGTGCAAACCATCAATTGATTTTTAGATTTGTTTTTGTTTTTTCTAACATTAAAAAATAAATAAAAAAAGCCTTAATTGAAAAGGTTGCTTTTACAGTAGACCGAGCAACAGAACATATTACAATGAAGGAAAATGTGACCTACTTCTTTAGTTTAGATGTTTACAATGAGGTAAAGAAGTGATAGACCATTGGGGCTGAAAGAATGTTTGTTCGATGAAAACAAGCATGACATGCAGACATGGCACATTTGGCGCGAACATGGTACAATGCATGTGGCCAAATATAAACACAGTATGACTTAAAGCGGATGTGCCACTAAACAAATATATTAAAAGCCAGCAGCTACAAATACTGCAGCTGCCGACTTTTAATATAAGGACACTTACCTGTCCTGGAGTCCAGCGGTGATCGCAGCAGATGACGAGCCGATCGCTCGTCACCCTGCTGCTCCCCCCTCCATCCACGGTGAGGGAACCAGGAAGTGAAGCGCTCCGGCTTCACTGCCCGGTTCCCTACGGCGCATGCGCGAGTCGCGCTGCGCCCGCCGATTGGCTCCCGCTGTGTGCTGGGAGCCGAGTGTTCCCAGCATACAACGGGGGACGGACGGGAAGCGGAGGAAAAACCCGTCCTTTGCCCGTATCGTAGGGCCGGAAGTGGGTGCAGATACCTGTCTGTAGACAGGTATCTGCACCCCCCTCCCCCCTGAAAGGTGTCAAATGTGACACCGGAGGGGGGGCGGGTTCCGATCAGCGGGACTCCACTTTAGAGTGGAGATCCGCTTTAATATAAACAGTAAGGTTGCAGTGATGGGGAGGTGCAAATTCAGGGGACCACACAACAGAGGGAACTAAGCAGGGGGTCACTCCAGTGGTTCTAGTTGAGTATCTGCAAGTGAGCCAGGGCTGCTGTTCATGCACAAGTGCTGGCGTGTGCCAAATATTAGTCCCAAATGTTATTTTTTGTGTGTGTGTGTGTATGTGTGCCTATTTTTTATATGGAAGAATGGAATTTGTCTACTAACCAGGGTGGAGTTGATTTAAATCAAGTCGCTTTAAATCACTAGTAAAAAGGCTTTGTTTAAATCAACTAGATTTAAATCATCATTTTTAAAGAGCAACTGTCATCTCTGTCCCGCAGCGGCTCCTCCTCTGACTCACTGTTGACTCACCGACGGTCTCATTCACTTTAATGGGACGGCTGGTGACGGCGCCAGTGACAACAAGGTGAGGGGTGTAGTGGCAGCAGGTGAGTGGATGCCCACTAACGGGGCACTGCCATGATGGATCTGAAATGACAGGTGCTCTTTAAATGTAAGGACTCATTCTTATTGGTAGTTAGAATCTTTATTTGCAAACAAAATGAAGGTTTCTTATTTAGAATAAGCTGTCGGGTTAGTAAAACAGCGATATCGGAACCGATTTTAGGTTAATCGCACATAATTGGAGAACTTCTTGAATTCTTATATTTAATTAAAACAATAACATTGCCAGTGCAGAGCTTGGATTCCTTGAATGAGCTTACCAAAAATGTAAATCTGTAAAAATGAAAATATTGCAGAATATACAGCCTCATGCTACATAACTAAGCTCAATTTCATGCTGAATAAACTAAATTATTAAAGTATCTTAAATAAAAAACTATCTTTAGAATTATTTTTGACTCCAAAAGCACTTTAATAAATTTGATAAAAATCCCCAAAAATCTTTTTTTTAATCATCGATTTATTTTTTATCCACCCTGCTACTATGATTGAAGTGTAGAGGCAGTGCCTCCCAGTTGCATGCAATCCCTTTCCATGCACTAAAGAGGGTTCCATGCAAGTATACTGCCAAATTTGTCATGAAAAGGGTCAACCGCGAACTTAAGATTTTCCTTTTTTAAAGGCTCTTTTTTTTTTTTTTGCCAAGTTCCCCCTGTGGTTTCGGCACCAAAATTTCCATTCAGTGCACCTCTAAATGTTTGGAGATTTCTCCACCTGTAAGCCACAGGTGCTACGTACAGCTGCCCCGTAGACATGATTGATGGTATGCAGTTATACGCTGGTACTTGCTTAGATCCTCATATATGTAAAACCCTATCACAGTCAGTCTGTATGACACCGCTGGCAATGTGCATGAGCCCTCAGCGTTTTGTCCCAGCCAAAAGTTATGTTTTTTTTTTTTTTTTTTTTTTTTTTTTTTATATAGTAGTTTATTTTTACCTTTTGGAAGAAAAACAAGCCTTTCATATGACTTTTATGTTCCTATTTGTTCTTTCATTAGATGCCCTTGTAACCTAATAAAAAATCTGTTCTAGATGACATAACATGACAGTGGGGTATTTGTCTATGTAGTTCTGAAACATTCTGATTAGCTCCACGCTGTCCTTTATACAGATCACAAGGTATTCTGGGATAGCTGTGCTCAGTGACTCACCATTGGGTGTGGTAGACAAGTAGTGCCAACATTTATGAATGTGTCAGATGTTGCAGCTTCTGTTGCCTTGTTAATTTTCCAGATGTTTCTTCTTCTCTGTAGATTGGCCCAGCCCGATTCCGGGCACCTGAGCTGCTGTTCCGACCAGATCTTATCGGAGAGGAGTGTGAAGGAATTCATGAAGTTTTAGTATTTGCCATTCAGAAGTCCGACATGGATCTAAGGCGGACTTTGTTCTCCAACATAGTGCTCTCTGGAGGATCAACCTTATTTAAAGGTGCTGACAAATATTACTTATTCCTACATCTCTTTCAATGCTTAGGTGCATCTCCTTGTTTGCACTGGCATTTTATTTTATTTTTTTGTATCTGGCATATTTTATTGAAAAGTGTTAATTTTTCCAAATAAAGAAAAAATAACATTGACCAGAAAGTCAAAAAGAAAACCAAAAAAACAGAAACCCGTAGAAATAGAATCAGTACAGAAACATTGGGCTAGATTCAGAGAGAGATACGACGGTGTATCTCCATATACTCCGTCGTATCTCTGACTGGCTGGTCGTATCTATGCGAGTGATTCAGAGAATCAGTTACGCATAGATATGCCTAAGATCTGACAGGTGTAACTGTGTTACACCGTCGGATCTTAACTGCAATGCGTCATGCGCCGTCCGGGAAATTTCGCGGACGGCGCATGCTCATTTAAATCGGCGCGGGAACGCGCCTGATTTAAATAGTACACTCCCCCTAGCCGCGGAATTTGAATTCCGCCGGGGGATTTACGATCCACCGCCGCAAGTTTGGAGGTAAGTGTGTTGTGAATTACCCACTTGCCTCTCAAACTTGCGCCAGTAGATCTTAGATCACGCAGATCTAAAGATCTGCTGATCTATGTGAATCTAGCCCATTGTGCGTTCCAAATTGTCACAATGCATACAATAGTAACTCAGCAGATATGCGAGAGTCATCATGAACCCCCAGCCTGTGGACTGAGCCAGCTACGAATGCATAACCACAGGTATACAGTTGTGAAAGTCTAATCCGACTGTTCCTGGCAGAGCAAAGCAACCTGCACTGGCATATTTGGATCATATAGTCTAAAGACATGCTGGTAGGTTAATTGGCTTCTGCCTAAAATTGACCCTAGTATATGAATTTGATTAGATTGTAAGCTTCTTGAGGGTAGGGACTGATGTGAATGTACATTGTATATGTAAAGCGCTGCGTAAATTTACGGCGCTATACAAATACCTAAAAAATAATAATATATGTACATCATTTATTATTGAAGGTATCGTTAGAAAGTGTTGGACTGTATTTGATGCATGATGACATAAAGGGCATATTACTTGCTCTGGGTGGTTCACAGCAGATTTGGCTCTTCTTATGTAGAAATTGATCAGCGGGTGCCCTGATGTAGAAAGTGCCAAGACTAACATCATAATATTTTTACTTTGAAATATTTTTATTAAGTTTAGCCATAAATATGTTCCTTGACAAAACTAAAAATCCCTTCCCCAGCTGTCCATGCTATACTGGCTCATCACAATCTTTCTATCTTACGGCTTTCTGGGTGCAGTCAGCCAGCCTAACATTAGCATAGTAACATAGAGAGGGCAGTGTACTACAGGGAAAGATGGATGGTTGGCACCCGGGTACTGTGAGCCAGCCTAACACAGACTTGACATAGTCTGGCTATGCTGGATAGATACAGAGAGGGCATTGTACTATAGAATAAGATGGGGGGGGGGGGGGGACCTTGCTTGTGTTATGCCATGCCTAGTACACACTACCCGTTTTTCCATCGGATAAAAAAAACGATGGTTTTCCCGACTGAATTCCTGTCAAGCCTGCCTTGCAAGCACACAGTCACACAAAAATCTGGTGAACTTTTGACTGCCAAGAACGCTGTGACGTAAAAGACTACGACAAGCCGAGAAAATTAAGTTCAATGCTACTGAGGATGTGTCGCTTTGTTTCTGAACAAGCATGTTTTTTTTCCTGTCGGAAAAGCACACAGACGAACGGTTTTCCTACCAGGATTTTTTCCTGATGGGGAAAAGAGATCGTGCTCTCTTTTTTTTTTTTTTTTTGTCCGGTAGTTTTCCCGTCAGAAAAACTGCAATGGAGCATACACACGCGCGCGCACACACACACACACATGGCTGGGATTCCAGACGAAAAGCTCCCTGTTGGAAAAACCGGTGGTGTGTACGAGGTATTAGTCAGTTTAACACAGACTCTATATCATCTGTAGTAACACATGAAGGAAATGATCCTGCGGGGAAGGATGGGTGGTTGAGACCTTGGCTCTGTCAGCCAGCCTAACACAGACCCTGCAAACAGTGCTACCTGAATTCTCCAACCTCATAGGGTACTCATGCAGTTTCTGATTTGGAATTCACATTTTTGGTTTGTGATGAACGCAGAATTAGCATTGACGGATACTGAGACAGCCTACTTGTATCCATGTACTCACACTAGTCTGTACATTTTTATTCCAGGTTTCGGGGACCGACTTCTGAGTGAAGTAAAAAAATTAGCACCAAAAGATGTAAAAATAAGGGTATGATTTTTTTATTCATTTATTTGTTGTTTTTGTCTCCATTGTTTTTGTTTTTAGTGGAGAAGTGTTAGAACCACAGTGAGGGTTTTCTGTTTTTTTTTTGCTGCCTATGTCCACTTTGGGTAGATTGTGCTCATCTTCTGTTTGGTAGATTGTGCTCATCTTCTGTTTGCTTGCTTGGATAGAAAGTGAGGGGAAGTCTCCATAGTGGGGAACAAAGACTGCAAAGAAAAACCTGTTTGGCTTTCTAAATCTTTGACACTAAAAGGCAAAGCAGTGTTATTTTAATAAGATGTTACACCCATATTCAGGGTGTAACATGTTATGAATGCACCGGCCCCTGCATGCCCACCCAGCCGCGTCCCTCATTCACAATCCTCTGTGAATGGGAAACTACAACTACTTTATGGTTTAAAGAAAATGGTGAATCCGCGCTTAGGTAAGCCTGACAAAGGTTGCAGCCCCCCTAAAAAACTCCCTAGAGTGAATTATTAAAGCGGTTGTAAACCTGCATAAATAAAAAAAAAATTCTACACCTGCAATGAAAAAGCCATGATGAGCTAATATGCATCGCATATTAGCTCATTATGAAATACTTGCCTTGGAACGAGGTAGGTAACTTACCTGGTCCACGCCGAGCGTGTCTTCCAGGTATCGCCGCTCCAGCGCTGTGATTGGCTGGAGCGGCGATGATGTCACTCCTGTGCATGTGCGCGGGAGATTTCCTTTCCGGCATGGGTCGGCGGGGCCGGCCATTCAGCCGAGGATCCCCCCTGCGCATTTGCGCTGCTGCAATCAGCGGCGCATCGCAAGGGGAATATCTCCTAAACAGTACAGGTTTAGGAGATATTCTTTATACCTACAGTTAAGCCTTATTTTAGGCAAAAGTGAAAAAAGTGGGTTTACAACCACTTTAAATAAAAAGGAGGGGTAATGGCGCTACCTTACACAATGTGTCAAATATCAATAGAAGAGGTGCCTAGCACCAATTACAATCCTAGTAGGTTACCATATATATGTGATATAAACAAATGTGATCCTCAATATGGTCTGCACATAAATCCGTGCACAGACAAGCAGGAAATATATATGTGCAAGTTAAATGAATAATTAAACACAAAAATTAATTGAAGTGACTATTGTGCATCAATGATGAGTAAATAATAAGTGATGTCCATCAACCTAAATTAACAGTGAAATATAAAATCCAAATGCGGCACTAGTGTGGGTGACCAAAGCTCAAAAGCAGCTATATATAGGGAAGTCCAAGAAATTATTTAGAATAACCACGGAACAGATGAGTTCTTCCAAAAAGTGACATATGTGCTCTCCGTAGCAAGAGTGACTTCTGTGACCCCTCTTGTATCCCTGCTTACCAGATCCCGAAACCCCTACGGGGGTATTAGGCACATCAGGTATAATTCTGGCTTGTCCACACTAGGGGTCCTTATGTTCAAACTGAGGCTGTCACTCCAGCTGCCCATACAGATTTTCAAGAGACGGATCCACTAGCCAAGGCAAGGTGTAATTTCCTCATAAAGGCAAAAAGAATGCTCCCATAGTGTAATCCATAAAAATATCGGACGTTTATTAAAAATAAAAAAACGAATTTATTAAATAACCCAGCGGTATGCAAACCGCACCAGCGGGTCTAAAATAAAGCGCTACAAACAGTTTTACGGTCCGGAGCATGGGTGGTACGGCGTGCGCTTCACAGTGCGTACCAACCACTTGCTCTCAGGACCTTCCGGCGTGATGACGTATTTTGCGTAGCTCCGCCTTACACGTTTCGTCATTGGATGTCGTCTGAGGCAGTTTGTAGTTTTCAATGCTGTGAGCACTGTGGTAGTTCATTGAGTCTTCCTGTCGGAATGTATCGGCTTCCTCATACAAGTTATGGGCAAGCTGATACACTGACTGCAGGAGACCTGCATGGTATCGATGATCTGCTGACTGCTGGTGCAATGCTTTACAGGCTCCCAAAATAATAAATGCACTTTTTTTTTTACCTGCAAAAAATGTGCATTTTATTCTTTTTAGGTCAGTTATACACAATAGACCTAACGGTTTATTTTTACTGTCCCGCCAATAGTTCACATTTTGTGGATAGCAACACAGGTAGCTTAGTCACATTATGAGATGTAAACCAATCAGCCTAAACATTACTGGGGTTTCCTACAAGACATGCACTGTTGGTAGGCTCAAAGACCATGTGATGCAGAGTTCTAAAAGCAAATTTTCACAAAAATTAGTTTGTAGTCACATAGATTTATATTATTTGTGACACCCCCCCCCCCCTTCACCTTCTTTCCCTTTAATGTTTTATTTTATTGATAAAGAAATAAATTAATACAATGTACAACATAAAGCTCTCAGTACATTCCATGTCAAAAAGTCAACGACAAATAAATAGTGAAGATACAATACAAACTTCAATTTTCATTTTAGATTAATCTAGCACCATAAAGGGGAAGCAATTAAAATATAAATCGATGTCCCCGTAGGAGATCCCCTACTCAACTATATGTAGGCTGGGCTAAAGAGGGGCGGGGAACCCAATCAACGCTTTCCGTACAGAGTCTCATCCGACACCCCGTAAAGGGAGCAAACTGTGTCGGATAAATGGGTAGCATAACTAGGTATTGGTAAGAGACTTCTGTGACCCCAGATAACCTAGGACCCCGCTCAAAATGTGGAAAAGAGCGCTAGACAACCCGTCCCTTCCCAAGGGACCTGTGAAGAAAAAGACCTCCCACTCCCCACCGTACTCTCCCCCTCTCCCAGGGCGCTCCCATGAAAGTATTGACTATTAACAGACTAGTATGATAACTAAATCAAAGATCTCGAGGAGGAGAATGTACCAAGGTTAGCATAAAAGAAGGAGGGAAAGAGAAAGAGAGGAAAAAAGAAAGATAGAGCAAATGAGAAAGAATGATTGCCAGTAGGCTAATTAAGTGCCCGAAGGGGACAGCGCATGACCCGGCGATAGAGATACGCCAACATGTCTGGCCCAAGGCTCCCATGTGGCCTCAAAATTATCGCTTGTATTAGAGATGGAGCTGACCATTTTTTCCTGTGTCATGATCCAAGAAATCTTCCCCTTAGCTGCCAAGAAAGAGACCCTAGGTTGCTTCCAGGCCGCCGCTAAAGTGGTTTTAGCTCCTATGAGCATGAAAGCTATCAGTTTTTGTATGGGTTTGGAGACCCGAGGGATCTCGGATCCCAGCAGAGCTATCTGCGGAGACTTCACCAACGGTACCCCCGTGACTTTTCTGATAAGGCAAAATATTCTGTTCCAAAACCCCCTGATTCTGGGGCACTCCCACCAAACATGAAGCATCGTGCCTTGGGCTTGGCAGTTGCGAAAGCATAACGGGGAAGATGTAGGAAACATCGCAGCCAACCTACTGGGGACCAGATACCACCGCATCAGAACCTTTGTGTTGGCTTCAGCTAATGAAGTATTTACTAAACCTTTGAAAGATTTCAAACCTACCTTGTGCCATCTACTCAGGTCCCAGGTCATCCGCAGGTCTCTCTCCCATGCCTCCATGTATGAGAATTTTGTGGACACCTCAGATAAAGCTATATATATTATAGATATTCCCCCCTTGTGTTCCGTCATTTGTTTACACCAGCTTTCGTAACTAGTAAGAGTTGCGTGTCTAAAATTGTCAGTCCAGAAGGATGACACGAAATTAAAAATTTGGGTGTACCGGGCTCTTTCCGTTAGGGGCAAGTCAAGTGTCCTCACACAATGTTCCAGTGAAAGTGGGCCCATGGGTGTCAGAAAGTCGCCTATTCTATAGATCCCTTTGTCCAGCCACCATTGGAAAGCCGAAATGTCCATCCCTATAGGAAACTGAGGGTTGAGAAAGATCCTTGTCAAAGGCTTAGTCTCCGAGACCAAAGAAGGAAGGTGTCTCAGGCCATCCCAGAGTCTGAAGGATTGCGACAATGTGGGGGATAGTATTGAGGGTCTAGTTTTTTGGGGAGACCAGAAAAGGCTCTCTATCGAAAGATTGGGGATCGCCAACCCCTCCATTTCTATCCACTCTGGTTTTTCACATTCCGCAAAAATAGCAGAAAATTGTGCTAGTCTGGCAGCTTGGTAGTATTTAAACAGGTTTGGTAGTCCAAGGCCCCCTTGTGTTCTGAGCCCGTATAGGACATTTTGTGCCACTCTATAACCCTTGCCCTCCCAAACAAATTTCAGAATTTTACTCTGTAGTGGTCTGAGTTGGTCTTTTTTAACCGCTATTGGTAGAGATCTAAACAAGTAGAGTAACCTTGGTAGGAGAGTCATTTTGACTGCGTTAACTCTACCTGTCCAAGAAAGTTTGTGTCGATCCCACGTCTGTAGATCTAATTCTAGTTTACGAAATATAGGGGGATAATTAGCCTGGTAGAGATGTTCAATTTTGGTTGTGAGGTTTATACCTAAGTAACGAATGGATGATTCGGCCCACTGGAATTCAAACAAGGGTTTCAAGTGATCGATCACTGAGGGGGGGGTGGAGATGTTTAAGGCTTGGGATTTATTCCAATTAACCCGCAAACCCGAAATCTTCCCGAAAGACTCCAGTAAGTTGCAAAGAATTGGAAGAGAGGTGATCGGGGAGGAGATATACAGAAGAAGGTCGTCTGCAAAGAGGGCGCATTTATGGATTTGGGAACCACATGATACCTCCCTAATATCCGGGTCTGACCTGATCGCAACAGCAAGTGTCTCAATCGCTATTGCGAAAATCAGGGGGGACAAGGGGCAGCCCTGTCTAGTACCCCTAGCAATTCTAATGGGGCCCGAAAAAAATCCCTGTAGTTTGACCCGTGCACTGGGTTCCGAATAGAGAGATTTCAACAATCCCCGGAATTGTTCACCGAAGCCCCAACGCCGCAAAATCTCGAAGAGGTAATACCACGATACAGAGTCGAACGCCTTTCTTAGGTCTAAAGAAAGGAGGAGTCCTTCCTGCCGCGGGTTCCCATCCCAGCCCGACTGAAGCAGAGAGATAATATCAAGTGCTCGCCTCACCTGGTCAGGACCCTGCCTACCAGGGACGAATCCAACCTGGTCCCTATGGATATAAATGTTTATAAAAGAATTTAACCTGTTGGCTAGTATCTTGGTCAATATTTTTAAATCGTTATTGATTAGGGAAATAGGTCTGTAATTTTCAACGAGCTCTGAGTCCTTATCTGGTTTGGGGATGACTGAGATAAATGCCTCATTCAAATTCGGGTGCATGGATCCGCCCTCCCTCCCCCGTTTTGAATTAAAAAATTTAGTGAGGTGAGGGGCCAAGATTTCACAGAAAGTCTTGTAATATGGGACTGAGAAACCGTCTGGTCCAGGGGCCGAACCATCCTTAAGTCCCCTAATTACCTCTATAGTTTCTTCTGTGGAGATCGGTGCCTCCATCAAATCTACATGACTCTCCTGTAGGTTCGGGATCGCTAACCGGTCCAAAAAGGAATTGACCTCGGGGTGTCTGGCCATCCCCGACCCCCGATATAGGGAGGTATAAAAGGTTTCGAATTCTTGCAGTATGCGTTTAGGGTTAAGGGTTGTTGTCCCGTCCCTGGTCTTAATCTTGGGCAGAGCAAACGTTCGGAACCTCGGTGAGAGCTTGGTGGCTAGCATCGTGTTCATTTTGTTCCTGTGTAAATAAAATCTAGCGCTAGACCAATTTAATGATCGTTCCGCCCTGACCGTCAAGGCTAAATTTAAAGCTAGTCGAGCGGCGTCAAGCTGCGAAGCCTGAACCATCGTTTGGTCCTTCTTATGTTGTCTGCGCAGGGTTAAGAAATCTTTCTCAAGCCTCGTCACCTCCGCAGATTTTTCCTTCTTTCTTTTAGAGGCTATCTGGATGATCCTACCGCGAATGGTAGCTTTATGAGCTGCCCACAATATCTCGGCCGAGGTCCCTTCAACGCTGTTAAATCCAAAATATTCCTTGATGGCCCCTTCAATCTCTAAAACCACCTTAGGGTCGTGTAGTAAAGTTTCATTTAATTTCCAGTGTGATTTGTGGGGATTTGAGTTTTGAGTTTGTAGCGAGCAAACCACCATGGAGTGGTCCGAAATGGCTGTGTCCGTTATATTAGCTTTCGTGATCAGGGGAATATGTCTAGCAGATATAAATATATGGTCAATCCTAGAGTACGATCTGTGCGGATGGGAATAGTGGGAGTAGTCCTTTTTGTTTGGGTTGAGTTCCCTCCAAATGTCTACCAGGTTATGCTGATATATCAGTTTTGCTATGTGTGAGCTAGCTCTAGATGGGCGTGTCAATGCTGTAGCTATAGGTTTGGATTTGTCCAAGCTTAGTTCGAATGCAATGTTGGAGTCTCCTCCGCACACTATCATTCCCTCCAAGAGAGGTTCTAAGGTATCAAACATAGTTTTAAAGAATTCGGTCTGTCCTCTGTTGGGAGCGTAGTATGAGATGAATGACACTAGAAGTTCATCCAATTCCCCCTTAACCAACAGGAACCTACCATTAGGATCTCTATGAGTCAGGAGCGGATTAAATTTGCAGGATTTCGCGAAAAGGATAGCCACCCCTCTCGTTTTATCCTCGGCGTTAGCCAGAAAAAATTGTGGATAATGTGCATGAAGAAAGGAGGGCGTGTAAGTGGCCGGAAAATGTGTCTCTTGTAATAAAACGACTGACATCTTCCGGGAGTGGTAAGAATGAAACACCTTCCTTCTCTTAACGGGCGAATTCAAGCCCTGAACATTGTGTGAGGCAACTCTAACCGAGTTCGGCAAAGTCGGGTTATGTGGTGAAGTCATTGGGAGAACAAAGTGGGTGCAATTTGGAACTTACCCCTTCAACATGGAGGCATGGGAGACAGCAGAGCGGAGCAGAGCAGGAACCGAGCCGAGGCCTGGAATACTATGGGCAAGGTGACACAAGCACGGACTGGCAATCAAGAAAAAAAGGTTAGTGAGAAGAGAGATAAGCGAGCAAACAAAAGAAGAGATAATACATTTTAAAATATAAAGTTTGTCCTCACAACGAACGTGGAAGGGAAAAAGATCCGTTCCACCTTCGTCAGACGAACCAATAACGTAGCCCTTAACTCGGGCTACCGGACCAAACCCCGACAGTGACATAGTCCCCGTCCAGGGATGATCTGAGGCGCAAGGCAACTGCCTCAGCCCCTATCAACCCTTTAGAGTCAACCAGGAGACGATAGCTTATCATATAATACTCTAAATGTAAACTATTGTGATACATGAAAAAAAATATACGGATCACGGTCAGTGCGGAGAACATTAAACTAGGAAACAAAACAGTCTCAATAAAAAACTGTATGGGGATTTCATGGGTCCCCAGCCACGGATAGGGTACCCATAACCAATATACCTAACAGGTATAATATCCTCCGTTAAAAACACCAAACAGAGGGAAACTCCAGAACAGTGAGCAGGGCCACTATGATGATTATTTCAGGTCTTTGTGGTATCTTTGGTGCGTCTGCTTTTGCTTGTGTGCCAGGTGGGGGATAAAGGACTTGCCGGGGTGGATCGTTTGGATGAACCTGGTGGAAAATTTGACGTGTCCATTGCTGAGTCCAGCGAGATCAGTTTCAAGGCTAGCAAAATTTTTTCTCCTTCAGATAGCGTGGTGAAGGCGTGGGTTTTGCCCTTGAAGGCGAATTTTAAGGCAAACGGAAATCCCCACCAATATTTGATGTCCTTTTGGGACAAAATCAGCAATAAAGGTTTCAGCGATCTGCGTCTTTGTATGGTAGCTGCAGAAATGTCAGCGAAAATTTGAATATCCTGACCCATGAAGGATATGCGGGGTTGCTGACGGGAAGCCCTCATGACCTCTTCCTTCACTGAGAAGTAATGGGGTTTTACTATGATATCCCTGGGAGATCCGTCCTTTCTCAGAGGGCCCAGGGACCTATGGGCCCTGTCCAGCTCCAGCTTGTGGGGTGCAATGGAGGGGATCATGCTGTTGATGAGGTCCTGGATAGCTTTAGGGATATCTGTAACGGACTCAGGGAGACCCCTCACCCTGAAATTGTCCCTTCTGGAACGATTCTCGAGGTCGTCAATTCTATTAAGGGCCACGTCCAGTTGCTCCTGAAGTGATTGTATTTGGTCGGTGTTCTGGTTAGTTCTAGATATAGTGATGTCCAATTTATTTTCTATAATCTCCATCCTGGAGCCCAGATTCTGGAAGTCAGCATGTATTTCCCTAGTAATATTAACTGCTGTTTGGGCCAGGCCTCGTTCAAGTAGTTCAGAGAACTTCAAAAAAAGTTCCCCTGTATTCTGTGGTATTTCAATCTCTGAATGTCCTGTGGGGGTCCTGGAGACTGGCAATACATAAGTTACCTCATGTGCAGCACCAGCATAGGGGGACAGTGAGGGGTCTGACTGGGTCTCTGAGGTGGCTGGCGGGCTAGACATGGGGCCTGGGGAGCCTTGGGTGGACATAGGTGTAAAGTTCAGGGTGGCTGGGGAGATTACTTGCCTCAATTCAGCACTTCCCCCTGCGTGAGGTGTTTGTGGCTGAGGCGCGGCCGCCATCTTGGATTCGGCCTGTGTATTCAGCGCTGAATAGCGCGGTTCCAGGCCCTTCCGGACCACGCTGCTGTACATGGGGGTCTCCACCGAGTGTCCCCCTATCGAATCCTCCCTTCAGAAGGTCCCGCACCGCCGTGAATCCGGTGCTAGGGCTGACGTGGGGCCGTGGCAGAGCGGAGCTCCTGGCTTAAGCAGCCATCTTGGACGCCTCCGCGCATGCACCTCTTCTTCACCTTCTTTTGTTTGTGATTTTTCTCACTTCTTCTTTTAATAATGACTATAGAGGAAGAGAGATGAAATTTCATGTGGTCACAGTTAAACCGTGGCAGCATTCCTATTCCCCACCCTCTTCAAATTAAGGTGGTTCTTGAAATTAGACCAGGGGTACATTTAGCAGAAAAGGTGGAAGGTTAGCAAATCATAGGCTATTTGATACCTGGATTATCATTAACAGGTTGTAAACAATCGCAGTTTTTCACCTTAATGCATTCTGAAAAACCTCTTGTAGTCCACCAACCCCCCCAGAGCCCCCCTTTTACTTATCTGAGCCCAATCATTTCTGCGCCAGGGACGAGCACACCTGCTCCAGCCGGTGTCTCGGGTCCTGATTGGATAGATTGATAGCAGCGCAGCCATTGGCTCCCGCTGCTGTTAATCCAATCCAATGACGTGGGTGGCGTGTCCTGCTGCTGTGTCCCTCGACGGACACAACAGCAGGACACAGAAGCGCCCGCACAGGTGCCCCGAGGGAGAGCACTTCTCTGATGGGGCACTCGAGAAGAGGAGGAGTCGGGACTGCCGCTGAGGGACCCCAGAAGAGGAGAATCGGGCCACCCTGTGCAAAACCAACTGCACAGAGGAGGTAAGTATGACATGTTTGTTTTAAACAAAAAAAATAACCTTTTAGTTATCCTTTTAAGGCTGAGTTTACACTTGTGCAAATTGAATTGGATGTTGGTTTCCCCAAATGCCCGTCATTCGCATGACAGGAGATTGTGATTGGCTCTCTATGGAGTCGGTTCACACACATCCGGGGGGCTGCCAAGCGGCTTGCACAGGAGTCCTGTGTGTCTTTGGCTCAGTTTCAGGGCTGAATTCAGGCAAAAATGTGGCCCCCGAAACGGAGAACGGACGCACCGGACCCCTGCTGCGAGCCGCTCCGTAAACAGTGTGAACCCAGCCTAAGGGTTTTAGTTGAATAGAATGCGATGGATTGTTTGGAATAAGGCGGTACTAGTAGTAAATGTACATACATTAAGAGGTATTTAAGACTAGGTGATCATTTTAGAATTGGCTTTTTAAAAAGTGCTTTTTTTTAAATGTGGTTTTATTTTTGTCTAGATATCTGCTCCTCAAGAACGATTATATTCTACATGGATTGGGTAGGTAACCTTTTTTTATTTTTTTTCGTGTGAGTTAGAACAGGCAATCATTCTTGCATAAAATAACATACCAGAAGTGAAGAGATAGGGATTCTTGATAGAGAATGTGCACAAAGAGTACGGTTAAGTTGAGACATCTAAAGCCGCGTGCGTACACACAATCGGATTTCTATCGGACAAAGCGTAAGGGCTTTTGTTCGAAGGGTGTTGGCTGTGAACTTGTATTGCATACAAACGGCAAAGAATTGTCCGGCAACAAACACAAAACGACATGATTTTTCAGCACTTTAGCGCCACCCTTTGGGCAACTTCAGCGAATGTTGTGTTATGGAGAGCATTGCTTCTGAGCATGCGTGTTTGTACTTTGGATTTTTGTCCGACGGACTTGTGTACACCTAATCGGAAAATCCGACACGACACAATTGTTGGAAAATTTTAAAGCATGCTATCCAACATTTGTTGGCGGAAAATATGACAATTGTCCGATGGAGCATACAAACGGTCGGATTCTCCGACAACAGCCTACCATCACACAATTCTCGTTTGAAAATCTGATAGTGTACGGGCCTTAAAGGGGTTGTAAAGGTTTGTTTTTTATTTTCTAAATAGCTTCCTTTAAGCTAGTGCATTGTTGGTTCACTTACCTTTTCCTTCGATTTCCCTTCTAAATGTTTTTTTTCTTTGTCTGAATTTCTCACTTCCTGTTCCTCCTCAGTAAGCTTGCCCCCATCATCCGAGCCGTTCTGGCTGGGGGTTAGTCAGCGTGCTCGCCCCCTCTCTTGGGACTACATCCCTGCAGGGAGAAGATGAAGTCTCAAGGGAGGGGGCAAGCATGCTGACTAACCCCCAGAGAACGGCTCGGATGATGGTGGAAAGCTTACTGAGGATAAAACAGGAAGTGAGAAATTCAGACAGAGGAAAAAAAACATTTAGAAGAAAAATTGAAGGAAAAGGTAAGTGAACCAACAATGCACTAGCTTAAAGGAACCTATTTAGAAAATAAAAAACAAACCTTTACAACCCCTTTAAGTGTTAAGGTGACACGCTCTAAGTTTTTATTTTATGTTATTTAACTTCTATTGAAAAAATTATTCCACAAAGACTGACAAGTGACCTCTTAGTAATCCCGACACAGGTGAAATGCCGGTAAGGCCCCTTTCACACGTACGGACCGTATGTCCGCATTTCCATCCGTCCATTTGCGGATGAAAACGGGACATACATGGGTCCCTATGTGATTACGGGTGTCAGCGGATGAACATCCGCTGACACCCATAATTTGTCCGCCTCCGCATTTGCAGACGGAAGAAATCATATTTTTCTTCCGTCTATCAGATCGGATGAGCACGGACATACGGTCCGTGTTCGTCCGATCCCCCATAGGGGAGAGCGGAGGAAAGACAGGACGGTCCCTTCACAGTGTGCGTGGACCGCCCTGTCGGCTGCCAGCTCAGCGGGGATTTTACGGAGGATCCCCGCTGAGCGTTGCGGACACACGGAGCGTATCATTACTGATTAGGGCCCCGTGTGAAAGGGCCCTAAGGCTGCATTCACCTCTAAACGCAAGTGTGTTTTTTTTTGCCGTGCAAACTGCATAAGGCTATCCATTTACTTGAATGGGCTGCCCATGCAACAAACGTGTAAAGTAGCTCATGTACCTTTTTATTGGCACTGAACCAAATGCGTTTTGATGCACAATACATGGGACTTCCACCAGTGTTTGGAGTGCTATTAAGAAATAATGGCACCGCAAGAGCAATGCACCTTTTGACCTTTTTTTTCACGGATTTCTGGAAATGTGTGCAGAGTCGCATTTCTGTCCTCGTTCCTGGAATGCTTAGGTGTGAATGCGGCCGAACCCTTACAGCGCCCCCTCCTGGTTAACCCCTTCACTGCCAGTGTCATGTTTACAGTAATCAGTGCATTTATATAGCAATGTTCGCTGTAAAAATTACAATGGTCCCAAAATAGTGTCTGATGTGTCCGCCATAATGTCACAGTCACGATAAAAATCGCTAAGCGCTGCCATTACTAGGGGGAAAAAAAATTATTAATAAAAATGCAATAAAACTATACCCTATTTCAGGGATATGCAATTAGCGGACCTCCAGCTGTTGCAAAACTACAAGTCCCATAATGCCTTTGCCTCATGGGATTTGTAGTTCTGCAACAGCTGGAGGTCCGCTAATTGCATATCCCTGCCCTATTTGGTAGACGCTATAGACCAATCAAACGCTTATTGCGATTTATTTTTTGCCAAAAATATGTAGAATACGTATCGCCCTAAACTGGGGGAAAAAAAAAAAATTTTATATCTTTTTTGGGGATATTTATTATGGCAAAAATAAAAAATATTGTTTTTTTTTTTTTTTTTAAATTGACGCTCTATTTTTGTTTATAGTGCAAAAAATAAAAACCAAAGAGGTGATCAAATACCACCAAAAAAAGCTCCATTTGTGGGGGAAAAAAGGACACCAATTTTGTTTGGGAGCCACGTCGCACGACCGCGCAATTGTCAGTTAAAGCGACGCAGTGCCGAATCGCAAAAAGGGGCCAGGTCCTTTAGCTGCATAATGGTCCGGGGCTTAAGTGGTTAACTATTTGCCAGGAGTTGAGCTTTAAACACTGCTAGCATATTCCCTGTGATGCAAGTTGATTTTTCTTTACATTTTTAGACCTTATGACACCATAAGTTCTTAGATTCCATTTCAAATAAACATTTTACCTTTTTCAGTGGATCTATTTTGGCTTCTTTGGACACCTTTAAGAAAATGTGGGTCTCCAAGAAGGAATATGAAGAAGACGGACCCAGAGCTATCCACAGGAAAACGTTCTAACGTCCCAAAAGACCAAGTCTCTGTATCAGTCCACTTCAGTTTAAAACTGGCTTTTTGAGTATGAGAGTGTGGTCGGGAGGTGACTGGTGGGTGGGTGTGAATGTATGTGTCTGTATGCGCTCTCCAGCATGCCAAGAAGTCGTCAAACGAGGGCAGAAGATCTGTAGAGGGCAACTGAAAATAAAACCCATCGGAGAGGAAAGCCTTTATCCCATTCCTATTTATGTGTTATGTTGCACCAGGGTCTGTAAATGGTCTGTTGCGAAAATATTTTATCGCATTATAGCCTATTTATCCTTAACAGATTTACCGTACATAAAGTGTAAAAAAAAAAAGAAAAAACCCAGCTGACAGTACAATATGAACTATTCACTGACGTACGTGACCCCCACACTTATCCGCCACATGGGCCTTTCAGAATTACGTTTACTTGAGTAACAGAGAAAACACGTTTCTTGAAACTATAATATGTCGTACTAATTTAAAGACATGGTTTTTGGAAATGTTTCTATTGCATGATAAAAAAAAAAAGATCAGTATAGTTATATAGTTAGACATCTGGAATATTTGATTTTTTTTTTTTTAGAATCTCTCTGTAACAAAGCCTGTCTGCAGGTCAGTGTAGGTTCCAGGACGTTCATCTATAGAATTTATCAGTCAAGTAACCCATGAAGTCTGTTCTGTGTTCATATTTATATAGAGAAACTAAGGGGATTAGGTAACCTTGTCTCTTTGTATACTTGGGAGGAGAGGCCAATTGGGCAACTCTGTTTATTCATCATTGGGTGCTTGTTTGCTTGGGAGAAGAAACCAGCTAAGTAACCCTGTCCCTGCATCCATGGATCTTTGTATACCTAAGAGAAGTAGCCAACTCCGTAACCCTGTTCCCATTCTTGGGTGCCAACTAGGTAACCCTGTCCCCATTCTTGGCTCCCTGTATACCTTGCAGAAGGAGCCAACTAGGTAACCCTGTCTCTTCATCCTTGGGTGCCTATATTACCTGGGGAGATCGAGCCAACTAGGTAACCCAGTGTCCCCATCCTTGGCTTCCTGTATGCCTCAGAGAAGAATCCAACTAGGTAACCATGTCTCTTCATCGTTTGGTGCCTATATATCTGGGAGATGGAGCCAACCCCTATATACCTGGATGATGGAGCCAACTAGGTAACCCTGTCTCTTCATTCTTGGGTGCCTATGTTACCTGGGGAGATGGAGCCAACTAGGTACCCTGTGTCCTTATCCTTGGCTTCCTGTATACCTTGGAGAAGAATCCAACTAGGTAACCCTATCTCATCATTAGGTGCCTATAAATCTGGAAGATGGAGCCAACTAGGTAACCCTGTTTCTTCAGTCTTGGGTGCATATATACCGAGGAGAAGGAGCCAACTATGTAACCCTGTGTCCTCATTCTTGGCTCCCTGTATACCTTGGAAAAGGAGCCAATTGGGTAACCCTTTCTCTTCATCCTTGGGTGCTTGTATACCTGGGAGATGGAGCCAACTAGGTAACCTTGTCTCCCCATCCTTGGGTCTTTTTACACCTGGATGGGGGGGACCAGTTGGGTAATCCTGTCTCACCATCCTTTGGTCCTCGTATACTTAGGAAGAGGGGCCAAGTGTCATGCTCCTAACTTTGTTTCTACCCTTTTTTTGTTGTTGTTTGGCCTACAAAACGAATTGCATTGAATACCACTATATATTGAAGCAAAACTATATAAAGTCTAACATTTCTGTCTTGGTATATATGTGTCTACTTTTGTATTATTTGATCACTTGAGTTGTCTGCTGACTTTTATGTATATGTATGTGTGTTTAGTTTGGCACATAGAGAGGAGTCTAAAGGTTTTTCCCCACTTTAAATTTGTTGCCAACACCGGTTTATTATAGTTGTGGTGTAGTTTTATGCCACCTTGGTAGGAGGTAGACCAGCTTTATACAGACACGGTTTGCATGGGTCCCAGCTTCCTCCCTTGTCAGCATGTACCTGCTCTATAGAAGTGTCACCCATTGGGGTTCTTAGTAGGCCATTTTAGTATACACTTCTCCCATTTTATGAATGCTTAACAGTTTATTATTTATAAGTGCTCTTGAGTCCAAACTGACCACTGAAGATTGTTAAATGTCAGCCTTTTAATGTTTTGGTCAATCCTTTTCTGAAGGAGAACTCCATCCAAGTGTGTTTTGGGGAAAGGGGTCTTTAGCTGTCATGTAAATATTGCTTATATCTGTCACCTCGGCTGTACTGAACGTTTTTTTTAAACGTATTAAAAAAAAAAAAATAAGATGCTAAAAATCTGTTAACCAAAAGTATAATAAATCATCTTTAGCTGATCTGGGCTGCAGTAAACGGAAATCTGATTACTATGATTCTGCTCACTTTGCATATCATTCTAGCCTTTTGCAAAAATCGTATATACTTGAAAATATAAAGGTCCCTATATACTTTCTGCACAAGATGGTTTTTGCTTTGCAGATGGAGGTAACAGTGGCAAACAATACTTACACTTTTATTCCATCCATAATCACTTGTGTGGAGTTCAGGAAAATCTGCCGTCAGCACAAGAATAATAGCGAAAACATATTTATGCTTATTTGATAGTTACTTGGCCTTCATCAGATAAGAAAAGACACTTTTACCACCGATCAACAAAGTACTGCTACATTAGAGGCTGAAAACATTGGTTCCAATCTGTCCCCCCTTTATCTAGTCTACTGCTTTATATGATTTGTATTTTGTATTTATTAACTACTGCTTTAATACTTCAACACTAAATAATTTCAACTCGACTATATGGTGGCTTGGTTTATGGATTGTTTACAGTAGTGTTATTATACGGGCATACTAATCGGGTAATTAAAGCGGTGGTTCACCCACAATAACAACATTTTAGCATTAAATTAAGCATAGTAGCGCGAGCTACAGTATGCCTGTATTTTATTTTTTTTGCCCCATACTCACTGTGCAATCCTATAGTGAAGATTCCGACTCCCCGCGGGGAATGGGCGTTCCTATCCAGAGGGAAGATGATTGACGGCCGGCTATGGCACGTCACGCTCCCCGAAGATAGCCGGAGTAGGTCTCGGCTCTTCACGGCGCTATACGGCGCCTGCGCACAGACTATGCGCAGGTGCCGTGAAGAGCCAAGTCCTATTTCGGCTATTTCCGGAGAAGCGTGACGTGCCAGAGTATGGGGCAAAAAAAATAAATACAGGCATACTGTAGCTCGCGCTACTATGCTTATTTTAATGCTAGAATTTTTTTTTTCTTATAGGGTGAACCCCCTCTTTAAGATGATGTAACACTAAATAGTGTTTTAATGTCTGGTAACAACGTATACAGGACTTTGCATCTCTTTTTTGTGTGAGAGCGAGAGCACTAGTAGAATAATGAGGCTAGATCCCTTTTACACTGAGGCCGTGTTGGCTTTAAAGCGCCACACATTTAAACATCGCTCTAGTGGCGCTTTTTGGCCACTAGCGGGATGCTTTTAACACCAAAGAAGGGATTAAAAACGCCAGAGTTGCGGCGCTGCCCATTCATTCCAATGGGCTGGACGTTTTGGGAGTGCTAGTAGTGTTAAGCTGGATTCACACCTGTGCAGTTTTAGTGCATTTTGCAGATTTGCACTGCAGTCCATTAACATGATTTAAAAATAATTGCTCAAATGTGCACACCCATGTGCCGTTTAAAGTCCAATTTCTTAGCGTAATGTCCATTTAACATGGTTTCCTATGGAATATGGTCTGTAGTGCAAATAGCACTAAAACTGCATAGGTGTGAATCCAGCCTTAGTGTGCTTGGTAACACATCAACAACCTATGCTCTGGAAGTAATGATCTCATCTACATGCAAAGCTTATATTCCAATATCTATTATTGAGTTGCAGTGATAAATGTGACATTTGAGGCCATACAGCGTATCCTTTCTAAGGCAATGATTTACTGAAATGAGGTGTAATATGCTCCTATGCACACACGTGGAGCATGCAAAATCTGGTGCAGATCTGCATAGAAAACAATCAGCTTCCAGGTTGTATTTCCAAAGCTTAAAGGGGAGTTCCAGCCATTTGTATGTTTATTAAAAGTCAGCAGCAACAAAAAGTGTAGCTGCTGGCTTTTAATAAACAGGCACTTACCTGCTCCAGCGACGCGCCGGCCGGGGCTCCGCTCCTCTCCCCCCCTCCCCGGCCGGCGTCTTCATCTTCAGTGTGGGCACCCGGCCGTGACAGCTTTCGGCTTCACGGCCGGGCACCCACTGCGCATGCGCGAGCGGCGCGGCCCGGCGCCGTGTAATTGGCCAGGAGATCGCCTAGGACCTGTGACGTGTCCTAGGCGATCGCCTACAGCAGCCACTTCCTGAAGGCGATTAAGCTTAGTCGCCTACAGGAAGGAGGAAGTGGGACAGGAAGTCCCACTCGTGCTGAAGCCCCCACTCCCCCCCCCCCCCAAAAAAAATTACATGCCAAATGTGGCATGTAAGGGGGAGAGGAGTGGGTTAAGAGGAAGTTCCAAATTTGGGTGGAACTCCTCTTTAATTGAACAAGCTGACATTAGAAGCTGATTGGCTACCATGCACAGCAGCACCAGCTTCTGAGTGCTCCAGTTTTTGTATATCTCCCCCACGGTGTAAGGCCCCTTTCAGACGTCCGCTCCGTCTGTCCGTTCATTACAAGTCCGTTAACGGACTTGTAATGAATCCCTATGGGGACGCGTCCATTAGCGGATGGAGCATCCGCGTCAGTCAGGTTCCGCTTTTCCGAACGGAAGAAACCCTATTTTTCTTACGTTCGGCGGAGCGCCCTATCTGCCAACAGCTGAGCGGGGAGAGATTGCTCCGGAAGTGATTGCTCCGTCGCCGCCATCTTGCTACACCCCACACTCCTGCACAGTAATGATAGTGAGAAGGGGGGCAAGCGGACATCTTGTTACACCCATCGGAGTTTTAGATTTCACAGTTATTTTCAACACAAAAATGGAGCTTATGTGCTTAAATACAGTATTTGGAAATCTGATGGACTGTTTACATGTTAAATGTGAAAATCAGAGGTGTTCTGTCACATTTAGCAACCATGTAAGGGCAGCAGGTTTGCTGCTGCTTTTAAAATTTAACATCTAAACAGTCCGTCAGATTTCCAAATACTGTATTTAAGCACATAAGCTCCGTTTTGTGTTGAAAATAACTGAAATCTAAAACTCCGGTGGGTGTAACAAGATGTCCGCTTGCCCCCTTCGCACTCTATCATTACTGTGCAGGAGTGTGGGGTGTAGCAAGATGGCGGTGACAGAACGTCACTTCCGGAGCAATCTGTGACGGGGAGCCGAATTTCACAAGACAGCGGCATTGCAATCTGTAAGGGCCATGTTGGGCAGTGGGTTATGAGGAGGCACTGTTACTTTAAGATGCTGACAAGTCTTGAGAATACCTGTCTAGTCCTTAAAGCTGAATGCCACCCTTTTAGACAAAGGATCCAGTGTAATGGTTAACCTTCTAAATGCCTTTTGTGTGTGTGAAGAAGTTGTTAAGGTGTCATCCTGCACCCCAGGAGAATTATTTTGATAAATGTAGACACCCAAGCATAAATGAGCAGTGCAAATAGCACTGACAATAGTAGCACCCACTCACATTTCATTTTACTTGATGGAATCATCTTAAAAAAAAAAAAAAAATTGTTAAGGCCCAATACAAATTACTGCATCGCGTCTAATTTTTTTTTATTTTATAAAGAAACCAGGGGCTGCCATTTACTTGCTGCTTTGAAAATGCTAGTTGCCTGGCTTTGGTACCTGGGTGTGAATAAATAAAAATGAGTATGCAGACCAATACAGTCCCACATTCTTGAATACCTGTCTGTACCAGGACAATGACTACTGCAGCTGGTGGGTTGGCATTAAAGTCAAGAAACTCCCTTTTTAGGAAAGGTCAGCAATGGCTGCCTCCATGTTTTACCTAAACAAGGTGTAAACCATTATTTTTTGGGGGATTCTTCTGGTAAATCTGAAAATTTCTTGCCCTGATCACTGGTAGTTTGATTTAAGTCTGTGTTTTAAAGCACATATGAATGGGAGTGCCACTTATGATCTCCAGTGCATTCTGCATTGTTTCAATGGCTGCAGAATTGGCCCGAGACATTTCTGTTTAATGACAGTAAGTAATGTTTTCTTTTCTATGATTGTAATAACTGCCTGATCCTGTACCTTACATAAGAAACTGTCAGCTGGTGATGCCCAAATAAAATTTAGAATCCTACAATAAAAAAAACAATTCTGCTCTAAAAGTGTCATGTACTGAGTGTGAAGTGCTTGGATCAAGCGAAGGTAACCTGCGGTGGGACCACAAACCCAAGTGTGCCTGCTGGGTCTTGTAGTTCTACTACAAGGTGCCAAAGCTTGGTGAAAATTCAATGAAGACAATGCAGTGGACAAAATAGACAGTTTATTTGTATGGCAAGTCATGAGTTGAGTCCGAGCATGGCAGTGATACAGCTGGTCACCCTATGGGAATGACATCCTGAGACAAAACGAGGTATATGTTCACACATCTGAGCTGTCAATCAATGATGGTGTGCAGAATGCAGTAACCAATAGCAACCAAGAAACCACAGTCGGATCTATCAACATTCTGAATGAATGCCACTGTTACTGCATATGTATCTTTTACCTTTGTGATTGAGGCCTTTGCAAATTTTTCAAGATTAGTTATATTAAAGGTTTATGTTGCTGAGAAACACATGCCTGACTTAGGCCTGGTTCACACCTATGCATTTTTGTAGTGCATTTTCAGTTTTGCAGAAACACACTAGTCCATTTAACATGGTTTCCTATGGGTCACGTTCACATCTGTGCATTTTTATTGAGGCCAGGTTCACACCTATGCGAATTGAGTGCGGTTTAAACCGCATCTAATTCGCAGGACATTTCAAAATACATTGTTTTCAATGAGGCTGGTTCACATATGTGCGATGCATCCGCACTGCGTATTGCCTCCAAACCGCATGCGGTTTTTATGTCTTGCGGTGCGAATTCAGTCCCATTATCTTCTATGGGTACGCATCTAATTCGCACATGTGTTCAGTTCTCTGCAGGAGTTTCTCTCATTCAGCTCAATACAATTCTCCCCCACTCTCCTCTCACCCGGAAGTTCTCCCAGGTCTCCAAATTCGCACCTGATCTGCAGCTAAACCGCAGTTGATCTGCAGAACACCCTCTAGAGAAATCTGCAACGACAACGCAGCTCAAAAAAGCAACGCACTAGTGTGATTCCGGCCTGAAAGGGCCAGATCTATAGACGTCAATGTATTTAAAAAACACAAAATGCAAACTACAACCTGCATCGGTGTGAACCAGGCTTTCAAAGCAGGAGAAAAGGCTTGTTGCCTGACAACCATTCAGGCTTATATACTCTAAACTGCACCAAGAAAATGAAGCGTGGGGTCTGAATGGTTGCTATAGTCAACGTTGCCTTTGCCCCGAGTTTTATCAGGGTCAGTTAACGGATATCATTTTGCATTCCCTCATACAATCACCAAATAAATGCTTAAGCCACATTCACACTACCCTCCTACATTTGGAATATTTATTGCAGGACAAATGATCTGGAAAGTATCAACGTTATGCCTCCCAGGTCAAATTCTCCTGCGTTTATATGTACCTGTGTTTACACGCGTATTCATGTGTTTGGAGATTAAAACTGGAGCACTCAATCTGGTGCAGCTGTGCACGGTAGCCAATCAGCTTTTAACCTTCTCGATCAATTCAGTTGCAGCAATAAAATCTGGAAGCGGATTGTTTTCTTTGTAGAGCTGCACCAGATCAGTTTTAGTAAATCCCTCCAGTATCTAATGTGCCTCTGGACCAGTGTTTCTCAACTCCAGTGCTCAAGGCACCCCAACAGGTCATGTTTTCAGGCTTCCCATTATTTAACACAGGTGATTTGATCAGTTTCACTGCCTTAGTAATTACCACAACCGTTTCCTCTGAGGGAAATGCTGAAAACATGACCTGTTGGGGGCACCTTGAGGACTGGAGTGGAGAAACATTGCTCTGGACACACGGGGCAGATTCAGATAGAGATACGACGGCGTATCTCTGAGTTCCGTCGGTCGGATCTATGCGCCTGATTCATAGAATCGGGTTCCGCATAGATCTCCCTAATATACGACAAGTGTAAGTTACTTACACCGTCGGATCTTAGGCTGCAATCTCACGCTGGCCGCTAGGTGGCGCTTCCGTTTGTATACGCGAGGAATATGCAAATGAGTTACGCCAATTCAGAAACTAACGACCGCCCAGCGCATTTTTTTTACGTCATTTGCGTTCGGCTTTTTACGGCGTATAGTTACCCCTGCTATATGCGGCGTATCCTATGTTAGGTATGGCCGTCGTTCCCGGGTCGAATTTTGAATTTTTTACGTCGTTTGCGACTACGGATGGATGTAATTTACGTTCACGTCGAAACCAATGACGTCCTAGCGACGTCATTTGGAGCAATGCACGCAGGGAAATTTAGCGGACGGAGCATGTGTAGTTCGTTCGGCGCGGGGACGCGCCTGATTTAAACTGTACACGCCTCCTAGCCGGAGAATTTGAATTCCGCCGGGGGATTTACGATACGCCACCGCAACTTTAGAGGCAAGTGCTTTCTGAATAGAGCACTTGCCTCAAAAACTTGCGGCGGCGTAACGTAAATAAAGATCCGCTGACCTATCTGAATCTGGCCCACAGAATTCCGTTTTCTCTAAGCACAGCTAAAGAGAATGTTTCTTAAAGCGGGAGTTCACCCATTTAAAAAAAAAAAAAAAATCTCCCCTTAGCTTCCTGCTCGTTCGGTCTAGGGGAATCGGCTATTTATATTAAAATATGTGCAGTACTTACCCGTTTTCGAGCTGCATCTTCTTCCGTCGCTTCCGGGTATGGGTCTTCGGGAGCGGGCGTTCCTTCTTGATTGACAGTCTTCCGAGAGGCTTCCGACGGTCGCATCCATCGCGTCACTCGTAGCCGAAAGAAGCCGAACGTCGGTGCGGCTCTATACTGCGCCTGCGCACCGACGTTCGGCTTCTTTCGGAAAATCGTGACGCGATGGATGCGACCGTCGGAAGCCTCTCGGAAACCTGTCAATCAAGAAGGAACGCCCATTCCCGAAAGCGACGGAGAGGATGCGTCTCGTAAACGGGTAAGTACTGCACATATTTTAAAATAAATAGCCGATTCCCCTAGTAATAACGAGCAGGAATCTAAGGGGGAAAAGTGCCCTCTAAGGGTGAACCCCCGCTTTAACACAGTGTGAAGAATGACACCCATTTAAAAATCATTGCATACAATTATGCGTGTTAGAAATGTCCTACAAGTGCCTATAACCCACGTACTGTATGTCACTGATAGTGTGAACGAGACCTACAAATGGTGATTTAATATGACAACTTGGATCTAAGTGTCCCAGCTCATAGTTATTGCATTGTAAAAAAAACACATTTCATCTGTGCTTAGTTAGTATAACCCCAATAACAGCTTGGCTCAAAATGTAGAAAATGGAAAAAAAAATAGGAATATATCTTCATATTGATGGCGAATACCAGCCTTGAAGTCTCTGCCAGTCTGCTTAAAACGGCATTACTTTGCTTTATGAAAGCGACCCTAATCTGGCCTTGAAAGTGCTTGAGTTGGCAAATGAGGTCAATAGTAGGCACCTTGTAGGCCCGGCTCTAAGTGCTTGTATTAGTCTTCAGATATTTGTGTTCCTTGTTTCCTAGAACCATGCTGTATTTCTATAGGATTGGTTTAGTTTGCTGAACCCATCCCCATGTTATGCAGCTGCTGCACACCTCTTTAGACTAGGCTAAGAGCCCTTTCTCACTGTGCTGTCCCGAGCGTCGGCGGTAAAACGCCGCTATTTTTAGCGGAGCTTTACCGTCAGATTTGCGGCGCTTTTTGTCCGCTGGGGGGGGAGGTTACCCCCCCCCCCCAGCTGCCGAAGAAGGTTTAAAAGCACTGCTACAGCAGTGTTTTGTCGGCGCTGCCCATTGATTTCAATAAGCAGGAGCGGTGAGTTCAATGCGCTCGCTCCAGTGTAAAAGTCCTCTTGCTTTTACACTGGAGTGAATGAAGCAGCTGTTTTAGGGCACTTTGCAGGTGCTATTTTTAACGCTATAGAGCCTGCAAATGCCAGTATGAAAGGGGTCTAAGTGACAGGAGGTGAAGCTAAGCAAATTACGGGACAATACAGCCCGGGCTTGGGATATATAGGGATCTCCATTGGGATGCAAGGGTCTGAAAACCAGCTGGTTCTACACTGAGTAAATTTCATCTGGTTTGTAATGATGGAGCCAGGCAGAAAATTGTCAACGGAACAGTGCTTGCATCCAAATAGATGCAGGCAGTATTTAAAGCGGAGGTTCACACAAAAAGTGAACCTCTGCTTTTTGGATCCCTCCGGTGTCACATTTGGCACCTTTGGGGGGGTGCAGATACCTGTATAAAACAGGTATTTGCACCACTTCTGGGTTGACTCCCGCAGGAGTCCCGCCCCTTCACGTCATGCTGCCCCCACCCCCCGCTGTCTTCTGGGAAACACTGTTCCCAGGAGAGAGCAGGTACCAGTGACGGCGCGCCACGATACTCGTGCATGCACAGTAGGGAATCGGCTTGCGGCTTCACTTCCTCATTCCCTCACCGAGGATGGCGGCGGAAGCAGCCAACGACCGGGCGATTGCTCAGCCTCGTCTGCTGACATCGGGGGCGCGCTGGACAGGTAAGTCTCCATTTTTTAAGTCAGCAGCTGCAGTATTTCAGGTAGACCTCTGCTTTAAGTATTCCAACCACCAGCTTCATTGGCTGTCAGAATACAGTAGCCGCAGTGGCACATTCATAGCGTGCATAGACAGATCTGTTCAATACCTTTCATTTATCCTGCAGGATGAACAATTGAAGTCTATGGCCAGCTTAATACAAGTACTTGCAGGTTTCACAAAATGCCCACTGTTATTACCTTAGGTACTTTCTTATCCTGATCAGGTTCACTTTAACATTCAAAGATAAGGTCCCCTAAAGTGCACCTGTCCTCTATACACTTAAGTCTTTCATATTGTTGGAGAAAGCAAAAACACCCAGCCCATCAATTCCATGGGAACTTAGATAATGGCTGCTTTGTGCATTATTCTGTAGAGTTGGTGTTGCACACAAGTCATTTAAAGAATGAATAAGGTAAACACAAAACACAGCACCTCCACTGTGAGAAGGCGTCAGGTACTACAATTAAATAAAGCCTCCATCACACATAGGACAGAATAAGTTGGTCCCTTTTGAAATTAAAAAAAGAAAATGCATGTAAAAAGAAACCTGAATAGAGAGAAATGTGAATGATCCCTTTCCTGACTTTAGTTAAAAGACACTAGTTTCCTGGCTGTCACAAGTTCATGCTTGCTCCAGATCAGTGACTGCCCAAGCCAGCCAGAGAACTAGCATTTTCAAATAGAGAACAGCAAAAGCAGCTCCACCATATCTCAGATGATAAGTACGTGACCTTTGTGCACTGTACACTAATAAGGAGGTCAGTGGTCATGTTCTGGCCAAGAATGAAAAGGCAAAAATTGGCAATGTCTCTTTGGTGCTCCTTCATATTGTTTTTACATCTGGAGGAACACCGTTTTGAGCCTGGCGATAAGTCTTCACGGTGATGAGACGTTTTCCATGTAGAGTAAAGTGTGACCAGGTGAAGAGCTGCAGCAGAGCACATGTAATTGGGATGAAAACAAGGAGATAGAAGCATCCTTGGCGCAGAGTGGTGGTCAGAACTCGGCTGGAATCCATCTGTGGCTCCGTACTGATATTATTCAAAGCATCACGCTGAAATATGTCATATCCTGCAATAAAAAAATAGCCGTACGTCACATAAAAACATGCATTGAAACCAGTAATGACTTTATTTACCAACTGTACTGCTTCATAGTCTCCACATTAAAACATTAACCCTGTCTTTCTATAATGGAAAAAAGATCTGGGCAAAATCTAGTGATCTTCAGCTGCCTTCTTGGTGTCAAACATGCCAAGTACACCACATTCTTTATTCTTATAACTCAACTCTTAACGGTAATATAAAATAATTCTTTAGCCCTGGCTCACACTGACAGCGGGAATGAAATCACGCAAGTTCAACTTCTGGGCGATTTCACAGACACCTGTGCGGGCCTCTGCACCGATTTGGACAGTGCCATTGCTGGCAATTGCCGCCGATTTGACATGACGAATCGCATCAATGTGAACCAGGGCTTAAATATAGTACTATATAGCAGGGGCTCCCAGAGACTTGAACACGAGTCACATAATTAGGTTGAAAAAAAGACATGTCTGTCAAGTTCAACCAAAGAAAACATAAGCCAATAGAAAACCTTCCTATACTCAGTTGATGCAAAGCGATGCAAAGCAATGCAATAAAACCCAATATAGCACGATCTTATTTTCTCCAGCAGAAGAAATGTTTTCTTCCTGATCCCCCAGGAGACAATCAGATATTCTCTGAATCAACTATCCCTGGTGTTATTACCTATAAATGTTAGTATCCAGTTATATCTTGTACATTTAAAAATGTATCCAGCTTTTTTTTTTTTTTAAAACATTCTTCTGAGCTGCTAGAACTAGTTCTTGAGGGTGTCTAGAACACATTTTCAAGGCTCCTAACCCTTCCGTATGTAGAGTTTAAACCTCTTTTGTAGAAAATGTCTTCTTGTCCTCTGTAATGACCTAAAAATGCATAACTCAACACCAAGTTCACCACTGTATATGGACCACTTATTTATTTATACATAAGGACCATATCCCCTTAATTTCTTATTTTTAAGAGAGAATGAATTCTCTCTTGAGAATTGACAAAGGCTGCACTAGAACCTACTCTTCATAAAACAATACTCTATGTCCTTTCTATATACCTGTATAGACACACAGTAACCATGTGCCCGCAAGAGGGGCAATAGTTTGGCCAGGTTTAGTAACCAAAGCAACCATGCCAAACATCAATGCCGAGGCGGCCTGTTTCCTGCGATTTAGCACAAAGTCTTCATCCACCAGGTCTGAGATGACCAGATTCAGCAGCTTACAGGTTCCTTCAGTGAAAACACGATTGCTGTAACAGGAAAAATAAGAATCAGTTCCAGCATTGTACAACATATGGAGTGAGTGAAAGAAAGAAAGAAAAAAAATTAATTAAAGGGGTTGTAAACCTTCGTGTTTTTTTTTTTTACGTTAAAGGGGTTGTAAAGGTACAATTTTATTCCCTAAATAGCTTCCTTTACCTCAGTGTAGTCCTCCTTCACTTACCTCATCCTTCCATTTTGCTTTTAAATTTCCCTTTTTCTTCTAAGAAATCCTCACTTCCTGTTCTTCTGTCTGTAACTCCACACAGTAATGCAAGGCTTTCTCCCTGGTGTGGAGTGTAGTGCTCGCCCCCTCCCTTGGACTACAGGAGAGTCAGAACGTCCACTAACACACAGCTCCTTTCTCTATCTGCAACGTAGAGAGCGTCCTGACTCTCCTGTAGTTCAAGGGAGGGGGCGAGCACGACACTCCACACCAGGGAGAAAGCCTTGCATTACTGTGTGGAGTTACAGACAGAAGAACAGGAAGTGAGGATTTCTCAGAAGAAATAAGGACATTTAAAAGCAAAATGGAAGGATGAGGTAAGTGAAGGAGGACTGCACTAAGGTAAAGGAAGCTATTTAGGGAAGAAGAAAATTGTACCTTTACAACCCATTTAATGCATCCTTTGCTTAAGGTAAAAAAAACACCTTGCAGTATCCAGCCCCCCCGTTTTACTTACCTGAACCCCAAATTTCCATGGGCGTGATCCCGCATTGCTCGCTCCACGGCTTCTTTGCTCCTCATTGGATAGATTGATAAGCAGCGCAGCCATTGGCTCCCGCTGCTGTCAATCAAATCCATTGACGCAGGCCGAGTCATACACTCAGCGGCTATGGACGCCGAGTGTATGACATGGGAGCGCGCCCGTAAGGTAACCCCCCTCGGGAGATAGCTTCCCAAAGGGGGCTATTTATTGCGGGAGGAGCCGACGTGGAACCCCAGAAAAGGAGGATCGGGGCCAGTCTGTGCAAAACGAGCTGCACAAGGAGGTAAGTATGACATGTTTGTTATTTTTCTTTATTAAACAGGAACCTTTACAACCACTTTAACTTTTTGATTGCAATCTTAATACCTGATCACCACAGACTTCTAAAGGTGTGCAGGGATCCAGACACGTGTTAATCAGGACACTTAAATACATTTTGTACACAGATAATAATTGTTTAAGACACAAACCTGGCTATAAATATACAGAGTAGGGATATCTGGTCAGGCCCAGCAAGAAGCATCAAAATGCTGAGGACCAGCTTGATGATGAAGAGCCACCGCACAACACTGTAGACACCATACTTCTGACACAGCGAGAGGAAATACATATTGTTTAGATGTGGCGCTATGTAAGAAATACCTAAAAGGAGAAAATGAAATATATAAAAAATGTCCCTACTAATCGCATTTGCAAAGATATAGACCTGAGATAGTTGTAACATGAATGATAAAAGGCTACAATCAACCTATCCCTCTAAAACACATGCAAATCAGTTTCCCACTGACATCTAGAGGTTGATTTACTAAAACTGGAGAGTGAAAAGTCTGGTGCAGCTGTGCATGGTAGCCAATCAGCTCCTAACTTCAGCTTGTTCAATTAAGCTTTGACGAAGAAACCTGGAAGCTGATTGGCTACCATACACAGCTGCACCAGATTTTGCACTGTTCAGTTTTAGTAAATCAACCCCCTAATGTCTATGTGGATCTTGACAGCTTACTGATGGATTACTACAATGACCAGATGACTAGAGTTCTCTAAGGCCACATGCACTCTGAACGCTTAGCCCTGGTGCATGAGACTCCAGTGTTCCAGGGGAAGGCACAGGTGCACCGTACAGCCCAACTACCTGCAGCCTGTAAGCCTAGGTTCACACTGCTGCGAATTCAAAATCGCGGTAAAATGCGCGATTTCGCGGCTGCGATTTTGCCGCGATTTCGGCCGCAATTTAATGTAAATCGCGGCCAGAAATCGCAAAAAGTAGTACAGGAACTACTTTTTGAAATCGCAGATGCGGCGTCGCACTGATTAGGACAGTGCCATTGCCGACAATTGACGCCGATTTGAGATGCGATTTGACATGTCAAATCGCATCTCAAATCGTTCAAAATCGTACCCAGTGTGAACCAGGGCTTAAACATTATGAGAGTCTGACAGCTGCTGAGGCTGGACAGGGCTGTATGGGGCACCGGGCAGTATAAATCGGGGGACGAATGCCCAGAATGCAGACTTTCTCTGATTTGCATACTGGTTACAGGCCAGTGACTTGGAAAGTACTGAAGCCACAAAATCAGCCCAACAGATAAAATGTTCAGGTCAGCAATGGCAGCTCTTGCTTTCCTATTGGGACATGGGGAATAAAAAAAAAAAAGAAAAGAAACATACCATGACAGAGAGATGTACTGTAAGCTTCCATTGCTAGCCACTCTTTCTGATATGCCAGTTGCCTGGCTGTCACTTATTCTTTGACTTTCATGCTTTCTCGGCACTAAAATTGGTCTTACACAGCTTGGATTTCAGCCAATTTATGCTGAATCAGTCCCAATTCGAGCCGTTGGTGGTCTTATCTACACCACCCAGCCAAAAAAAATATCTAAAGAGCCAGGTGGAAAATGATTGGCTGAGCAGTGACTGAATACAATCAGATCAGGTATCTAAGCAGAACACAATAATCATCAAGGGACAATCCTCCTTCCAACCTGCTTAGTGAAGGAAATTACTTGTTTGATTTGAGTCAGCAATTCAGCAGAATAAGGCTTCATTTCCACTGGCGTTTTTACAGCCACTGTTGTTAGGCTTTTTTACAGCTTAAAAACGCCTGTCCATGTTTATTTTGTAAAAAAAAAAAAAAAAAAAAAAAAAAAAATTTTTTTTTTTGTGAGCTGCAGCTTTAAAAATGCCGCGGTCGTGTTTTTGAGCGTTTTGCGCGTTTTTGCGCGTTTTTTAACGTCTGGCGTTTTTACAGCTCTACTCTGGAGCTTCAGAACGCCCTGGTCCCGCGTTTTTTTTACAGCTCAAAAACGTCTATGCCACTTGCAGCTCAAAAACGCCTATGTGGGAATGAAGCCATAGAATAACATGGACAGGCGTTTTTAAGCTGTAAAAAACGCTCAGAAACGTGGCTGTAAAAACGCCAGTGGAAATGAGGCCTAAAAGCTCCCTGCACAGCCAGTGAATTGGCATTTTCAGATAGAAGTTAGCTCTATTTCTCCTATGATTAGTATACTTTAAGAAAACAAAGTGGGTACAATATGCAGATATAGAGCTTTAGGTTCTGAGGTTCATTTTTCTCATAGGCGCTTTATCTGTCAGTTTCTTTATACGCTACAGATTGTTCTTGCTTGATTCTATGTTGTTTGCAAGACATAAAATCAAGGTTGGAAATGTACATACGTAGAGTAACTTGGTTTGAGAGTGTTTTGATTTGCGAGCAGCTTTTTTTTTTTTTTATTCTGTTGACTTGCAAGACGATCAGAATTCAAGCTAAATAGGCCTGCAGTACCTCATTTGGCCTGAGGTACGGGGGGCGCAAAAGCCGAGCAGAGCAGAAAATAGGCCTGCAGTACCTCATTTGGCCTGAGGTACGGGGGCGCAGGAACAAGCCGAAGTGTCCTCGAGCCTTTTTGTCAGTTTTTGGCCCACTCTGGGCCCCCCCTCACCTCTGGCCGCATTCGGTATTGCATTCCATTGAAGTCAATGCGGAACAAATTATTTTTATTTGGAATCAATGGAATGTTTAACCACTTTAGCCCCGGGCCTGTTTTTCAGAGGCGGTGTTTACGAGACAAAACCATTTTTTTTTGCTAGAAAATTACTTAAAACCCCCAAACATTATATATTTTTTTTTTCTAACACCCTAGAGAATAAAATGGAAGTCATTGCAATACTTTTTGTCACACCGTATTTGCGCAGCGGTCTTACAAGCGCACTTTTTTTGGAAAAAATTCACTTTTTTAAATGAAAAAATAAGACAACAATAAATTTGGCCCAATTTTTTTATATATTGTGAAAGATAATGTTACGCCGAGTAAAATGATACCCAACATGTCACGCTTAAAAATTGCGCCCGCTCGTGGCATGGCGTCAAACTTTTACCCTTAAAAATCTTGATAGGCGACGTTTAAAAAATTCTACAGGTTGCATTTTTTGAGTTACAGAGTAGGCCTAGGGCTAAAATTAATGCTCTCGCTCAAACGATCGCGGCGATACCTCACTTGTGTGGTTTGAATACCGTTTTCATATGTCGGCGCTACTCGCGTATACGTTCGCTTCTACGCGCGAGCTCGTCGGGACGGGGCGCTTTAAAAAAATTTTTTTTTGCTTTTCGCATTTATTTTTATTTATTTTACAATTTTTAACACTGAAAAAAAAAAAAAAAAAAAAATTATCACTTTTATTCCTATTACAAGGAATGTAAACATCCCTTGTAATAGAAAAAAGCATGACAGGTCCTCTTAAATATGAGATCTGGGGTCAAAAAGACCTCAGATCTCATATTTAGGCTTAAATGCAAAAAAAAAAAAAAAAAAATTTGGAAATGTCATTTTTTCAAATGACAAAAAAAAAATGTTTCTTTAAGACGCTGGGCGGGACTGACGTTTTGACGTCACTTCCGCCCAGCGGAGCTATGGGGACGGGCGAAGGAGATTTTTCCTTCAGTCTCGTCCCCGCTCAGCTGCCGGATGGTCGCGATCTCCTCCGCCGCTACCGACGGCTCCGGTAAGCGGCGGAGGGCGCGGAACAGCGGCGGGAGGGCCCTCTCCCGCCACCGATAACGGCGATCTCGCGGCGGATTCGCCGCGGAGACCGCCATTATCGTTAACACGGCCGCCCACAGAAGAGATGAATATCTCGATTGTGGCAGCAGCTGCTACCGTTACCGAGATATTCATCTCTAAAGTGATGACGTATAACGGCGGTGGGCGGTCGGCAAGTAGTTAATGGGAAAACTCGCTTTGATATGCGAGTACTTTGGATTACGAGCATCCTCCTGGAACGGATTATGCTCGTAATCTGAGGTTCAACTGTATAGTTTCTGAGACCAAGGAGAGGGGGAAAGTTTCCAATATGGAAATGACTGCTCTGGGCTTCAACAAAATGGTGGCCTCCAGCAAGAAGAAACAGGAGCAATGCTGGAGGCAATTCACAGCACACACTCATTTTTGACAATTATAATTAATCAATATGTTCTTTATGCAAAGATTTGTAATTTCCTTTACACCACTACGTGAAGAACTGTATGAATATTGACCATATGCATTGACCACATACAAAGTCTTATTTCATTGTAAAATTGGAAGTATTGATATTGTTCTTCTGTGAAGCTATTCTGGACATGTCCATCTTTTTATTATGTCCAGAGATTCACCTTATAGAAAACTTGTGCTGAGATAAATGTGTAAGCCATGATTTCCAACTTCTTTTTGAAAATGCTAGTCGCCTTGCTAACCTGCCGATCAAAAGGCAGCTGAGCCAATAAAAGAGCTCAAGCAAGCGACTCAGTTATGTGACCTTAGTGGCTGATTGGCTTGTTCTTGATAGTCGACTCAGAGTACTGGAGCCATTGAGCTAGGTAACTGGCTCTGACAGCCTACATATTTCTCTTATCCATAATATATATATATATATATATATATATATATATATATATATATATATATATATATATATATATATATATATATATATATATACACACACACATACATACATATATACACACACACAATATTTCCAAAAGTATTGGGACACCTGCCTTTACACGCACATGAATGTTAATGACATTCCATTCTTAGTCCGTAGGGTTCAATATTGACTTGGCCCACCCATTGCAGCTATAACAGCTTCAACTGTTCTGGGAAGGCTGTCCACAAGGTTTAGCAGTGTGTCTATGGAAATGTTGAATGAGAAGGCCTGACTCGCAGTCTCCGCGCTAATACATCCCAAAGGTGTTCTATCGTGTTGAGGTCAGGACTCTGTGCAGGCCAGTCAAGTTCCTCCACCCCAAACTTGCTCATCCATGTTTTTATGGACCTTGCTTTGTGCACTGGTGCGCAATCATGTTGAAACAGGAAGAGGCCATCCCCAAACTATATTGCGCGCGCGCACACACTGTATATATAATAAGAGATGAAAATTACCTAGCAGAAAAGATCCAGTAGAAACTGAGATTTTGTCAGCCAACAAATGCTCCAGGAAGAGGGGGAAGAAATTACTGTTGAAATGACAGTGAAAAACCTGCAAAAAAAAAAAAAAGAAGAAACTTAGCAACAAGTGTCTTTATAGAATCTCTAGGTACACCCATCATTCAATGTAAAGCTGGCCACACACAGAAAGAATTCCGGCCGGTTCCCAATGAACCAGTTGAAAGTTACTCCATGGTTGCCTTGTTGGCACCTGCTCACCCCGACATCATTTGATTGCAAAATAGAAGGCGAAAAACTGTTGGCCAAACAGCGCCTGCATTCAATCAGAAGTATACACCATTTGGGAACTTGGACAGCCGACGGTGTCAGCTGTATGAATATAATGGCCGCAGGTGGCGTTTTGTGTGAATAAAGGAATATTAGATTTTCTTGTTCGGCCCACAGACTGTTTATTACTCAAAGGCTTTACAGAACTCCAGACAAGAGTGGATTTTGTGTACACTAAGGCCTCGTACACACCTATGCGGTTTTTAGTGTTTTTTTTACAGAAACGCACTACAGTCCATTTAACATGGTTTCCTATGAAACACGTTCACATCTATGCTGCATTTTTAGAAAGGGTCATTGACTTTTTAAAATGCAAAGCAGTGCATTTTAGGTTCAATAGACTTCAATGGAAATGCTGCAGAAAAGCATATTGTGTATTTTTGCAACATTTTGTCGTTTTTTAATCTGGCCAAAAAAAATTAAAAAAGAGAAAGAAGCATAAAAAATGCAAAACTCTTTAAAAAACGTGTGAAAAACACATCAACAACACGCGTGTAAAAAAGCACTGCAGAAACGGATCAAAAGCAAACAGGATTCTGTTCAACAAGTACAGTGTTTGAGCCTCTGCGCCACAGACACCCAGATTTCACCTAGAGCAGTGGTTCTCAACCTCGGGGTCAAATGACTATTTGCCAGGGGTCACCAAATCCTGGGCTGTTCCTGAAGCCCGCACCGCTCTCCCAGCCTTTATGCGGCTACCCAGCAGGGCTGTCTCTGATGCCCGTGGCCACCCAGCTGGGCTTATCCTAAAGCCCACGGCCGCCCACTCAGCCTCTTGGCAGCTGCCCATTCAGTTCACGGTATGTCTGGGGGGCAGAGACTAAAGGTCAGCTGACTGCTGAGAATTGTGAGGTGGGAGGGGCTGGAGGAGACCCTATCTCCTGATTTCAGCATAGGTGTCACTGCTACGAGAAATCACAAAGTCAGAGACACAGTGGGTAACACTACCTGTGATTATAGTGGCCATTAAAAGTCCCCACTACAGTTCTCAGATCAGCAGATGACCTTGATCAAAAGCACCTAAGTTGGCTGATCCCAACTCCCCCCCCCAGCACTCATCCCATTCCCCCCACCAAGGAGTAAGGAATAAAAATAGAGAATGCATGGAAGGGAGAGAAAAAGAGGGGGAGGAAGAAAGAAAAGGGGAGAGAAAGAATAAGAGAAAAAACAAGAAAGATATCTAGAGAGAGGGATGGGGGGAAAAAAAGAAGGAATTAGGATAGCGAGAGATAAAAGGGAAAGGAGAACAAAGATTAAGAGTGTTACATCGTAAAATGTACCATAAGGGGTTTTAATACAGTGGGTTAGGGGCGCAAATTACTTGTCTTGCCTTGGATGCTGACAACCCATGCTACGAAAATAATTTGACTGTTAGGGGTCCCCACAACTTGGAAAATCAAGGGGTCACAGCACTAGAAGGTTGAGAACCACTGACCTAGAGGGAACACTTCTCTGTTGAGTTTTCTAACTTACACTCGTAAAATGACAACTAGACCCAACTTACAAAGTAAAAAAACCTTCATTCTTTTTCTATTGAGGATAATGATTACCATAGAGCCTCCTAATACAGCTCTATAGGAGTATGGGGCGCCCTCAGACATCTATTATAAAGACAGATTAGAGAGCTGTGCCAAACTGCTATTATAATCCCCCTGGGATTAGCTTGCGCCGGGACTGTCTACGTAACCCTCTCCCCTCCTTCCACCATAGACTAAACTAAAACACTTGTGTAAACCAGGCATTCTAATTTATGGCAAACTGTGCCTGCCAACATTGTAAGGTTAGGTCACGTCTCAATGCCAGCTGTATTCAGATGTCCATAAGAAAAAAAAACAACAGCATCCATCTATAACAGTGCATGCGTGTCGATCATTGCCCTCATCCACCAATATAATCTGCCAGGAAAATGTTACATCATTTTAGAAATATTCTATTTGTACAAGTCCCACCTACTGTATGTTTCCCCCACTATCCCAATGCAAAACTGTTTGTATATTTTAAAGGGGTTGTAAACCTTAATGCAGGGGTGTCAAACTCAATTTCATTGTGGGCCGCATCAGCATTATGATTGTTCTCAAAAGGGTCGGTTGTATCTGTAAGATTAGATGTCCAGCGCATCCCCTTCCCATATATTAGATGTCAAGAGCCCCCCCACCATCAGAAGTTGAGTCCCCCACACATCACAGTGCACCCCACTTTCCTTATGCTGCTGTTGGGAAGAAGCTGGATGCATTGCTTGAAAGCAAACAAAAAATGGGGTCTGGAGTAGGACCAGAGGAGGGTTGGAGCTCTCAAGAGAGGTGCGAGGGCCACATGAAATGGCCTGGAGGGCCGGATCCGGCCCGCGGGCTTTGTGTTTGACACCTGTGCCTTAATGCATTCTATGCATTAGGGAGAAAAAAAAAATCCGATAGTGACCAGCCCCCCCCATTTTTCTCACCTGAGCATTTGTTTCCTCAGCGGAGACATGCTCGCTCTCTCTCTGCCCATGGGTTTCGGGTCTTGATTGGATAGATTGATAGCAGCACAGCCATTAGCTCCCACTGCTGTCAATCAAATACAAGGACGTGGGGGGCGGGGCAGAGTCCAGCATTCTGTGTCTATGCACGCAAATGCTGGACTCGTGAGCGCGCCCACAAGGTAGCCCCTAGGGAAACCGCTTCTCCTAGGGAGTTTACCGATGCGAGGAGGAGCTGCGGGCGCCGCTGAAGGACCCCAGGAGATGTTGATCGTGGCAACATTGTGCAAAACAAACTGCACAGTGCAGGCAAGTATGACATGTAAGATAAAAACGAAGGCTTACAATGACTTTAAGTATTTATTAATCACCAAGCCACATGAACCTCTGTGATGAGGTCTATAACAATCAACCAATTATTTTTTTACCAGGTCAATAAACTTTCTGATAGGAGGTACTATATTGTAATCAGCCCTCCTCCATAGACCGCTAACAATTCAATGATTAAAGAAAATGCTCTCACCTGCACCAGATTCATACAGACAAACCAAAGGAAGTTGCGTTGTCTGGACAGCTGTCTGAGGTATTCTAGAAGGGTTATATTTTTCTCAGGCGAAACCGAGGATTCCTCCACATACAGTCTGAAGATAAAGAGAAAATAAAATGATACATCACAGTTCATGAACAATAAAGCATTCAAGGCCAACCTATAAAGGTGGCACTCCTACGGGATGTGCGACACAAAAATGGCTACATTTCTCCTATGGCAAGTAACATTATTTAATGAGTCTTGGTTGTAAATGGTGTTGCTATTAAAATGAAGTACTGAAAACTTGGTGCTGGTACTTCTTGGTGTGAGATGAGTGAGCACCGGAAGCAAATTAGAGTCCCCCCACATGCCCCTGACTCTTACCTTTAAAGTAGAAGTTTGCTATTAGGAGCAGGTTACATGTTACACCCATATTTAGAGTGTAACATGTTAAATGCTCCTAGACCCCTGTCTCTTGTCGCTAGAACCCCTCTACCAGTAATGTCCCTGCACTGCTGTCACATTTCGAAAACGACACAGCTGTGAGGGGCTCCCCCTGTACAGCCGTGTCATTCATTCCTGGCAATCTGTGAATGAGAAAACTACAGGTCCCATCTTCCACTGCGGCAGACTGCTTTTAGTTCTAATCTAAATTAACTGTGAGGGCGATTATAAGCATCCTTGTAGCTCATTCACAAGCCCTGCAGCTTTCAAACCGACAACCCAAATGGAGGTACAAGCAGAAAGCTATAAGGCTTTTTCTTTTTTGAAAATAATATATTTTTAAGGAGACTTTGGTGTGACTTTAAGATATTCTGCAAGGTTGACAGGTTAGGAAACCTTCACGTTGCTCAGAATGACACAACACTCCCTACTTACACTGCTAAAGAACTCTCTAAGGTGACACTTGAGAAATGATTACATAAAGCAAAGCTGAGAAGAAAGGATAAGTATGTCACCTAGGCAGATAATAAACATATTTTAGGAACAAAATTTAATTTATATGGGAATACAAGCTAAAACATTTATTTAAACTTAGCTGGATCAAGTTTACCTATGGCCTTCAGGTGAGTGCTGATATCCTTATTTTTTCATTCTCTTATGACATCTAAATAAGGAGCAGATAAATCAGACCTCAGAAAGCCATAGAAAAGGCCCAACCGGAGAATGGAGATATGTCTTTGGAAGGTCAGTAAAAAGCTCCAGTGACTAGATGTCTGTATGTGGTGCCACTCAAGCATTGTTTCTTTTTCTCTTCAGCCAATAGAGCGTAGTCTATATACACTTTCATTCAAGTGTGGAAGATGAGAAACAAGGTTCCATTACTTCACATTTAGGAATAATACAGCAAAACTCCACCAGAAACTAGTGTGTGCTATTGGCTGAGTGTTTCATCAGTTATTAAAAGAGATGTTTTTTTTTTTTTTTCTAATCATACTTACCTCTGTGGATGCAGCATCAGACCGATGCTGCATCTGTCTCCCGGCGTCTCTGCACTGAGAACCGAGCCACCGAATCCTGTCGGCTCGGTTCTCACTCCTCCCTGAGAAGAGCGATGCCAACTGTCAGTCAGCATCGCTTCTGCTCTACTTTTCAGCGCTCATTGGAGCGCTGAGCCCCCGTCTCAGCAGCTCCCCGAGACTGCCATCAATCAAGGCAGCTGGCAGATCCCGACTTGGAAGTCGTGATGACGTGCTGCCCCGACTGATGGCAGTGGAGAGCGGACTTCAGACCACTCTCCGCTGAAAACGGCTCACAGGAGTGCAAAACGAATTCCACTTCTGGGACCCAGAGGAGAAGCCCAGCCTAAAAAGCTTCAAGTCCAGGAGTATCCAGCTCAAATTTAAATAGAATATATGTCCAACAGTTTGTGAACACCTGACTATCACACCTATATGAGCTTGCCAGGCATGCCATCTCAAAAGCATGACGTTGACCCTGTTTTGAGGCTATAACAGTCTCCATTCTTCTGGGGGGCTTTTCACAGATTTTTGGATTTGTCTGTTTGCCTAATTCAGGGAAAATAGCATCAGTAAAGGTACTGAGGTTTAGAAAGAAGATCAGGCTCGCAGTCAGCATCTCACTTAACCCCAAATGTATTAGTAAGGTTGAGGTCAGGCCACCCAAGTTCCTTCATGTTTTTATGGAGCTGGCTTTGTGCAGAGTCATGGATCACAAAAGAGCCTTTTCAACACAAAGTTTTGTCACACAGGTAGATTTCCAAAATTGTCTAAGACGTCTCTGTCAGCACGACAAGTTGTACGTCGAGGCGGGGTTACAGGAAGGAATGCCGATCTGCTGGAAACACCCGGACGCGAAGAGCAACCCGAGTGATCGTGAGAACCAACAAGGCTCTTGCTATTGTGGAGTTGGGTTTTTGTGTGATAATAACGCTACACAACCCAGGTGCAGAGCAGAATGCATAATTTAATGTGAGCATAATGTATTTTATATGCTTGTATATACTAGTCACTTAAAGCGGAGGTTCACCCACAATCTAAACTTTATCTTAATAAGATCTGCAGTCTTAATACATTTAAAATCCACAGGTTTTTTTTTTCCGGCGTTATCTTATTACCTTAATTCAGAGGGATTACATCTTTCTCCGGGTACTGTTCCCCGCGGGAGTGGGCGTATCTATCCCTTACCCCGACGCCCCAGAGTGTGCTGGGAGCTGTGCGCAATATCTCCTGGGAGTTCTTTGTCATGATTCCCAGGGGACGATCTGTACCTGTAGTAATAGAAGTCTTGCGTTATGTCCCTCGTCACGTGACTCGACAAGCAGGCCACGTGACTCGACATCACCGCTTCCCGTAAGTCTTTGCTTGTGGGCTTCAGAATGCCCACAAGCAAGATGGAAAAACGCCTGCCTGATTTTTTATAAGTTGTTCTTTCACACGGAAACCAATGGGATCGTTTGACAAGCGGCTAACAAGTGAGGCTTATAATGATATTGGTAACACTAGTTATTGAACCTAAATAGAAAAAAGTGAGAAACCGCGGAACCTCCGCTTTAAATAAAAAAGTATTTTTTACACTATTGGAGCCCCCCCCCTGATTTAATGATAACCCGGATGGAGTTGTGAGGAAGAAGTGCTACCTTGGATGATGAACCTTTTGGGAGACAGGGGGTCAATTCTGTCTGGTGATTTTTCATATGCGGTGGTGGCCCATTGAGATGAGGTTGAGCATGGGAGCACTTCATGAACAGCAGAGCGCTTTATGGTTTTAGAATTTGGTTTGCACAATTTGCATGGAGCATCTTTTGAACATTATTAGTCATTGCACAAGGCAAGATGAAAATTGCAAGAGACACTTGCTGAATATCGTTACCAGTGAATGGACTTTTACACTACTGCCACTTCATGGGACATGAAATGCATATATGTATTTTTTGGAGTGCTGCGATTTAGAATGAATTTTGATTTACACAAAGTTATTGTTATACAAAGCAGCTAAAATGTACACATATATCTTTTTAGACGCTAAGCACTGGTGTTTAAAGTGGTTGTAAACCCTTTAACTACAGGTAAGCCTAGATTAAGGCTTACTTGTAGGTGCTCGAAATATCTCGTAAACCACCACAGTTTAGGAGATATTTGCAAAAGAGACAGGCGCCGATGTCTATGGCGCATGTGCCGCAGACAACGGCGCAGGTGCGCTGTAGAAATCTTTAGAATCGGCGATCGTGCCGTTTTTAAAGGAGATCGTGTCGTGACTGGCGGCTGCCGCCAATCACAGCGCCGGAGCCGCGATACCCGGAAGGAAGAGGGTGAAAGATGGACGCTTTGTGGAGGCAAGGAAATCGCAGGCTTCGGTTTCAGGTAAGCGACACATAATGGGCTACTATGCAAGCATAGTAGCCCATTTTGCTTTACCTTTGCAGGGAAACAAAGAGGAAGTAAAACCCATCAGGGTTTACTTCCTCTTTAATATGCATTGATTTTTTCAGCGTTAAAATGGTACCTTTCACTGAAAACACCTGAATCAAATAATTTGGAGGGTTTTTACATACTTTTGGCCATATAGTGTACACCAGCCCTCAAAATTTCCACTCGCCTACTAGCATTTGGCGAGTGGATTTAAGCTGGGGGCGAGTGATGACAGGGCTGCATGACCAATCTCCCTCCAATCTGTGCCTACACTTAGAGTCCCGATGAGATTGGCGGCCGAAGAGGAAAGGTGCATGCTCGGGAAAAGTAGTCTGTTGAGCCGCGCACAGGCAGAGCAGTACACAGGTGCTCTCCTTACAATTCTCATTAAGCCATGGGACCTAACAGTATGACCTCTCTGAGCCTGCCCCCCTCCCCCGGGCCCCGACCAATGTAGCTGGAGAGCAGAAAGTAATGAGTGAGGTGGAGGATTGCAAAAATTACCACTCCGGTGCAGCGCTCACTGAAAGTTGCCCTGACATGAGAGCGGCAGCCTTCTAGTTTGTGCCGTTTTCTTCTCCTTGTGCTCTATGTAAGTTTAGCCTGAGCACTGTGAACAGACTGGTCTCAATGTGTGCTGTGCGCTGTCAGTGTGCGCTGTGCTATGGTGTCAATGGCTGTGCAGTTGTGTGGATCTCAGCGCTGGATTGTACTCCCTCCCGCTGTGCTGCAGCTCCTCTCCTCTCTGCCAGCCTGAATAAAAGGGGGAAGTGGGGACATGCAAGCGTAGAGCCGCACACACAGGCTCCTGATGATGAGATGAATGGGAGAGAGAGAGAGAGAGGATGGATGGGAGTTGCAGAGGAGACAGCAAGAGAATGGGGAAGAGACCCAGTTCTAGTGCCCTGTCCCTCTGGTCTGCCCCCAGTGCCCTGTCCCTCTGGTCTGCCCCCAGTGCCCTGTCCCTCTGGTCTGCCCCCAGTGCCCTGTCCCTCTGGTCTGCCCCCAGTGCCCTGTCCCATTTTGTTAAAGTTGTTGTTGGTAATATTTAATTTTGTAACTTGATTCTGCATAAAACATTGTCATTCCATGAGATAATCTACGAGGGCGTGTTTACGGGTGCAATTAGGCACAGGGCAGTGTATGAATTAGGTGGGGCAACAGGTGGCGAGTAACTCTTGAGGCCTGGCTAGTAGCTCAGGACTTGAAATTTTGAGCCCTGGTGTACACCATATCTAATTTGGCTTTTCAATCTTTTTTTGTACTTTTTACAACCCTTTGACTACAAGATGTCACTTACTCTTTCAGTAGATCCTGGTCACTGACAGTACTGCCTCCTGTCTGGAAGCGCTGTTTAAGCAGCCATGTTGACACTGTAAATCCAAGAGCAGAAACAGCTGCCAAGATCACACAAAATATCCGAAACGAGAAAAAGTCTTCCTTATTCCACACAGTGTAAGATGCGAAAACTGAGAGAGAACCAATAGCACTAAACAGAGAACAATGGAAATTCAGTCTAGTCCTCTCCACAGCTGAGACAGCTAGGTCTGCCAGCAAGGCATTGTGGTTGAGATCGACCATAGTGAGGAAGCTGTCATACAGGCAGAGACAGATGAGGAACTGTAAACCAGGGTGAGCCCAAGACACCCAGAATGCCAGGAATGAGAGTGCAAACAATGGTCCATTTCTTCCCAAAGCATTGAGCCTCTTCAGCACCACCTCAGGAGTTGAGATATCAACATTGGACCTGTAACAAGAAAACTCAGTTACCATGTCTGTCTGCCTATTGTGGTTATTACTGAAAACAATCTAGAGTACATTTTCTGTAGCAAAGGCAAACATTTCTAATTATTTTAAAACTCTTTACTTGCCAATCCCAGCAGCACAGATACAAATGCTTTATGTTAACATAAAAAAAAAGGCTTTTGTTAACAGCCATCCCTACATTTTAAAATGCCAGTAATTGACACCAAGGCAATCTATGGATCTGTGTCCATCCCAATTCAGATTTACACACTCATATCTAGCAGGGGAGGAGACCAGTGACAGGGATTCCATATGGCCACTAAATGATTTTTAAAGAATACTAACTAAAGATTAGGAAGTTATTGAACCAAATGTAAAAGAGAAATATGGTATTTTTTGTTTTAAAATCATACTCACATCCCACTCCCATCTTGCCTTCCTCACCCCCCCCCCCCCCCTTCTCTTAGTCTCAGGTGACATTTCTCTTAATTCTGGTCCACCATTTTCAAACTGCAAACCACTTCTATTTCCCTCCTTTGGCAACCACCGCAATTGGCTCAGTTTAATTTCTATCCCCCCGCTTCCTCAAAGTAGCCCACCGATCTCAAACCTTTAACTGCTTTGTCATCCACCCCCTCTACCCACTAACTAATTTACTGCCCAAGAGATTGCCAATCACTTCAAAGACAAGATTGATGCAATTCGTGAGGACACCGCCACTGTATAGACATCTTAGCCACCCAACATACCTTGCCTAACAGCACATTTAACATTCTCCTCTTTTGAACTGGCTACTACTGAAGAGGTTACAAAACTTTTCTCAGATGCCCACCTAATCAATTGTCCCTTGGATCCTGTTCCCTCACAACTACTACGGTCACCCTATTCTTCTATCCTATGCTCCGTCACTCACATCTTCAATCTCTCCCTCTCGTGTGGCACCTTCCCTCACCTCTAAAACATGCGCAGATCACTCCCATACTTAAAAAGTCCTCACTGGACCCCACCAACCTGAACATCATAAGACCCATCTCATTGCTCCCATTCACCTCTAAACTTCTAAACTACTTAGTCTACGACCGTCTTAGCTCCTACCTCAGTGAAAATAACCACCTTCACCCCTTACAGTCTGGTTTTTGCTTGCAGCACTCTACGGACACTGCCTTACTAAAACTCACTAATGATTTACTAACAGCTAAAACCAACAGCCAGTATTCCATACTCCTTCTACTTGACCCCTCTGTGGCCTTTGATATCGTTGACCACCAGCTCCTTCTCAATAAACTCCATTCCCTTGGCCTCCAAGATTCTGCTCTATCCTGGTTCTTTGCTTATCTATCACAGCGCTCCTTCAGTGTTGCCTACAACTCTGTCTCCTTCTCTCCATTGCCCCTTTCTGTGGGGGTTCCCCAAGACTCTGTTCTTGGACCCCTTTCTCTTCTCTATCTACACCTCCTCCCTTGGTGACTTAATAACCGCCCATGGCTTCCAATACCACTTATATGCCGATGACACCGAAATCTATCTGTTTACTCCTCACCTAACTCCTTCAGTCTCCTCTCGCATTACTAACTTAATAACTGACATATCAGCATGGATGTCGCACCACTTCCTTAAAATAAATCTCTCTAAAACTGAGCTATTAATATTCCCCGCAGCTCGCGCCCCCCTCTATGACTTTGCCATTAAATCAACAATGCAACCATCAGTCCCTCCCCTCACGCCAGGGTACTGGGTGTAATCCTAGACTCTGACTTGTACTTTCAGCCTCTAACCCAATTGTTGTCAAAAGTTTGTAGAATTCACCTCCGTAACATCTCTAAAATGCGCCCCTTTTTAATGAAACCACCAAACTCCTCATTCACTCCCTTGTTATCTCTCGTCTTGACTATTGCAATTCCCTTCTCATTGGCCTGCCTCTCCATAAGCTATCCCCTCTTCAGTCTATCATGAATGCTGCAGCCAGATTTATTCACCTTAGCAACCGCTCAGTGTCTGCCAACCCTCTCCTCCAATCCCTACACTGGCTCCCAATCGCCCAGCGAATTAAATTCAAAATAATAACCACAACATGCAAAGCCATCTACATCTACAACTCTGTCCTGAGCTACATCACCAATCTTGTGTCCAAATATCACCCAAACCATCCTCTCCTCTCAAGACCTCCTCCTCTCAAGCTCCCTCATCTCCTCCTCCCATGCTCGTCTCCAGTATTCCTCCAGAGTCTTTCCCATCCTCCGGAACTCGCTACCTCAACCTGTCCGGCTATCCACTACCCTTGTTACCTTCAGGCGATCCCTGAAAACTCATCTCTTCAGGGAAGCCTATCACGTCTCCAACTAATCTTTTACCACTTCCATCAGCTCATTACCCACAGTTACAACCTTTTGTACCCCCTGTCACACCCTATTAGATTGTAAGCTCTTCTGAGCAGGGCCCTATTAATCCTCTTGTATTTTATTTAACTGTATTGTCTACCTTTTATATTGTAAAGCGCTGCGTAAACTGTTGGCGCTATATAAATCCTATATAATAATAATAATCCTCACCTAGGTGGATGCAGCATTGATGCAATGCTACATCTGTCCCCTGCCGTCTCTAACACTGAACAACTAGTGATCAAACAACGCTAATCGCTAAGTTCTCCCCTCTGCTCTGAGCCGGGACTGTCAGTCACCAGCTCTCTGCTCTGTCCCTTTAGCACTCACTAGAGCGCTAGGCTGTGGAGGGGGCGGAAGGGGCTGGCTCAGGCTCTTAGCAGCTCGCTGAGAGGCTGAACCAGGTGCTGGTCCAGGCTCCTGGGTGGATCCCGATAATATGGTTGTGATCTTTTCCCAGCCGGAACTGGCTCTGTGACATCAGCTGACAGAGGGCATTAGCAGAGTGCACAATAAACTGCAGTCCTGTGATCCACAGGAGAAGTACAGCCAAACAAGCTTTGGCTTAAGTAAAGTAGTTCTAAAGAGATAAGGTTTTTATTTCACCTTAGGGTCACAGTGTGTGTGTCATTGGACCGTCCGCATGTGTGCCATCATAGGAAGTGGCTTCCTATGGTGGCACACGCAGAAGAGGAGCCTAGTGTGCAGCAGGTTTCTAATCACAATTTTCTGTGATATGTTCCTAGAAGAGGAGGTTCAGGCCATTCTGTGAAACACCATTGCACAGAGCAGGTAAGTATAATATGTTTTTTTTTTTTTTTTAGGAAAAAAATTAACCTGTATCCAGCCCAATAAAGTTTTTATATATATATTGCCTATGCCCAGCTGTAACATTTATTTTTGCTCTTCTCAATCCCACCCCGGACCATTAACACTCTGTGGCCATACAGCTTCACAGCAGTCAGTTCTTATAACAGTAGTTGAACCTTTTCTAGTTTCGTTTTTGCATGTTGTTTCCTGCTTCTGTGATGTACAGAGCCACAGAGATAATACAGGGCAGTGATGGTTTGTAAAACAAAACTGATTGGTGCTCTGGGGTTTTAGACACACAGTAATCACACCTCCTTGATTAGTGACCAGAGAGAGAAAGCTCCCAGTACTGTGGTTATCAGGAAAAAGACAACCAGGAAGTTAATATAGGTGTACCCAAAACAAATATCCAGCTCTCTACACTCTTATATTATGCAAAAATAAAAATGTGGTTGTTGATATGTGGTTGTCATTTGTTTGATACTTGGTGCCTAAAAAGCCCAAGTGCTTAAAGTGAAACCTATGATTTATTTTTTTATAAAAATAACAAACGTGTCTATACTTAGCTGCTCTGTGCAATAGTTTTGCAGAGCAGCCCTGATCCTCGTCTGAGGTCCCCCACTGGCGCTCTAGGCCCCTCTTCATTTGGTGCCCCCACAGAAATCCGCTTTCCATTGGGGCACCCATGCAGGCTTGCTCCTGATCCCTGCTGCTGCGTTCACTGACACAGACAGTGGAGACTGGGCCCCTCCCATGTCACAGCTTTTGATTAATAGCAGCGAGAGTCTATGGCTCCTGCTACTATCAATCTGTCCAATGAGGAGAAAGACAGCGGCTGGAACTGCTGCACTTGTGCACATCGCTGGATCGGATCAGGCTCAGGTAAGAAAAAGGGGTGGTCTGGCCTGATTGTACAGCCCGTGTAAAAAGGGCCCTAGGGAAAGGTAAATAGGAAGTAAGCTTTGTCCAAGTAGTGTGAAGCTTACTCCATGATAGCAGCTTTAAAGTATATGTAAGTAAGTTGCCACCAAAGACAGTTTGATCACACCGACACCGACACTTTGGCGGGATGCAGCCCACCAAGGTGTTTACGTATATTTCTTAACAAATTTAATATTAATGAAAACCTAACTAGCACTTTCTTTGCAAAGCTTTCATACTTACTGTTTTGTGCTCAAAAAGATGCGGTCACTTAACCACCCAAACAAGGGGTCGTTCAAGCTGTTCCATATTAAAAATACAGTCTGCAACAAGAAGAGAACATTGATTATGGTGGGTGAACATCACACAAACAACAAAGAAATATGTGGACATTAGCCATAGATACCAATAACATTATATACTATAATTTTCTAGTACAGCCTAACAGGTTGGATGATTACACTTCATCATTTCATACAGTGGTACGTTTCACATTCACCACGAATAATTATCTACAATTACATACAATAAATAGTACTGATATGCCTCTTCTCAGTAGTCTGGTGCTGAATCTATGCTTATTGAGAACATAACACTTGCTGGAGATGTCAGTCATTATCTCAGGCATAGCTTCAAAGAAACTATCAACAAGTATAAAAAGTCTGTATCCCAGAATCCTACCCATAGACCAGGTACTAATTTACCTGCACATTGCCAAAACTGAGCTAATAAAGCTAAAAAAAAGGTTGGAGATGTGTCAACATCTCAGAAAGCTAAAATCACCAAAATTACATTTCAGTTTTATGAAGAACGTACTACCCATGCATCTCAGGGACTCCACCAGTGACGGAACCAGACCTCAGTTCCCAGGTCCCTCAGCCATTTCTAATAGGTTATCTCAACCTCGCCTCTTGCTTCTCTTTTTATTCATTTATTTTGCAGAAGATGCTAAAGAATGCAGCAGAAGGGGTGAGACACAAGCTTTGTGCTCCAATGTCAGCAGATCAGAGCTGGGAGCAGAGGCAAGAAATTCCTACTACCGGAGCCTTTGGGTAATTAGAAACCAACAGGTGATTTATCCAAAGCACTAGATGCCCATAAAGTAAATATCAATGTATAGTGGGCGTCACCTTTAAAAGCCATCGGCCCAGATTCACGTCCAGCGGCGTAATTTTGTGGGGGCGTAACGTATCCGCTTTACGTTACGCCTCCGCAACTTACACAGGCAAGTGCTGTATTCTCAAAGCACTTGTTCCGTAAGTTGCGGCGGCGTAGCGTAAATCGGCCGGCGTAAGTCTGCCTAATTCAAATTTGGATCAGGGGGGCGTGTTTTATGTAAAACTACTGTGACCCGACGTGATTGACGTTTTTGCGGAACGGCGCATGCGCCGTCCGTGGAATTTCCCAGTGTGCATTGCTCCAAAGTACGCCGCAAGGACGCCATTGGTTTCGACGTGAACATAAATGACGTCCAGCCCCATTCACGGACGACTTACGCAAACGACGTAACTGTTTCAAATTTCGACGCGGGAACGACGGCCATACTTAATATTGGTACGCCGCACTTATGCCTCATATAGCAGGGGCAACTATACGCCAGGAAAAGCCTAACGTAAACGTCGCAACTTTACTGCGTCGGCCTCGCGTACGTTCGGGAATTTGCGTATCTAGCTAATTTGCATACTCAAAGCGGAATTTGACGGAAGCGCCACCTAGCGGTCAAAAAAAAAAAGCAGTTAAGATCCGACGGCGTAAGAGACTTACGCCTGTCGGATCTAATGGATATCTATGCGTAACTGATTCTAAGAATCAGACGCATAGATACGAAGGGTCGGATTAGGACTTACGACGGCGTACATGGCGCTGCGCCGTTGTAAGTCCTTTCAGAATCTGGGCCATAGTTTTCAATTCATGTTCAGCAATGTGGACTTTTAATCAATTAACAGGGATGTGCAAATCATATAGCCCGATGCCCGGAAAACATGTGCAGGTGTTTTTTTTTTTTTTACATTTAGCCCTGCAGCAGGTATTAATTTGCCCCTTAATGCCTGATATACACAATGAGATTATCTTCCATTTTTTTATTTATTTTTTTGCATGCTAATCTCAGATCGAACCTGAAGAGTTTACTAAAGCCACGAAAATTCTCATACGACAAAATAAAAATTTGTAAGTTATGCCATGTGTATTAGTGAATTTGTATTGCAATTGTAGTGCGTTTCGAGATCGTGGGCAGAATCACAGAATGCCCAGGTGTGAATGAAGCCCAAAGAAGTAGACATCGAAGCTTGATTTTGCTGCTCAGCATGCACTTGTACCGAGCACCCAAGTGCTTCCATGTGGAAGGGTAACCTGAAGGCATAACGTTTTTTGTTTATTTTTCTCATTGGGACCGGCGCCTCATTTATTCGCTCAGCAGATGCGCTTCTACTGAGTGTTAAGAGAGCCCGACTCTCCCCTTTCCCGATGAGCACTCAATTGGTGCTCATCGCACTGCAAAGTCTCTCCCCTGCCTGCTAGTCCCCCGGGTACTGTGCTGGAGACAGGCGGGGTGAGTAGGAGATAAACAGCGCAATGTTAAACCCTTATTTAAATACGGTTTTGATTCAAATTATTATTATTTTTTATCAGAAAAAGTAGATTGGGGCCCCTAATTTAAGCCCTTGTACAAGTATTTTTTTTTCTTTAAATGTCAACACCCCTGTATTATTTAAAATAAAAACTTTGTAAAAAAGACATACAAAGAACAGTAAACCATTATGAATTTAATCAACAGTAAAACTAAACCATTTTTGAACAAAGAAAAAAAAAAGTGAGTCTGGCTTTTGCCACGTAGTCAGTGTACGAAAATATTTTAAGAAATGACAGATTGCCATGAGCCACATAGCTGAGCAGCACAACCCATAATATCATGTCAGCTTCCAGTTGTTCCTTGGGCTCTCATGCTGGCTGAAAACTGTGCCTAAAGCGATTCCAAAACTTTTTTTATTTTTTAAATAATGAACGTCATACTCACCTGTTCTTTGCAATGCAGAGCAACTGGAAATATTAAATGGGTGCGTTTGGCCTCAGAAATATATGAAATCAGAAACTCCTTGGATAATGAGGAGAAATAAGTTTGTATCCTCTGGATCAACTGTGGGTATGCAGTTGGGTGTATGGGATTGTATTGTGTTTTTTATTTTGTTTGTTTGTTTATTTTTTTGTGGTTGAACTGGATGGACTTGTGTCTTTTTTCAACCTGACTAACTATGTAACTATATCTAGAAGATGTGCTGTTTCTGACTGTGAGCCCTGGTTCACACTGGGTACGATTTGGAACGATTTGAGATGCGATTTGACATGTCAAATCGCATCTCAAATCGGCATCAATTTTCGACAATGGCACTGTCCTAATCAGTGCGACGCCGCATCTGCGATTTCAAAAAGTAGTTCCTGTACTACTTTTTGCGATTTCGGGCCGCGATTTACATTAAATTGCGGCCGAAATCGCGGCAAAATCGCACCAGCGAAATCGCGGTAAAATCACGCATTTTACCGCGATTTTGAATTCGCAGCAGTGTGAACCTAGGCTGAAGGTGTCCCCAAATTAAATGTGACAACAATAACAGAAATAACGTTTAGTAAAATAAAATATATTTCACTTTTAATATGTGATCATGACAATTGTATATATCATATGTTAAACCATACAAACATATCACAAAAAATTGTGATTAGAAACCTGCTGCCACAAGTGCAGGTAAAGCGAAGAAGTGTTCCAAAAGTTCATAAATTCGTGTTCGCATAAAATGAGTAGGTACTCCAACTTCCCACATGCAATTCAAATAAAATTGTCCTTGCACAAACTAAAAAATCCAATGTGCAAGTGCATCAGCAACGTGCTTTATAAGTAGATTGTCTGCTTACCAAATTAAATGATCTCACCAAGAGATCGTGTGCGTGAAATATCCTCTGAAGATCGGTAATCTGCCAGATCCAGGGAGTAGATCCAGACTAATGCGAATATAGAGCATTATAGAGCTACAAATGCGAACTGAATCGCCTCAAGGCGCTTTGTATCTATTGTCATCCTGATCCTTCAGAAGAGGTGGGTCTTAAGTTTTTTTCTGAAGGCCCGATGATTTTCTTCCATACGGATGTTAGTTGGTAGAGCGTTCCATAGCCGTGGTCCTTGGACTGCGAATCTTCGTTCTCCTTTAGACTTGCAGCGGGATTTGGGGATTGGAGTAGGTTTTGGTTAGTTGATCGAAGAACACGATTGGGGTTGTAGTATTTTATTTTCTTGCATAAATATTGAGGGGCGATTCCTTGTGTACATTTGTAAGTGAGGCAGAGGGCCTTGAATGTAACCCGATCCTTTATGGCTAGTCAATGGAGGGTCCTCAGGGACGGGGTGATTGATTCCCAGGTTATTTTCCCCTTATCAGTCTGGCTGCCGTGTTCTAGACGACTTGTAGATGAGAAATCTGGTATTTGGGTAGTCCGAGGTAGTGGGAGTTTGCATAGTCGAGTCGGGAATTGATGATTGTTCCAACTACTACTGCTGTATCCTCTTCCGGGATGAAGGGGATGAGTCTACGCAGCAGGCGGAGAAGATGGTGAGATCCGCTGACTACTGATCCTATTTGTGCGTCCATAGTCATGTCAGAGTCAAAGGATGAGGGGTGGCGTCCTTAGTCACGTATTTCACATAATGTGATGGGAAAAAAGGCTCATAGTGCATTACTGCATAAAATCTGTTTAATAAAAGGCACAAAATGCACTTACATCAAAGTAGTATGAATCGGGCAGTTTAAACATAAGTCCTGTACGACTGCCTGCAAAGCGCTCCGCACGTGTTGATGTCACGCTGCTATCTCCGACACAACGCATTTGCTCACAGAAGGCATCAACTGGGAATGATAGTACAGTCCCAGTAGTCCTCTTTTCAGCATGGGCCCTGGCATATTCTAGGTGGACATTTTTCTGCATTTCAGGCCTCCATTCCCAGTCGAAGCCTTCTGAGCGGAAACACATTGGATCGGATATAGTAGCACAACGTCAACACGTGTGGATCATTCTGCAGGGGGCCATACAGGACTTATGTTTAAACTGCTCGACTCATACTACTTCGATGTAAGTGCATTTTGTGACTTTTATTAAACAGTTTTTATGCCTTTTTTTCCATTGCTTCTCCCTTCACATTATGTGAGATATGGAGAGCCTGAATCTACTCCCTGGTGTCCTGATGAAAAGGGTCCCCTGTCGGATAATGACCGCCCTGTACTGCGCAATACAAGGCGCATCGCTTGCGTAGTACGGAGCACAACGGAGCCGCCAAAAATCAGCGAAGATAAACAGCTGTGAATCAGCTGTACATGGCTCCTGCGCAATGAACACAACATTGTGCCACATGCTGCCGCACGCTCCCGATGCTCGTGCAACTCTGCAAGAGGCGAATGTATTATTATTATTATATCCTGTAACGGGCGGATGGCTAAAGAAGAGGCCGAATTTAAAATTGATGGCCAGAGCTGATAAGTTGGAGGTGGTTTTATCAATAAACTACACATCTTTGCGGGGCGTATTTAAACAACTGAAGGGCGGGTTTTGCAATGTTGATGGGTGGGTTTGTTCTTCTTTAGCCATCCGCCCCCTTACACGATATAATACTAATACACCCTTGCAGAGTTGCACGAGCAGTGGGAGCGTGTGGCACAATGTTGTGTTCATTGCACAGCGCCGTGTACAGCTGATTCACAGCTGTTCATCTTCGGCGATTTTCGGCGGCTCCGTTGTACTCCGTACTGTGCAAGCGCTGTGCCTGTGCAGTACAGGGCGGACATTATCCGACGAGGGACCCTTATCGTCAGAATACCGGCAGATTACCGATCTTACCGACATTTCACACACACACACACACATATGATCTCTTGGTGGGATCATTTCATTTGGTAAGCGGCCAATCTTTGCCTATAAAGCACGGTGGTGATTCACTTGCACCTTGGATTTTTTTTGTTTGCACAAAGACAATTTTATATGAATTGCAAGTGGCAATACCTACTCATTTTATGCAAATAGGTGAATTGTTGAAACACTAATTTATGAACTTTTGGAACACTTGTTCACTTTACCTGCACTTGTGGTAGCAGGTTTCTAATCCTTTTTTTGTGATATGTTGTCATGATCACATATTTAAAGTGATATATTTTTTATTTCACTTAAAGTTATTTCCATTATTGTTGTCGCATTTATTTTGCACAGAGCAGCCTCGATCCTCCTATTCAGGGGTCCCGTGCCAGCACGCCTGACTCCTCCTCTACAGCAAGTGCCCCCGTAGAAAGCCACTTCCTATGGGGGCACTTGGGTGCACAGAGAGAGCACTTCAGCCCCTCATTCTTTGTCACAGGATTTATGCAGTGGTATAAAGCAGTGGTTCTCAAGTACCCCCAACAGGCCATGTTTTGTGAATTTCTCTTAGATAAAATAGCCGTCCAAAATACTAAGCCATTGACTCCGATTTAAAGTACCTGTGCAAGATAAAGGAAAACCTGAAAACATGGCCTGTTGGGAGTACTTGAGGACAACTGGTGTAAAGCATGCCGCCACTGGACTCTAGAGCAGTGGAGACATGTCCTGTGGAGTGACTAATCACGCTTCTCTGTCTGGCAATCCGATAGACGTGTCTGGGTTTGGCGGTTGCCAGGAGAATGGTATTTGCCTGATTGCATTGTGCCAAGTGTAAAATTTGGTGGTAGCGGGGGGATTATGGAGCGGGTTTGGATGTTTTCAGGGGTTGGGCTTGGACCCTTAGTTTCCAGTTGAACTCTTTAGACTAAAATGCTTGCCCCCTCCCTTGGACTACAGGAGATCAGGACGCCCACTAACACACAGCTCCTTTCTCTATCTGCAACGTAGAGAGCGTCCTGACTCTCCGGTAGTCCAAGGGAGGGGGCGAGCACGACACTCCACACCAGGGAGAAAGCCTCACAATTATTGTGTGTAGATACAGACAGAAGAACAGGAAGTGAGGATTTCTCAATAGAAATAAGGACATTTAAAAGCAAAATGGAAGGATGAGGTAAGTGAAGGAGGACTGCACTAAGGTAAAGGAAGCTATTTAGGGAAATAAAGTTTAACTTTAACTTCTGAAAAAGCTGCTATGAGTTTTTGCAAAATATTTCTCTCTCCACTGCTATGCAATAAACACAATAAAGCCTCATCACAGCTTACCTCTCCAATCCAGAAAGACAACTTGTCGATCTTGTAAACCGAAACAAAAGTGTCCACATAATACAAAAGGAAAACATTGTGCAGGACGGAAAGGAAAAATGATAAGGAGCCATAGAGGACCGCCGTGGGGAGATGGAAAACCCCAGCAAGTAATCGCAAACCCATGTTAGGTTATTCAGCTACAGCCATTGTCCATGCTGGCTCCTCTATAGCATCTGATGCCGCGATAGACCAAAGCGCTCATCCCCCTGGAAAAGAAAACCTCTGTTAATATCAGAGCTCTAATTTCTAAAGAACTTTCTTTACAGTTGGCATTTTGCTGGGACAGGACTGACGACCATAGTAAGAGTCCAAGACAGCAACTCAGGAGCCTGGATGAGCCTTGAGCGTCAGCCTGTGTCCCAGGTCACATATTTCAGAGTAAAAGCAGTAGACATAACAAGCAGAAGAACTCAACAATAAAAACAAACAAAACTTACCATAAAGTATAATAAATAATGTGCACGTAATAGGAGGTCACTTACAGGCACCTGTAGTAGTTAAGTCCTGTAGTCTGTAGTGAGAGAATGCGCGTGTACAAACCCGTTCAACAAGAACGCCTCTTTGCTATAGGACATTATTCACATTTTTACCCACCTCTCCAGCATAGAAAAAAATAAACTTTAGGACCCAAAAAGGCTGAATTCTCCAGTGAAAAAACAAAAGGAGCTGAAAGTCACAACATCTTCCTCCTAACTGCAGGGGAAATCACTTTGCTACAATGTTACAATATACACTGCATTTTTTCCGCTGATGTCTACAAAGTTATTTCCCGTTAACAAAAAAAATAAAAAGTCGCGCTGACACACAAGTGTACTTCCTTACAGCACAGCTAATAAAAAATATTCACAGGTTTCACTAAGAAACATTTCTGAGATCATTTTGAAGAATGTGTACGATGGCGGACATCCCCTTTAACCACTTAACCCCCGGACCATATTGCTGGCCAAAGACCAGAGCACTTTTTGCGATTCGGCACTGCGTCGATTTAACTGACAATTGCGCAGTCGTGCGACGTGGATTCCAAACAAAATTCGTGTCCTATTTTTCCCCGCAAATAGAGCTTTCTTTTGGTGGTATTTGATCACCTCTGCGGTTTTTATTTTTTGCGCTATAAACAAAAATAGAGCGTCAATTTTGAAAAAAATTAATATTTTTTACTTTTTGCTATAATAAATATCCCCCAAAAATATATAAAAACATTTTTTTTCCTCAGTTTAGGCCGATATGTATTCTTCTACATATTTTTCATAAAAAAAAAAATCGCAATAAGCGTTTGATTGGTTTGCGCAAAAGTTATAGCGTTTACAAAATAGGGGGTATTTTTATGGCATTTTTATTAATATTTTTGTTTTATTAGTAATGGCGGCGATCAGCGTTTTTTTTTTTTTCGGTACTGCGACATTATGGCGGACACTTCGGACACTTTTGACACATTTTAGGGACCGTTGGCATTTTTATAGCGATCAGTGCTATAAAAATGCATTGGATTACTATAAAAATGCCACTGGCAGTGAAGGGGTTAACACTAGGGGGCGGGGAAGGGGTTAAGTATGTTCCTTGGTTGTGTTCTAACTGTAGGGGGGGGTGGACTCACTAGGGGAAATGACTGATCGCTGTTCATATATTGTATGAACAGAAGATCAGCATTTCTCTCCCTGACAGGACCGGGAGCTGTGTGTTTATACACACAGCTCCTGATCCTCGCTCCGTAACGAGTGATCGCGTGTGCCCGGCGGCGATCGCACAAGCCAGGCACGCGCCTCAGCTACACTTTATACTGCACATCCAGCGGCCTCACGTTGGTGAGGGCCAAAAGGCTGGAGTTCGGCCTTAAAGCGGTCTGTATACCACACTTTCACATTTTTACCTACAGGTAAGCCTATAATGAGGCATACCTATAGGTAAAATGAACATCTCCTAAACCTGGACGGTTTAGGAGATATTCACCTTAAATGCAGCCGCTGACTTCATGGCGCATGCGCTCTAGAGGTTCCGGGGGATGTTGCCAGAAAATCAGAGCTGGAAAAAGGACTCCTTTATGCATGCGCGGGAGTGACGTCATCATGGCTCCGGCCACTCACAGCGCCGGAGCCTCAAACCTGGAAGAAACGCTCCCTCGGCGTTGACCAGGGGGTGATGCCGACTCTTCGCTTCGTTCTAAGAGAAGTATTTCATAGTGAGCTAGTATACTGCATACTAGCTCATTATGCCTTTGCCTTTCAGGTTTAATTTTTGTTTTTTTGCGGGCATACAACGGTTTTAAAGTGTTTGTTACCTCAACACTTCTGTACAATGTACTTGTATGAGAAAGTATACAGTTCTCTTTGTATTGCTTCCTTTATGTGAAATCCCTGGTGTTCCTGCTAGTCTCCTTGCTTTCCTATTACAAACTGACCACACTAAGCAGCAGAGCATAGCGTGTTCAGTTCTCAAGCTCTGCTGGGAACTCAGTGCACTATCCTCCAATGATTAGACTTGTCCTGATCCCCCCCCCCCCCATTCACTGGGAAGCTCTGTGTGCTCCTGCTTCTCCTCCTCCCCCAGCTCTTACGCAGCTGAGAGCAGGGGGAATGTGATCACTTATAAATAAAAAAAGGGGGACAAAAAAAAAATGGTTGACATTCCTTTTTTACATCTATACAAAAATGTTTTGCCTTTCATTTCTATTTTAAACTTCTACCCTTATGGGTTGGGAATATCTACAGGTGCCCATAGACATGAAATGATCTCCTAATAGCAGAATCTCACTGATCTAGGTGGATGCAGCCCTAACACTGAGAGCCCAGCGACTTACCACCGCAGATTGCTCGGTTCTCAGGGCCCCCCGAGCAGAGAGCTGGTCACTATCAGTCACCGCTCTCTACTCTGCCCCCCCCCCCTCGCTCTCTGGAGTACTGGGCTGTGGAGGGGGTGGGCTCAGGCTCTCTGCGGCTTGCTGAGAGGCTGAGCCGAGTTTTGGCTCAGGCATGTGGGCGGATCCCGAGTTTATTGTCGCCGAGCCTGGACCAGCTCTGGGACATCAGCTGAGAGCAAACCTCAACCCGCTGTCTGCTGAAAATGGGTCACAGAACGAACTGCACTCCTGTGATCCACAGGAGAAGTACAAACTTTGACTGTACTTTTCCTTTAAATACCTCCAGAGTGAAAGGATCCAGGTATGTCCGATTGGGGAGATTTCCCTTAGCTTCCTGTCCCATAACCAAAACAGGAAGTGCGATTAAATACATCCAAAGTGAACGAATCCAGGTGTGTCACCAGAATGAGTGTCCCCATTGGGAGATTTCCCTGCTATTAGGGTTCTGATGTCAGCCCCAAACTTTTGATTTTCTTTTACTTTCATTTTTGATAATAATGCTAAACGGGACAAATAGTGATTCTCCTTAAAGTGGACCTTCAGTCATTTTTTCATCTTTCCATCTATTAAATCTTCTGCCCTTGTTGTTTTAAAGCGGTTGTAAACCCATCGATGTAACACTTAAAAAAACTGTTAACATTCCCGGCATGCCGGGAATGCTAACTGCACATTGGTTGTGCTCTCAACCAAACTGTCAAACCATCCAATGGCTCGTGTCATAACTGATCACATGTGCAGCTTCATGGCAGTTGAAGATTGAACAAAGGCCAAGATGGCAGCTTCCTTGGCTGAAAAAGATAGGAGGGTTTACAACCGCTTTAACTTTGAATAGTAAAAAAAAAAAAAAATTCTGCCAGTAAATGTACTTGCAGTGACAATAACGAGAGCCAAAAAGGGCCGCCCACCAGACACAAACCAAAACGCATCGCTCAGTGGGCGTGTCCTAAACAAGGTGTGTTCTGACTATGACAGGCTGTATGCGATCATCCAGCGATGACCTGCGGTTAGGGCCAGACGATGGATCATGATGTCTGTGCAATCGCTGGATTTATTTATCCTCTCAGCCCGTCATTGCTTTGTCCAGGCTAAGCGGCTGCCGCGCTCTGCACACCTCTATGGTTTCTGCGCCAGGAATTCTCCGCTAGCTGTAAGACCCCATTCACAATGCGATTTTTCTTTTAGACCCCTTTCACACTGAGCCACCTATAGCATCGGTGGTAAAATGACGCTATTTTTACCGCCGACCCTATGGGCGGATTTGTGGCTAATTTCGGACGCTATCGGATTGCATTTAACCCCCGCTAGTGGCCGAGAAAGGGTTAAAACCGTCCGCAATGTGCTGCTGAAGCAGCGCATTGAGGGCCTTATAGCCGCGCTGTCTCATTGATTTCAATGGGCAGCAGCGGTGGAGGAGCAGTATACACACCACTCCAAACATGCGGCTAGCAGGACTTTTTCTACCGTCCTGCTAGCGCAACGCTCCAGCGACAATAGAGCAGCACTTTTAGGACGGATTGCAGGCGCTATTTTTAACAGTATATCGCCTGCAATACGCCTTCAGTGTGAAAGGGCTCTTAAATGGCACCCAAACGCAGTCCAAGTTTTCTGCGATTAACGCACGGCCAAAAGTGCCTTTATAAATCGCATGACGCTTGTTATCCAAAAAGGAGCAAGAGCTTCTACTGGGTGACAAACACACATAACGCAGCCCATTGAAGTGAATGCGCGGCACACGGAATCGTCTGCGCAAAACCGTGCGAGGGAACGCAAGTGTGAATGAGGCCTAAAACCTGACTGAGTTTCTAACCCTTCCAAAATCACACATAAACAAAAGTTCAGTCAGCAGGAAGCAGTGGATCACAGGCTTGTAGCCATGTCTATGGACACTGCTAATAAATATTCTGATACGCCGACATCAGAACAGGAAGTGAGTCCAGGGAAGCCGGGCCCGGTCACCACCCCGGTATGTAGCCGAGCAGCCCCGGCTCATCACTCACCTCTTATGTATCTCAGCCCCGCACACCGGCCGGCACAGAGCGCTGTGTATCCTCAGGAGAGTGCCGGGCTGCGGCCTGTACAGGAGGCGGGCGGGCGGGCTGGCGGGCGGGGAGGGGCGCTGTGGGGACATGCAGATCTGCACGGAGCACATATGGCTGCCACCGTGGCGTTGTGTACATACAGATCACATCATGGATGATGGGTGGGCTGGGATCATCTCATGGTGCGGTGACACAATGATCCCCATGTCACATCGGATCACAGAGCTGTGCAAAGATCTTCCCTCTATGGAGACCTCTTATAATAAAGAGATAGACTTCCACAAACATCACTGCATGCATAGCTAGGAACTGGAAGTCTCTCTTTCCTCCTCATTTGTCCCTCTTTTTGGTCTCATCTATAATAGTTGTAAATAAAATACACTATTTATCTATCAAAGAGTGTTTTCCAGTGCTAAACCTTTCATCCAAATTCTAAATTGCTGCATTTATAAATTCCAAAAGCCAATATAAAGGAACTGCAGTGGGATACAAAAAAAAGTATTTTTTTTCCTACAGGTTACCAGTTCAGAGTTACAAAAATTGTGTTTGCACTTGAACGCACGCAATACCTCATGTGTGGTTTGAACGGCATTAACATATGTGGGCGGGACTTGCGTGTGCGTTCGCTTTTGAGCACGAGCTAACAGGGGCATTTTAAATGTATTACTTTTTTTTACACTTTCTTTAACTTTTTCTTTTTTAACTTTTTTTTTATCACTTTTATTCCTATTACCAGAAATGTAAACATCCCTTGTAATAGGAATCCTCTTTAGCCCTGGTTCACACTGGGTACGATTTGGAACGATTTGAGATGCGATTTGACATGTCAAATCGCATCTCAAATCGGCGGCAATTGTCGGCAATGGCACTGTCCCAATCAGTGCGACGCCGCATCTGCGATTTCAAAAAGTAGTTCCTGTACTACTTTTTGCGATTTCGGGCCGCGATTTACATTAAATTGCGGGCAAAATCGCGCATTTTACCGCAATTTTGAATTCGCAGCAGTGTGAACCTAGGCTTATGGAGAGATGCAGGGTCAATAAGACCCCGCATCTCTCCTCCAGGCTGGAAAGCATGAGATCGGAAAAAAAATCCACGATCTGAGGATACACAGCGCTCTGTGCCGGCCGGTGTGCGGGGCTGAGATACATAAGAGGTGAGTGATGAGCCGCGGGGCTGCTCGGCTACAGACAGGGGTGGTGACCGGGCCCGGCTTCCCTGGACTCACTTCCTGTTCTGATGTCGGCGTATCAGAATATTTATTAGCAGTGTCCATAGACATGGCTACAAGCCTGTGATCCACTTTTTCCTGCTGACTGAACTTTTGTTTATGTGTGATTTTGGAAGGGTTAGAAACTCAGTCAGGTTTTAGGCCTCATTCACACTTGCATTCCCTCGCACGGTTTTGCGCAGACGATTCCCCGTGTCGCCCATTCACTTCAATGGGCTGCGTTATGTGTGTGTGTCACCCAGTAAAAGTTCCTGCTACTTTTTGGATAACAAGCATCATGCGATTTATAAAGGCACTTTTGGCTGTACGTTAATCGCAGAAAACTTGGACTGTGTTTGGGTGCCATTTAAGACCCCTTTTACACTGAGGGCGTATTGCAGGCAATATAGCATTAAAAATAGCGCCTGCAATCCGCCCTAAAAGTGCTGCTCTATTGTCGCTGGAGCGTTGCACTAGCAGGACGGTAAAAAAAAGTCCTGCTAGCTGCATTCTTTGGAGCGGTGTGTATACCGCTGCTGCCCATTGAAATCAATGAGACAGCGCGGCTAGACTGCCCACAATGCGCTGCTTCAGAGCATTGCGGACAGTTTTAACCCTTTCTCGGCCACTAGCGGGGGTTAAATGCGATCCGACAGCAGAAGCCCCTAATCAAATGCAGCAGCACAGCCCCACCACTTTGACACTGCAGCGAACTCTGGCAGCAGTGTTATGACTCACTCCACCTCTTGCTCTCCACATGAGGTTCCCTCAATCCAGGTTTCCCTTTGCTTTTTCTTCCTCTCACAGCACACCTTCCCTACTGGAACTTGTAGTACCATATTGTACTTTTTGCCTACTGGAGACTATATCCCCCCATAGTTCCAGGCGGCTCCCAACAGTCCTTTGCAGGTCCTGGGTGGGCTCTTCCTTTCCAAGACTGCACTGCAGCTAATCACAGTTAGGTAGATTCAGGTAGATAGGAGCAAAGTTATGGCGGCGTAGCTTAGCGTGTTTAGACGACTACGCCGCCGTAAGTTAGCTAGGCAAGTACATGATTCTCAATGTACTTGCCTGCTAATATACGGCGGCGTAGCCTAAAGCGGGCGGGCGTAAGGGCTCCGAATTCAAATGACTTGGAGGGGGGCGTGTTTGATGGCAATGAGGCTTGACCTCACGTTTTTGACGTATTTTTTTTCACTGCGCATGTGCCGGACGACTACATTTCCCAGGGTGCATTGCGGCTAAGTAGGCCGCACAGGCCTATTGATTTCGACGTGGACGTAAACAACGTAAATCCCGATTCGTGGACGACTTACGCAAAACATAAAAAATTTTAATCTCGCGGCGGGAACGGCGGCCATACTTTAACATTGTTATTCCACCTAATAGATGGAATAACTTTAGGCCTGTAATGCGTTACGGAAACGGCGTAAAACTACTGCGGCGGCCGGGCGTACGTTCGTGAATCGGCGTATCACCACATTTACATATTCTACGCCGACCGCAATGGAAGCGCCACCTAGCGGCCATCCGAAATATTGCAATCTAAGCTAGGACGGCGCAAGCCGTCCTATCTTAGATATGTTTAAGCGTATCTCTGTTTGAGCATACGCTTAAACATAGGTCGGCGTAGATTCTGAGTTAGGCCGACTTATCTACTGATAAGTCGGCCTAACTCTTACTGAATCTACCCAAGTGTGTCTATCTCCTGGGCAATGGGTGGGCTCTTACCCAGCCATGGCTGCAAAAGCAGTCTGTTACAGTCTCTGGCCAGCTCTCTCTCCCATTCCTTTTAAAGCAGTGTTTCTCAATTCCAGTCCTCGGGGGCCCCCCCAACAGGTCAGGTTTTCAGGATTTCCCTCAGATGAAAAGGCTGTGGTGATTACTAAGGCAGTGAAACTGATCAAATCACCTGTGCAAAATAATGGAAATCCTGAAAACCTGACCTGTTGGAGGGGCCTGAGGACTGGAATTGAGAAACACTGCTTTTAAAGCAACGCTCTGCACATCCACAGCCAAGGAAGGAGCGATGACAGGACCGGAGGGCTGTGTGTGGACAACTGTCAAATCCCAGTCCATGTGGCATGCCACAAACCAGTGCTACACACCATATATGTAGTACCTCAGCACCAATGTGTGGAAGCCACAATCCAGCAAGGCCTACCAGGTACCCACAACATTAACTGCATAGACAGGAAAACTAACTTGGCTCTGGCCCTGTAATTCCATAAGGTTTCGTCAAACATACTTGCCTGTCTTGAATAGTGGAGTTCTGTGTGAAGCCCTCCTTGGCTGCCTGGAAAGACTTCAAGCCCGATTCCACCAGCAGCTGTAAATGACCATAGAAAACTTCCAGAAATGTTGCAAGGAGAACATCAGACTAAACTGGGCAAAACCTGTGCTTGGTGGCCAACTGGAGAGACTTTCAGGATTTAATTTATCTGACATGAATCTACCCATACTCATTGGATGAATAAAATAAATTCTAGGATTTACCTTGTCCAGCATGAATCTACCAGCAGTTTTTATAAACAATAGACGTTTATTTTTATTATGATCAATATCATTACAAAAGTTGTGCAATACTAAACATCACTTAGAAGGATTGATCATATTACTTTTCAATAGATATAGTAGGAAGAAAACTAAAACCAGGTACTGCAAAGGAATGTATAACAGGTATTGATGTGTTCTTGTTAGTCAAACCAGGGTCCTACCCCGGATGGGATCAAACTGTAGGAAGGGTCTGTCAAACTAATTTTAATATTAACAAGGATCAGAGTTTGTTTTTTAGGGACAATAAATGACATCTGAATCTCGCATTATAAAAAAGGTTATATCAGAAACACACGTGTTTGTTAAGAACCTCTTAAATCGTCGCTCGTCTCTCTGCTCACTCTGCCGTTATCATCGGTGAGGGAATCAGGAAGTGAAGCGGCTTCACTGCCCGGTTTCCTACTGCTCATGTGCGAGTAGCATGGCGCTTTCCTAGTGGTCGCCGCTGTCTCCTGGGACCAGTGCGTTTCTCAGAAGGCAGTGGGGGGACGGGACAGGAAGTGGAGTGACTCCTGTGGGTGCAAATACCTGTATTATACAGGTATCTGCACCCCCTCCATCCAAAAGGTGCCAAATGTGACACCGGAGGGGGGGAGGGTTCCGAAAAGTGGAAGTTTCTTTCTTGGGTGGAACTCCGCTTTAAATATTTAGAAGCTCTAGAATGAGATAGCCAGGCTTGCCATTTCTTTTCAAAAGGTAATAGTGGATTAATTTTTATATGCCAACATTTTTTTAAAATCAGATTTTATCCTTATTGTTTTTTGTATACCACAACAACATATACACAAAACATAACATCAAAACAGAAAAAAACATACACAAAAGCAAAAAAAAAAAAAAGGAGGGGGGAATTTAAACCAACCCCTTTTCCCACTCCTTCCACTGTCTAGTCGTCGCACAATCCTTTTAGCCTATAAATACAAACTGCTTTTCTTTTTCCATACATCTATATTCTAGCATTATTTTGAATCATGCTTGAACGTTTAAACGTTAGATGCTTCAGTAGATTTCCACAAACTAGTTAAAGTAAGTCTTGCCGCTATTAATATACAAGACATTATCATTCTATAATTTAGGGGATAAATATCAAGATTTATACTTGGTAGAGCCATTGCTGGAGTAAGTTTAGTTTGGTTGCCTGTGAGATTAGACATGGAGGTGGGAGATAGATTTCCAAAAACTGTGGAGGTTTTTACAACTCCATAGAGTGTGAAGAAGGTTGCCAATGCCAACTTGTTTGTTACAACTCCAGCATATAGGGGAGGAGGAAGGGTACATTTGATAGTTTATATAGGGTTAAATACCATCTGTTTAAAATTTTTGGAGAATTATCCCAATGCTCTAAACAAGAGGCAGCTTTGCTATTTATATCTGTATGGTTTCTTGCCATTGGTTCCAAGAAAATTTTGGAATCAAAGTCTTCCTCCCATTTTATATGCAAGTTTTTATTATAACGTGAATGGAGTGGTAGAAGTCCGTAAATAAAGGAAATTCCTTTTTTATGATCAAGTTTAGTGAGAAAATTCCAAATTTCTAGAGGAATTTCTAAAGAATTAATGGGATCAAAATCATTTAGTTGTGGATATTTATAAAAATGTACTAGATTATGTTCTTGTATTGCATTGGTAGACCTTTATATATGTGATGACCCTGTTGGATCCAGCTTCCTACTAAGTAACAAATTTTACAATAATCTATTACTCTTGTTGGGATAGGCACCTTGGTTCTATCTTTCTTGTGTTTAGTTTTAGATATGCGTTTCCACGCTATTATTGTGCATCTGATGTGAAGTAGTTAAGATGTGCTAATTTTGAGAAGTACATAGCTAGCAATAGATAAGGCACTCAGATTATGTCCTACAGTTACCTCTTTTTCGATGTTTAGCCACAATTTGTCTTCAGGAGGGGGAAAACCAGAACTTCATCTGGTCTAGTAATGAGGCATAGTAATAGTCTTTGATGGCTGGTAGTCCCGTGCCTTCTGCAGATTTGGTGGTGGTAAGAACTGAGAACGTCGCTCTAGGTTTTTTCCCACTCCAAATTAAGTTTTTCAGTTTTGTATCAATCTGAGTGAAGAATTTGGAGGCAATCGGGATAGGCATCGGAAGCAATATAGGATTTTGGGGAGGGTTTGCATTTTAAATGCAGCAAATTTTCCCTACCCATGAAATCTGGGTTATTGGTTCATAGTGTTGCTTTCCATTTTTTTCTCCCTAGTGGCCATCTGTATAAGGAGTCCTCTCGTGTAAGCTTTGTGAGTGCACCATATGTAGTGCCATTCACAGAATCATTATCATCAAGTACAAAAAATTCTTCACGCTTATATTTCATTGCAGTCAAATATTCACTCCAAGAATAAAGGTGCAGTTTCTCCATAGGGAGTTATTCGACTTAGGGTGGCTTGTATTGATTTCTAAACGTGATTGGCGCATGGTCCGATCACGTGATATGAATGCCGGCTTTTAGTATTTGTTGTAGTAAGTATTTGTCTGTGATGAAGTAATCGATTCTAGAGTAAGACTTGTGCACACTTTGGATGGGTAAACGTAGGTGCTTTGTCCTTTGCAAAGTGGGATTCTTGAATGCAGATAATAAATCGCTTTCAAGTTTCAGGGCATCAGACTAAAGAGCTTTCTTTTGAATGGGCTGTTTAAACCCCTAACGTTTAGTTACAGTAGTTTAAAGATTCATGTTGCCAGTATAAATGAATGCGGACAAGCTTGTTTGTGAAGATTCTGTTAGAAAACTGAGACTGTCAATTTAGTATACATTTTTCACCAATAGAGGGAAGTAGAGATCCTTGTATTGCATAAAAGAAAGAGGTAAGAATAAACCAGTAAACTTAATGGAGTTGTAAAGGAATTTTTTTTTCCACCTACCAATCTATGCATTAAGGTGAAAAAACATCTGATGATGCCACCCCCCCGTTTTACTTACCTGTCCCCCCTCGAAAGTCCCGAGATCCTCCTCGCCGCTCAGCCTGGCCGCCGATTGGCTAGAGCAGATGGATTGAGAGCAGCGCAGCCATTGGCTGGCACTGTTGTCAATCACATCCAGTGACGCGGCGCACCAAGGGGAGGGGCCGAGTGATACAGTGAGCGCGCCTGCGAGGACTCATCACCATGCGAGCTCTCTCGCATGAATGAGGCAAGTTCTTGCAGGGAGGACCAGAGACAGCCGCCGAGGGCCCCCAGAAGACGTGGATCGGGCCACTCTGTGCAAAACGAACTGCACAGTGGAGGTAAGCATAACATGTTTGTTATTTTAAAGAAAACTTTTTTTTTTCCTTTAGTAACCCTTTAACTATAAAGAAACAAGGAGTTGGGTGTTAACTCCAGTGTACATTGTCATTTTACTAATTAATAGGGGGTTGTAGGAAATATCAGGTAAATAGGCCAAACTACGGGTTTTTCCGAGTACAGTAGAACCCGAGATAAAATAACTTTAATAGTTTGTGGCTCCTTATTGTAATGGAACAGAAATAAATTCAGAGTAGGGAGTTTTGAATATGGCTTGCAAACTTGTGTGCCATTGTTGAGGTATCTTTCCAGGTATGTTTTTTATGAAGTAACTTATCCTCATTATTAGGGAGAAGGTCCCATGAGCAGAGGATTTTCAAGCCTTGGTCCAGGTTAGTGATGGCATGTGAGGTGCCTTTATGCTCCACTAGTATTTTTGCAGGAAATCCCGATTTTGTATATTATACTGTGGTTCCTTAGTATCTTGGTAATTTTTTTTTTTCAGGCTAGTAAAGAATGATTCCCAGAGTTTCAGGAAGATCCTGCCAGTAACAGGCGTCCTGAACTTCCTGGTGCACAATCGCACACACCAATGCGCACGGGAGGGCGCGCGCGCCCACTAACACCAGGCGGGCTATTTAGACCAGACTGACACACTGGGACTTTGCAGTTGCTATACAGTTTTACGTGTGTTCTTGATTCCTGGAATCTGTTCCAGTTCTTAACCCGGCTTGCTCCTTACCATCCCTGTTATCCGCCTGCATCCAACCCCGGCCTGTCTGACTTCTCTTCTGCCTGCTCCTCTGGTACCTCTACCGTCCGCCTGATAACCGACTTGCTTGACCTTCCAGTTCCAGTCTGCTGCACCTATCTGCTCATCCAGTTTGTTCCAGGTTCCAGTCTGCTGCACCTATCTGCTGATCCAGCTTGTTCTAGATTCCAGTCTGCTGCACCTTGTTCCAGGTTCCTGCCTGCCATTCAGCCCAGCCTGCTGTTCCTCTGCACAGTCCCACCTTAACTGCAGACCTACCTCCTGGTTTTGATCCTGCCAGGGACTCGTGCCACTCCTGTTCACCCTACCTGGGGCCTTGAGTCGGAGCCGCAGGAGAGGCCGTCCCCTGCAGATCAGGCTCATCCACTAGGTACGTGACACATAGGAATCTGGAAGAGGTGAGTGACGGCATGCATATTGCATTTGTTGATCCTTTACATTGTAATCGCGGATTCTGGCTATTACATCTCTAGGTAGCTTCTCCGGCATGTGGGAGGATTTAGGTTATCTATGTGCTATATCACTTTCCACTTCTTGGGGTGTAATCAAAGGTGTCGGCTCGGAAATAATTTTCTTCAGAACACTTTTCAATTCTGTCAGTTTTACATTTTCAGGGGTTCCCCCTAAATTTTACTATATTTTGTCTGGACCTGTCCTCGATATCTGCCACTGAGTTGTTCGACCTCTTCCAGTTCATTATGTGCTGCAGTAAAGTCGCACATTTTGTTTTCAATAAGGTCCACTCTCTCTCTTACTGCATCTATGTCCATTTTGGATTTTTGCATGAAGTTTAGCATGTCTTGTTACAGTGCTCCCCTTAATGACATTATCATATCTTGATTGTTGAATCAAGGATAGGTTGTCCTGAAGTGGGTATGGCCTTTAATTTTTCATCATAAGAATTATTTTTTAATATAGAGTTGAAATCATTTGGAGAAGCATTTACCTAACCCTCAGCAGAGGTGATCCTTCGGTTTTGTTTAACTGGACTGAAGATATCAGCTTGCCGGGAGTTGCTGTTACGAGTCTGCAGCTCTGTGAAATTCCTCTTCTTCTCCTGGACAATCAGCACGTTGTACTGTGTTGTGCTGAGGAGGAGCCTACACCATCTTTCTTTCTCCATGTCCCGGTCGGGCTGTAGAAGTCACCCAGTTTGCCCCTTCTCTTTCTTTCCGCTTGGCTGACATTCTCCACTGATTCCAGCCGCTCCTGAAACTTGCCTGTGTATTCAGAATACCAAAGTCACGCTGTAAGTCGCTAATGAAGACCCGTTGTACCAGGGCTAGATTAATGCGCGACCATCGGCCTTGGATGCTGGCCCCCCCCCCCAATCTACCAGCAGAATTTGATAGTAGGAAAACATCAAAGCAAAGAAAACACTTCTGCCCTCCTGAGGCCACGATTAATATTGTGTGGGTGACCAATGGCCAGGTAGGGAACTCAGTAGCTCAGCATTTCTGAGCTGTACTAAGGGAAGAGTGTCTGGTATGGACACTCTGGCCTTAATACATGCCTCCATGAATCAACTTCATGTACCTGTTGGAAAATGTTTACAAGCACTGATTATTTGTCCTGTGGAAGCCCGACATTCTAAGGTGTCTGCAATACTTCCAGGGAATGCGTCTTATCCACAAGATTTTCCATCTGTTGTGCAGGCACACCAACAGGACCTTAAATACTCTAGGACCCCTTGGCCCGTTTGCATAGTCCAGACCTCATATACGTTCTGTTTTAGAATACATTTTTAGCCAAATGTGGCTTTAGTTGTGAATGGAGGGTTTCCCCCCCCCCCCCCCAAGTGTAAAGTTTCCTGGCAAGTTTATATCGCACTCTGTAACCCCACTGTAGACATTGACTCTCTCGATTTGTCCTGGTTATTATTACCACCTGGTCAGAAAGTAATAGGAAATCTAATATTTTTCGGTTGATACCTGAACAGATAAAGGGAAATATTCCAATATGGACACCTGTTCCAGTGACAGCTGTGCAAGAGGGGATTTCTTCTCACCATGAGGAAGTTTGTACCCCCTACCTAATCTCTAGATGAGGAAGTAATGCCGCGTACACACGATCATTTTACGGCATGAAAAAAAACATAGTTTTTCAAAAACGTCATTTAAAATGATAGTGTGTGTGGGCTTCACATCATTTTTCATGTTCTGAAAAACGTCAACATTTTTTTGTTCGTTTTTCGGGTTGTAAAAAATGATCGTGTGTGGGCTAAAACGACGTAAAAAACCCATGCATGCTCAGAAGCAAGTTATGAGACGGGAGAGCTCGTTCTGGTAAAACTACCGTTCATAATGGAGTAAGCACATTCATCACACTTTAACAGACAAAAAAGCGCGAATCGTCTTTTACTAACACGGAATCAGCTAAAGCAGCCCAAAGGCGAATGGAACTTCCCCTTTATAGTGCCGTTTTGTTGTACGTCACCGCGCTTTGCTAGATCATTTTTAAAAAACGATGGTGTGTAGGCAACATCGTTTTAATGATGAAGTTGGGAAAACGTTGTTTTTTCGACATGCTGAAAAACAAAAAAAAATTTTTTTAATGCTGAAAAATGATCGTGTGTACGCGGCATAAGGGTTTTCAATTCACTTTTCTGGATTTTAGGTCCCAGCAGCCCTTCCAGCAAACTTATATGGTAGGCCATTATGCCTGGAGTATAGACAGAATGAGCACAAGATCATCAAAAAACAAAAAAATACTTGAAACTTACTCCTGCACTACCACTAAGCAAGAAACTTAAAATCTCAACTGTGATCCAACCAAGCGGCTAACACCTTAGATTCCCACATCCAATCTTTCAGTAACTTAAAAATAAAAAATTACTGGTCACACCGCTCTGTGCACATAAAATAAAAAAAAGAAAAAATATACCACAAAACTGTGACTCTGTGATATAGTGAGTGATACCACAACGTCAACTCTTCAAAAAACAAAAATAATAGTCTTGCACCAATGCATATAAAGAAAATTAAAACAACGTTATACCCTTTGTGCTGTTTCTTTCCCAGCGTGTGCCGTGACTGGCGGCTCCCGCAAGCATAAATCGGCAGTGACGTCATGCTGCTCCAACAGTTTATTAGTAACAATATGCATGATCCGGATGACGAATGTGAGCATTCGAAACGCGTCAAGGCCCATGGGTATTACTCTTTTGTAAACACGCCACACGACTGACCTCCGCAACGGCATTGCACAGGCACTTCCGCCCGCTGGAACGCACAACGACCGAGGCTTGAAGCGCACGCCGGGGAGTAAGCAGTGACGCTGGACAGGCTAGTGCCGGCTTGGGCATACGAGCATGTGAGTGTACATTTCACTTTTCTATGTTTATAAATAAATCATCCAAAACATACTACACCATATGGGATTTTTCTTTTTCTGGGAGCACAAAAAGAACCCATAGAGAGTTGAAGCGCGGAGGTCCGGGACCAGCAGTGGGATCGCATAGCATATGATTACATGCCGTTTATCTTTTTGGAGCTGGTGAGCGCATAGCAAAATAGGAGGTGGTGGTGACACTTATATTTAAGGTGGAAAAGTCACGGATTTTCTTGCAGCAAGGCACAAATTTCTGCACGTATTGAAAACACGCTTTGAGGACTTTGCATTAATGCACGATTTACTGGACTATTTTTTTTATATAGATCGTTTATAGTTTTGTATCTACTTATATTTATACACATCATTGATTGTCAGCGCATTGGCGCTTCTGAGTTTGCGCAAAAAGGGGGTTTATTTACCTATGTGATCACATCACAATATATATATATTTTCTTTGGGACAACGTTTGCACTATATATAAGTTTGTTCATGATTGATATGTGTAGTTTAGTCATATTTATTTTATTTTCCTGAAGTCAGCGCAGTAGTACATGTTAATTGTACGAACACCCATAAAATGTATAAAAGAAAATTATACACATCTGTAAGAATAAATGTTGCGTTATAATCATTGACGGTGACTATGAATCCAAGATAGTGACACCACAACTCCAGTGCTCCACTGCATCCATCAGGAGAAAGTCATGTGATCCATGATGCAACACACTGGGCGGAGCCAGGTGACATCTTCAAACCTGAAACCGAAATCCAGAAGTGCAGTATTCCGGATGATATGCCAAGTACAATCCTGGCAATTATCTACTTGGATTTAGGTACAATAAGGGTTTCATATATTTAAAGTGGTTGTGCACCCCCCCCCCCCCCCCGACTCATTTTTACATATGGGTAAGCATATGGGTTAGGGTTACCTATATGTACTGATAATATTTCTTATAATGTGTGCAGTTTAGGAGATTTTTGCCCTGTAGTGCGTGTATGAGGTCATGAGGCGCATGCAAATTGAAGAAACGGCCCTCCGTGCCCTTTCTTCACCAGCGTGTGCTGTGACTGGTGGCTCCCGCAAGCACGATCGGGAGTGACGCCACGCAGCTCCGGCCAGTCACAGAGCCCGCGTCCACAGGCCTGGAAGGAAGAGGGGTGAAGATGGATGCTTCCAGCAGCGGGGAAACTGTGGACATTAAAGGCTTTGTTTGCAAGGTAAGTGGCATATAATGGGCTAGTATGCAGTGCATACTAGCCCATTATGCTTTTACTTTGCAGGTGAATATAGAGCATGGGTCTTCAAACTACGGCCCTCTAGGTGTTCAGGAACTACAATTCCCATCATGTCTGTGAATGTCAGAGTTTTACAATGCCTCATGGGATTTGTAGTTCCGCAACAGCTGGAGGGCCGTAGTTTGAGGATCCCTGATATAGAGGAAGTAAAACCCATCAGGGTTTACTTCCTCTAAACACCATGGTGGTACCTTATCTGTTTTGAGCTGGTCTCCAGCCTCTGTACAGAGGGCTTGACCCCTTAGGGCCCTTTCCCATCACATGCAGTTGGCTGCATTTTGAACTGCAATCCAACTGCAGACAGCCCAAAATCAAGGTAATCCTATGGGCATGGTTCACATCATTGCAGTTCAGCACAGTTTGAAAAATGCAGCATGCTATACCTTTTTTTTTTAAACGCACTGGACCGCGCCCCTTTAACCACTTCCATACCAGGCACTTACGCACCTTCCTGCCCAATCCAATTTTCAGCGCTGTTGCACTTTGAAAGACAATTGCGCAGTCATGCTACACTGTATCCAAACAATTTTTTATAATTTTTTCTTTTTGGTGGTATTTGATCACCTCTGCGATTTAATTTTTTTGCACAACAACTAAAAAAAAGACAAAATTTAGAAAAAATCTTTTTTGTTTGTTTTGTAAATAAGTACGTTTTCTTCTTCAATTACGGGCACTGATATGTCAGCACTGATGGGCACCGGTGAGGTGGCACTGATGGGCACCGATGAGGTGGCACTGATGGGCACTCATAGGCGGCACTTATGGGTACTTATGGGTGGCACAGATAGATGGGCACTGGACATGGATGGGTACTGAGAGGTGGTACTGAGGGGTGGCACTGAGGGCATTGCTGGGCATCACTTTTGTATCCCATATTGTGCCAGTCAGTGCTTATTTGTGGGCACTGATTGGCATCTATTTTTTTTCTTGTTTTTATATTGTTACCCCCTTCCCTGGTGGTCCAGTGTGGGCGTCCGAGGGGGGCTGCGCTGATAAACAATCAGCTCAACCCCCCCCGTCAGGAGAGCCGCCGATCAGCTCTCCTCTACTCTACTATCAGACGCGAGTAAGGAAAAGCCGATCAACGTTTTTTTGTTTACATCGTGATCAGCCGTGGTTGGACACGGCTGATCACGTGGTAAAGAGTCTGCTCGGGAGGCTCTTTACCGAGATCGGAGATGCAGGGTGTCAGACTGACACCCCGCATCACCGATTGCCGCGCTGCGCGCGCGCCAGCATGTTATCCTGCTGGACGTCAATAGACGTCCAGTCAAGATTACACAACCACTTCCCGGACGTCAATTGACTATTGACCAGGCGGGAAGTGGTTAAGCCAAGCCCAAAAAGTGTATAGAAAAATGCACTGCAAACACATTTCAAATGCATGTCAAACATTCAGTCAAAAACACAGTTATGTGCAGTTTCAGGTGTGACTGGGTCCTTAAAAGGGAACTTACAAGCCTGACTACCTGATTTGTAGAAAGTGATATCTAGCCCACCAGCTACTCCAAGACAATGGGGACAAGTGTATTAGACCTGAATTCCTATAAAGTGTGTGGTCCTTGCACGGAGGTGTGCACACTGATTTGTTTACAGTGGAGTACTGGAGTTGTGGTTTCCAGTGTTCATTTTGTTGACTAAAACATTCTAGTCGACTAAATGAATACTATTTTAGTGTACTAAAATACGACTAAAACAATTGAGATGACTAAAATACGACTAAAACAAAAATGGCATTTTAGTCAAAAGGAACACTGTAGTGCATGTTCATACCTCAATACCATAAATAATAACATGAGATTTTTCACTCCAGCACTATATAATGAGTTTGGAAATTGTAGAGAAATGTTCACTAATGCATTACAATTTAATTGCACCCATTAGATTTTAGACGACTTAAAATTAGTTTTAGTCGACTAAAATGTACTGAAAATTTAGCCGACTAAATACGACTAAAACAAAAATCGCAGAAGACTAAAATGGAACTAAAACTAAAAGTCCCAGGACTAAAACCAAATCGAAATTTGCTGCTAAAAGTAACACTGGTGGTTAAACCATCTTGGATACGTGGTCATCGTTAATGAATATACAGTGGTGCTAGATTTTATTTATTTTTGAATTGTTGGAGTTGTGGTATTACTCGCTACAGTATATCACAAATTCACAGCTTTGCGGTACATTTTATTTAGTATTTTTAAAATTTTATACACACAGAGCAGCGCAACACCAGTTATTTTTAGGTTACAAAAAAAACCTGCACTTTTGATTGGTGCATTTTCCAACAGCTGGAGGTCCGCTAATTGCATATATCTGATCTAGAACCTGTACCTGAATTTAGCGCATGCTGCTCCACTTTAAGAGTGCATACAAGACACTTCTGCAAAAACTGAGTCAGGGTTTCTCTCTGTAGGCCAAGAGTGTTGATTTTATTTAGCTCTACTTCCAAAAGATACGAATGGACTGTAATATTTTTAATTTGATGCATTTATTAAGCCACAATGCAAAGTGGCGCATTTGAGAACTTCCTGAATTTGGCACACAAGTTAAAATCATAAACAGAAGTGTTGCATACGCTGCATGAATTTGGCATAATACTTTAACAAGGATTAAAGCGGTTGTAACCTACATAATAAAAAAATATATAGAAAACAAAAAAGAAAAAAAAAAAAAAACTTGTCCTTTATGTAGGCACAGCATACTAGCACATTATAATGGACTTACCTAAATGTATTTACCTAGACTTACTTAACGGATTCCTCCAGCTCGCACCATCACCATTGACCAGGAATCCATCTTCACCCTGTCTGGGTTTGCAGGTACCGTTTGTTTGAATGACAGGAGTCATGGCCACAGCACAGCTCTCTCAATGGACGACATGCCGTCCATTGAGAGCACAGTATGCATGCGTCTGACGTCACTGGCTGCTACACATTAATTATCTCTTATACGGCGCATGTTTAGGAGATATTAACTGTACCTACAAGGTAAGCCTTATTATAGGATTACCTGTAGGTACAAGATAAAAAACTATCGCTTTAATGCCTCAAAAGTGATGTGGCAGCTTTATGGAATTTCCTCCCATGTGGATTGTATGTGTGTGCGCGCGTGCGCAAGGCTTAGACCTTCTGACAAGTTTTTGTTGCTGTTGTCCCCGCTGGAAAGATTCTCTAATTGTCATGGTGAAATTTTTACGAGTTTTCACCAGAGCAGGAGATGTGGCTAAATGTCTTGCCTGCTTGCTGTGGCTTAATAATTTAAGGACCGAGCCTCTTTCTGTGATTTGTTGTTTACAAGTTAAAAAAATATATTTTTTTGCTAGAAAAATATTTCGAACCCCCAAAAACGTTATAAAAAAAAAACCCTAACACCCTAGAGAAAAAATGGCGGTCGTTCCAATACTTTATCACACCGTATTTGCTCAGCAGTCTTACAAGCGCACTTTTTTGGAAGAAAATACAGTAAAGTTAGCCCAACTTTTTTTTAATATTGTTAAAGATAATGTTATGCCGAGTGTTATACCCAACATGTCACGCTTTAAAATTGCGCCCGCTCGTGGAATGGCAACCAACTTTTACTCTTAAAAATCTCTATAGGGGAGGTTTAAAAATTCTACAGGTTGCATGTTTTGAGTTACAGAGGAGGTCTAGGGCTAGAATCATTGCTCTCGCTCTACCGATCGCGGCGATACCTCACATGTGTGGTTTAAACACAGTTTGCATATGTGGGGGCTGCTCATGTATGCATTCGCTTCAAAAAGACCTCAAATCTCATATTTACACTAAAATGCAATAAAAAAATAAAATTGTCATTTGAAGAAGAAAAATGTCCCTCAAGAGCTATGGGCGGAAGTGACGTTTTCATAGTATGGAGACGGGTGGGGCCATCAAAGATATCCTTCTTCAAACCGCAGAGGTATATCGGTGTGCGGCGATCTGGAAGTGGTTAAGATAGGAATTCCCTTCTTTCCTTTAAAGGGAGATGTGTTCAGGAACAATAGGGAAATGGGGCAAACAGCAAAAATAATCTGATGGGGACTTTAACCCTTCCCTAATCTATCCAAAAAACATCTGCAACAAAAAGGATCATTATCTCGGACTAGAGAAATGCCTTACTTTGATAGAAAATTGGATGACGAAGAGTTATCTTAAACTCAACGGTTCGAAAACAGAACTTCTCCTGTTTCACACCAATCGAAAGAATCATCCCGCAACATGGACACCCCCGCCCATTCTGGGTAAAACCATCACCCCTAGCACCAAAGTCAAAAGTCTCTGAGTAATTTTCAACACCTACATGACAATGGATGCACAAATAGGGTCAGTAGTCAGCAGATCACACCATCTGCTGCACCTACTACGCAGACTCACTCCCTTTATCCCAAAAGAAGACATAGCAGTCGTGGTGGGAACAATTATCAATTCCAGACTTGACTATGCAAATGCCCTCTATCTCGGACTCCCTAAATACCAAATCACTCGTCTGCAAGTCGTTCAAAATACGACCGCTCGACTTGTGACTGGGAAAAAACCATGGGAATCAATCTCACCTTCACTGAGATCCCTTCATTGGTTGCCAGTAAAAGACAGAATCACTTTCAAGGCACTCTAACGCATAAGTGTGTTCAAGGAAATGCCCCCCAATATCTATGCGAAAAACGAAAAGCTCACAACCCCAATCGCGTTCGGCAATCCACCAACCAAAATCTACTCCAGATACCCAAAGCCAGATACAAGACCAAAGGAGAACGAAGATTTGCAGTCCAAGGACCTAGACTATGGAACGCTCTACCAACCAGCATCTGACTGGAGGTAAACTACTTGGCCTTCAGAAGAAAAATCAAAACCCATTTCTTCTGAGGGCAAAAAGTTTACTCAGGGAATGGATACTAAGCGCTCAGAGGCGATTCAGTTTGCATGTGTTGCGCTATATAAGTTTCTCACTCACTCACAACGGTTTTGGCTAGATATACAGTGTCTCACAAAAGTGAGTACACCCCAATTTTTAATTAATAGAATAATAAAACAAAAACATGGTACTTTTATATAAATTTTATATAAAATAACCAATATACAAACATATGACAGACAGCAGAATTCTTATAACAAAGCTTAATTTTAAATATACAAACAGAAAAAAAATATACAAACAAAAAGATGGTCCTTCCAGAGCTTATACAAAGTCTACAATCTAGAAAATCGTAAAGTGGTTAAGCAGAAAAAAACAAAAAACATTAAGATGTGATTTTTCTGAATTATGAAGTATGTTCCATCTGTGGTGTATATATATATATATATATATATATATATATATATATATATATATATATATATATATATATATATATATATATATATATATATATATATATATATATATATATATATATATATATATATAAAGCTCCATACATACTTTACAATTTGAAACGTTCGATTGTGTGGCACATCGGCACAAAACTTGCAATGCGAGTTTGGATGTTATACATTGTAAACGCCACCCCATATGTGGTACGATTTTGCCACGATTGTCGTGCCACAGAATTGAGCTGCAATCGTTATTAAACGGTCACTATGTGACATTTTATTTGTTTCTATGCACTGCAGTGGTTGACAGAAACACAGACAGGAACAAAAGTGCAAGTGAACTGCGGGACAGAAAACTGTAGACATGTTGTAAGATTTCCTGCACCACAGCCCAAAAGACTGCATTTAAGATTAAACAGGACACATAAAAAAATGTTTTGTATGGTCTTGCAGAGATCTGTGTTTTTCTAGTGCCGAAAAACTCAGATCTCTGCACATATGTTAACATTCCCTAGTCTAACTGGCGTTCCTAGGCTGCTGGCAGTTCATATTATCTAGCTACGTACACAGAATGACAGTGGAAGGACTACCACAAGTGTGAATGATGAATACACCTGCTCTGGTGACACAGTGGTGTGAAAACATACAAGAGCTTTTATAAAACTTTCAGGCCATTTCTGTGATTTATTGTATCACAAATGTAGCCATTATTTCAAAAAAATGTAATTTAAGTTTCATAAAAACCTTTCTGGAAAATATGTGAGAGACACCTGACTTTCCTGAGTGAAGCTGGGTACACACTTTGAGAAAATATAAGAAAAAATTCTGTATGATGCACGATCGTTCGATTTTCTTATTGTGTGTACACAACTTTCAACATCCGATTCACACTTAGACAAACTAAAATTCCAACACACTCGAAATTTTCTCTCATACGTGAACAGAACTAAAGATTTATGTTTAATGTATACTGTTTTCATACGAAAATATTCAGATACGAAAGGCTGTGCATGATCAGAAACAAAAAAAGCCTTTGTCGTATGAGAATTTTTTTATACATTTCCATCTTTGGTTTCGACTTGCTCTGAAGCATCAACGAAAACCGGACAATCATTCACCCAATTTTCTTATAGTGTGAACCCACCTTAAGTTCTATAAAATGTCTCCCAACCCGGGCCAGTATTAGTGCCTCAAAAGCTACTTTTTGGCCACAATACAACAAACCTCCCTTTCTTTGTGTAAGATTGTGACAGGATGTCACCACCTGTCCACTTAATCCAATGAAAACACTTATTTACCACACACACATACATACATACATACATACACAAAAAAAATAAAAGGCCAATTGATTAAATGGCAGCAGTGCAGAGTGAGCGACCCTTGTGGTCAGTGTGGCAGATGCTCAATGTAATAACTACAGTGATTTTTCGTTTTCACAGTGGTTCTTCGGGTAGGAGATATGCATACTTATATTGGTCCAAGTTGGACCAATGGAAGTATACAATTAAGATCACATACACAAGCTCTACCACAATGTTGGAAAATATATGAGCCGAGTGTCAGTGCTCAAGCTGTCACATCCAATGCAAATCCATAATGTCAAGGAGCCGGCAATACGAACAAATCTCGCCATTCAATTTTATTAAAGCACTACCGCAGTTGCAACATCGTAAAATGCTGTAGTGCTTTAATAAAATTGAATGTCGAGAAGCATTCGTGTTGCTGGCTCCTTGACTTTATGGATTTGCCAAATGGATTATAGTTTGGAAACACTCTCTAAGCAGTATTAAACCAAAGACCAAAATGTCTTCTATATTGCAGCTTACCAATCATTAGATGTGGTGGCTGCATCAGTTTTATTTTCTTTGGCTCTTTTCCCTCTGTTTTCATCTGGTGATCTGCCCTGTAACACACCCCCTGTATTAGTGAGACAACTCCGTAGGAATGAGCACAGAAGGCAAAGCAGACAGCAGTGTTGTCAGTCTGGGAGGGTAGTGTTAAAGTGGTTGTACAACCACTTTTACCTACAGGTAAGCCTATATTAATAAGGCTTACCTGTAGGTGCTGGAAATATCTCCTAAACCTCCACAGTTTAGGAGATATTTACAATAAAGTCGTGCACTGTCTACGGCGCGTACGCACTTTAGAAGGGGCAGATCGTGCCGTTTCTAAAGGGGTCATGCCGTCATTGACAGCTCCCGCGCGCATGTGTGGGAGTGACATTACGCGACTCCAGCCAGGCACAGAGTCAGAGTTTGCGGCCTCAGGAGGAAGAGGGGTGAAGATGGACACTCGCTGCCAGTGGGGACATCGCAGGCTTTGGTTTCAGGCGATTGACACATAATGGGCCACTATGCGATGCATCACTATGCCCATTATGCTTTACCTTTGCAGGGAAGAAAAGAGGAAGTAAAACCCATCCGAGTTTACTTCCTTTTTAAATGTATTTAATGTACTTTAAATACTAACAAAGTAAAACCAAAGTCCATCTCAGCAAAGTGTTTTTTTTTCACTTTGCAATAAAGGTTTTGCATGAATAAAAGCGGACCATTTTAATCACCCCTGCCAGTGTTAAGTGGTTTGTCTTACCCAATTAAACAGATACATTCTGCTGTAGAGCTTGACCTTGTGAAAAAAAACAAACACAACAGACCAGATCACTAGAAAAAAAACAAAAAAAGCCTAAAAAAGGCCGCTAAAGACATCACATCTAAGAATTGGTAGGCTGCAATATAACAGATTTTTGCTTTTGGGTTTAATACTGCTTCAACTCTTCCATAATCCTATTAAAACAAAGAACTAAATTTTTCCCCATACACTTTCAGCACAAAAAAAGTTTCTATTTACCTAGAAAAATAAACTTTGGAATTAAATTCACTTTCAGCAGTTTCCACCGTTGTAATTTACCTCTATGAAGCGATAGCAGGATTCTGAGTGTTTTAATACATAAATGTGAACTTCCTAAGTGAAGTTAGGAGGGGGTGGGTGGGTCCAAGAGCTAACTGCCCTATCAAAACGGAACAGTGGCCTGGTTAAGCAGCCAAGAGCTTATGAGCCCAAGACGGCATAAACTAGGAAGCAGCTTTTAGCATGCCCCTGATTTTGGGAACCTCTATAACTTTGAACACTACATGCAGGTTGAGGTGGTGGCTCTACAATGGATCCAGCTACAGGTTTGCTTTAAGGGTCACTTTCAAGATTATTTTTTCAAAAAGAATGAAAACGTAAAGGCTGCGTTACTTAAAGTTCGTATTACCAACTGTGCAATAGTTAGTTCATTTTAACTGCTATGAGTGCTTTTCTGCAAATATGGTTCATGCACCTGTGTTTGAGCAGTTCTTAGAATGTTATATTCCATATTAGTATATTGGATAGGACTAAGGCTTCTTAGAGTAAATGAATTATAAGGTTACATTCACACAGGCTGTTTGGTCCAATACAATGGCTGCCATCCCTGCTGCTGTTTTGGCCACCTGTGAGCGACTAGCAGCGGCCACTGAGAATATATACTTTAATGACAGTTTGGCAGCAGCCCCAACTATCCGTGGCTGTTCACACAGCTAGTGATCACCACAGGTAATCGTTGGCTGAGTGAACAGCCGACTCGTCATTAAGTGTACGGGGCTAGACGGCCGCAGCTAGCCGCCTACAGGTGGCAAGAACAGCAGCAGGAATCAGCAGATTCTTGACACTGCTAATTATGCCAGCCCAAATCGCTTGTTTGAGTGTAGCCTTAAACATTCATATGAAAGCACAAGAAAGCAAATATTACAGCTGAAATCTGATTGCCATGGGAATTATTGCCACTTTTAAAACTCTATTAATGCAACGCCAATTCCTACTTTTAATTCCCTCTAGTTGGTTCGTTACCTCATTGATGCACTATGCTGCTTTGTTATTGTATAACTCCTTCATATAATGCCTATAGTAATAATTGAAGACATATATACAGTTAAACTGAGCATGGACAACCCAGTTAGATTCCGAGATATAAGAAAAAAAGTGCTTTATGCCTCATTTTATTCTGACATGTTTATCTGTTCCTCCAGGGAAGCTTCATCAACACTTTCCTGTGAACTTGAAAGGCTTGAGCTTTCACGCGCTGGCTTCCAATATTCATGAAGTTTCCCCTGTATTGAGGCAAAGCATATAGTTAGAAGGAAACATAGTAATATAAATGAACCAAACAGTGACCTTTAACCACTTGCCGTCGCTGCACCGCCGAAATACGTCCACAAGGTGGCTCTCCTAGGCGAGACCACGTAAATGGACGTCCTGCCTATTAGCCGCCACTAGGGGCGCACGCGCGCAGCCGGAGGCGAGCGCGCGCCCCCCGCTCGCCCCCGACTCCCGTGCGTGTGCCCGGCGGGCGCGATCGCCGCCGGGCACACGCGATCGCTCGGTACAGAGCGGGGAACGGGAGCTGTGTGTGTAAACACACAGCTCTCGTTCCTGTCAGCAGGGGAAATGCTTATTTTCTGTTCATACAATGTATGAACAGAAGACCAGTGTTTCCCCTAGTGAGGCCACCCCCCCCCCACAGTAAGAACACACAAGGGACATACTTAACCCCTTCCCCGCCCCCTAGTGTTAACCCCTTCACTGCCAGTGGCATTTTTATAGTAATCTAATGCATTTTTATAGCACTGATCGCTATAAAAATGCCAATGGTCCCAAAAATGTGTCAAAAATGTCCGAAGTGTCCGCCATACTGTCGCAATACCGAAAAAAAAATCGCTGATCGCCGCCATTACTAGTAAAAAAAATATTAATAAAAATGCCATAAAAATACCCCCTATTTTGTAAACGCTATAACTTTTGCGCAAACCAATCAATAAACGCTTATTGCGATTTTTTTTAACGAAAAATATGTAGAAGAATACGTATCGGCCTAAACTGAGGAAACAAAATGTTTTTCTATATATTTTTGGGGGATATTTATTACAGCAAAAAGTAAAAAATATTCATTTTTTTCAAAATTGTCGTTCTATTTTTGTTTATAGCGCAAAAAATAAAAAACGCAGAGGTGATCAAATACCACCAAAAGAAAGCTCTATTTGTGGGAAAAAAAGGACGCCAATTTTGTTTGGGAGCCACGTCGCACGACCGCGCAATTGTCTGTTAAAGCGACGCAGTCCCGAATCGCAAAAAGTACTCTGGTCTTTGGGCAGCAATATGGTCCGGGGGGTAAGTGGTTAAAAGAGGTTGTACAGCTTTGGGTTTTTTCACCTTAATGCATGCCAAGTGTTCGATACAGTTCCGCACACACGGCTAATGTGTAAGGTAAAGTCTACAGGATTGGAAATATCAGTTTGTAAATTGATAGAAAACTGGCTGAAAGACAGAATTCAGAGAGTAGTGGTTAATGATTCTTACTCTGAATGGTCCAAGGTTATCAGTGGTGTACCCCAAGGTTCGCCACTGGATCCGATATCGCCGTTTTACTAACCTGACAGCTTATTATTCTAAATAGGAAAACGTAATTTTGATGCAAATATCAAAGATTCTAACTACCAGCAAGAATAAGTCATAACATTTAAAGAGCACCTGTCATTTCAGATCCATCATGGCAGCACCTGTTAGTGGGCATTCACTCCCCTGCTGCTGCCACATACCTCACCTTGTTGTGTCACTGTCGCATCACCAGCCATCCCATTAAAGGGAATGGGACAGTCGGTGAGTCAACAGCGGGTCAGAGGAGGAGCCACTGCGGGACAGAGATGACAGTTGCTCTTGAAAAATTAGGATTTAAAAATCGACTTGATTTAAATCAAATCCACCCCGCGATGCGGGAACCGAAACTGGAAACGCGCCGGTTCCTGCATCACATATGTGTGAACCCAGACTTAAAAGTAAATTCCACAACCAATTTCTCCCGATAAAGTAATTATCAAGTCTGTAATAGAAAAAAGAATAAAAAATCTGACATGCACTGTACCTGACTTGGTCGAGAGTAAAGTAGTAGTTCTTGCCATCTGCCATGTATTCTGGCTACTAGATCTTTTACCTGAAAGAAAACATAGCAAATTTAATGAAACACTTTAGATATACACCATCATCCAACACTATCTGGTTGTGCACCAGCTATTGTTGCCACCTGAATCTCTGCACAGTAATAGTTGCCCTGTGTGTATGGAGTGTAATTTTCATGGTATGTATAAAGTCTCAGACACACGATCAGACTTCCAACTGACTTTTCCATGGATTTTTCTCCTAAGGGCGTTGTCCGTGAACTTGGTATGCATACACACGAACGTAGTGACGTAATAGACTTACGTTTTTTTTCTGCTCTTTACCGCCACCCTTTGGGCAACTTCTGCTATTGTTGTCTGTTATTCAGAATTGGTTCTGAACATGCGTGTTTGTATTTTGGACTTTAGTCCGATGGACTTGTGTACACAGAATCGGATTTGCTCCATCGGACATTTGTTGCCGGAAAGTTTGTCTGTTCTCACAGCGAACATTTGTTCGATGAAAAAGCGAAAAAGTTTGTCCGATGGAGCTTACGCATGGTCGGATTGTCTGCAAAAACTGGTCCGTCTGAGGTTTGTTGTCAAAAAGTCAGATTGCGTGTACAGGCCTCATCTATGACAGCCTGCCAGTGTTAAGACCTGGATCACCGCTGTGCTCTGCCTTCTCTCTGGAGCCTTGGGGGAATTTTCTACGCTTCTATCTACATTTTAAAGTGCAATTGGAAATGGTCTTTTCTATCCTGCTCGCTGTGCTTGTTCTTCCATTTCTGTCTCAGCTTAGTTTTTTCCTGATTATGGTGTGCTGCATGACCCTTGAGAGTTTACAGTACTTGGCAATCAGCATTCATATTTTCCTGGTGACTATATATAAAAAACTGCCTATGGACTTCTAAAATATTGTGGTGACATTCCATCACATATACATGTACCTTTGTTCTGTAGAAAAACCTTGCATCTTCGCGGATATCACTCTTTACGTGCTTCTCCAACTCCGAGCACAATTTCACAAGGTATTTCTGCAAAACAATATATGCAAGTGAATAAAAACACTAGCTGGTAATACAAAAATGACAAACATACCATTTTACAGCGGGTAAAGTATTGAACATATCACCATTTTTCTATGTAAATCTATTTCTAAAAGTGCTATAGACATGAAATGTTCACCACATGTCAGTAACAACCCATGCATTCCATACATACAAAGATACCAAAATAAATAAGATCAGGAATGAAGTCATGTGTAAATTTTTTTTTAATGAAACAGGAAAATATTATGATCTAATACTGCAACCGCTTAAGATAGAATTTAAAGGAGTTGTAAAGGAATTTTTTTTTTTTTTGCCTAAAATTAATGTCTGCAAGGTACACAGACAGAATTGTGTAATGATTCTGTTAAAAACGAGTAAATACCTATTAAAATTTCTTCATCTATATCACCTCCGGCATTCTAGTTTCTGTTCTCTCATTCACTTCCTGGTTTGCATCGCTCGATCATATAAGAACTAAATTTCCCAGTATGAATTGCGGCACGCCCAGTAATTCACACCTCCTTGAAGTCTAACACGTAGAGAGCGTCCTGCCACACAGAAGTAGTTCCCAGGAGGGGGAGAGCACGTTACTGACCACCGCAGTAAAGCCTCCCATCACGGTGGTCAGTAAAATCAGACAAGCAGGAAGTGAACAGAACAGAGAAGAAATAGAGCAACTTCTGAGCAAAAACTAACAAAAGAGGAATGTCTACAGGTAAAGGATGCTTATTATGAAAAAAAAAAAAAAATTCCTTTACAACCCTTTTAAGTTCTGATGGCAGGGTCTCAAAGACTGGCATCTCTAACCAACAAATACCTTGGTTTGGTTACTGTGGATTATAGATTTCTTGCTTGTCACTTTTGCGTTTTCTATTTCTAAAACCATATCTAACATTGGTCATTTTTTTCATCAATGTATACAATAGTTCATTGCACATGCCTCAAATCCCAATAAATAAAATGAACCATAAGACTAAAGAAATATCCAAGCAGGAAATAAAGTCACTAGTGTTAAAGAAAATGGAGTAGTTTTGCAGAGAAAAATGCACTTACTCTCTGAAAGGAAAGGGGTTCATCTGAGCTGCTTGCATCATTGACCAAATGTAACAGACTGAAAGTCAAATAATATGCCTGAAATAAATAAATCGTGAAAAAATGTAAAATAAGATTTGTATGCCTACTATGAAATCTTTTTCTTAAAGTCCATTGAGGGACAAAGGATTCTAAAATGGTCCATGACTATATACTATAAAAATAGGATAAACTCGTGCTTAGACCACCCAGCGCAGCAGCACCAAACCTAATCTGAACACTGGACCTAATAAATAATCTTATTAAAACAGCTCATCTCTAGTTTTATATGCATAAAAAACAATTCATATATGTGACTGTGCAAAAAAAAAAAAAAAATGTTTTTGGATTGAATCACATTTTGGGCATTTATTTAGTTTTTTATTCATATAGGTGTCTGATCAAGATTTTTTTTGTGGCACTTTGACTATTGAGTATTTGACTGCACATTCACATATATGAAAGTTCAGGGTTATACTGGCACCTAGAGGTGGTTTGAAAAAACAAAAAAAGGGATTTTTAATACAGCTTACCTGTAAAATCCTTTTCTTGGAGTACATCACGGGACACAGAGCAGCATATTCATTACTATGTGGTTATATGGAGTACCTTCAGGTGATGGACACTGGCAATCTCAAACAGGAAGTGCCCCTCCCTATATAACCCCCTCCCATAGGAGGAGTACCTCAGTTTTGTAGCAAGCAGTATGCCTCCCAAAATGGTCCCCATAAGAGGGGTGGGAGCTCTGTGTCCCGTGATGTACTCCAAGAAAAGGATTTTACAGGTAAGCTGTATTAAAAATCCCTTTTTCTTTCTCGTACATCACGGGACACAGAGCAGCATATTCATTACTATGTGGGATGTCCTAAAGCAATGCTTTACTGAGGGGAGGGAGACATCTTCCCAAGACACAAGGATTTAATTCAGAGATACTCTCAAATAATAATAAATCCAACTTAGTTGAGAAAATTAAATTTAAACTTAAATTTTAACTCAAGGGTGCCCCCGATTCTGAGGGTCTTAAATCGCAGCCCGCAGCACTGCCTGCCCAAAGGCTGTATCTGTATTCCTTCTTACGTCCACCTGGTAAAATTTTGTAAACGTGTGGACTGAAGACCAGGTTGCCGCCTTGCATACTTGAGCCATAGTGATCTGATGGTGTGCTGCCCAGGAGGCGCCCATGGCCCTGGTAGAATGGGCCTTTACTGATAACGGAGGAGGCAACCTCTTCAAGCCGTAGGCCTGAATAATTAACTGTTTAATCCATCTCGAAATGGTGGATTTTGCAGCTGCCTGCCCCTTCTTGGGCCCATCTGGCAAAATGACCAACACATCTGTTTTCCGAATCTTCTCTGTAGCTTTAAGATAGGCCTTCATGGCCCGGACAATATCCAAGGTATGCAGCAACCCTTCCTTTCTGGAAGTGGGCTTCGGAAAAAAGGATGGTAATACCAAATCCTGGTTCAGGTGAAAACTGGATATAACCTTTGGTAAAAAGGAAGGATGAGGACGGAGAACCACCCTGTCCTTATGCAGAATAAGATATGGCTCCTTACAAGATAAGGCTGCCAATTCTGACACTCTTCTGGCGGAAACTATGGCGACCAGAAAATACCAACTTCCTTGTTAGTAAAACCAAAGGAACTTCAGCCAACGGCTCAAAAGGTTGTTTCTGTAGAGTTGACAGAACAAGATTCAAGTCCCACGGACAAAGTGGTGACTTAACCGGAGGATTAATACGCAAGACCCCCTGAATGAAGGTCTTAACCAGCGAGTGGGTGGCCAGCGGCCTCTGAAACCACACTGACAAAGCTGAAATCTGTCCCTTGATTGTGCTTAATGCCAGGCCTTTATCCACTCCTAGCTGGAGAAAACTTAATACTCTATCAATGGTATATTTGCGGGAAAGCCATTTCTTGGACTCGCACCAGCCTACATAGGCCCTCCAAACCCTGTAATAAATTACTCTGGAGACTGGCTTTCTAGCCTTAATCAGGGTAGAGATTACTTGTCTAGATAGACCTCTACCCCTAAGAATCAGGGATTCAGCCGCCAGGCCGTCAAATTTAGACGCCGTAATGCAGGGTGGAGGATCGGGCCCTGTGAGAGTAGGTCTGGTCGTAGAGGAAGCGTCCAAGGGTCTCCCACTGACATCTTTAGGATTAGTGAGTACCATGCCCTTCTGGGCCATGCTGGAGCTATCAGAATGACTGGCTTGTGCTCCACCCTGATCCTGCGCAACAGGCGGGGTAGTAACTGAAGCGGGGGGAAGGCATATAGAAGATTGAACTGATGCCAAGGGCAAACTAACGCATCGGTCCCGCAGGCCATAGGGTCCCGAGTCCGGGACATGAACCTGTCTAGCTTCTTGTTGAGCCTTGATGCCATGATATCCACGACCGGCATTCCCCACCTCTGGCAAATTATCTGAAATATTTGCGGATGCAGAGACCATTCCCCTGGCGACAGAGTCTGACGACTCAAAAATTCCGCCTGCAGGTTGTCCACCCCGGGAATGAATATTGCCGATATGCAGGGCACATGATTCTCTGCCCATAGGAAAATTAAGCTCACTTCTCTCTGAGCTGCTTGACTCTTGGTTCCCCCTTGGTGATTTATACATGCCACAGCCGTGGCATTGTCTGATTGTATCCTCACCAGGAACCCCTGTAATTTGGAGGTCCAAGCCTTGAGGGCTAGCCGAGCAGCTCTGAGCTCCAAGATATTGATGGGCAATTGACTCTCCTCCTGTGCCCAAGTACCTTGGCGGGTGCAACCATCCAAGATCGCTCCCCAGCCCTTCAGGCTGGCATCTGTGGTCACTATCTTCCAGGTCACGGGGCTGAAAGATTTTCCCTTCAGTAGATTCTGAGGGTCTAACCACCAACACAGACTCTGCCGGACTCTTGATGAGAGTGGCAAAGGAAATTCCAAGGCCTGTGGCCTTTTGCTCCATGCTGACAGAATGGCTGCCTGCAGGACGCGAGTGTGGCTTTGAGCGTATGGTACCGCTTCGAAGGTGGCAACTAGCTTGCCTAGTAATCGCATGCATAGGCGAATCGTTGGTTCTCTCTTGCTTAGAACCAAATGCATCAATTCTTTGATAGCCTCGACCTTTATTCGAGGCAGGAACACCCTTTGCTGTTCCGTGTCCAATGACATGCCGAGATATTCCAACCTCTTTGTGGGTTGGAAAGCTGATTTTTCTCGGTTTAGGACCCAGCCGAACCTTTCTAGGTATCGAACCGTGAGAGCCACTGCTCGTTCCAGGCCAGGAGACGAGTGATCTATGATTAGAAGGTCGTCCAGGTATGCTAGGACAGTGATCCCCTGGATTCTTAGGTTGGCTAGAATTGGAGCTAGGACCTTGGTGAATACTCGAGGAGCCGTAGCCAACCCGAAAGGGAGTGCCACAAATTGAAAATGACGCCGAGCCACCGTGAAGCGTAGAAACCTTTGATGTGGCTGAAAAATTGGCACATGAAGGTACGCATCCTTTATGTCTATGGATGCCAGAAAGTCGTTTTTCTGGAGTGCGGCGGCTGCCGATCGTACGGATTCCATCCGGAATGAGCGTACTTTTAAGTACGCATTTAATCCCTTTAAGTCCAAGATTGGCCTGACATCGCCGTTGGGCTTTGGGATGATGAACAGATTGGAGTAGAACCCTAGCCCCTGTTCCTGGGCTGGTACTTCTACTATCACTCCTTGGTAAAGCAAATGATTTAATGCCGCCATTAAGGCGGCCTTCTTTGTCGGCTCGACTGGCACTCTCGACTCCTGATAATGAGGTGGAGGGATTCTTAGAAATTCTAATTTGTAGCCTGTGGCCACGGAAGACCGGACCCACTTGTCGGGAATGTCGGTCTCCCAAATTTCCGAAAAAAGACGCAGCCTTCCCCCCACCTTCGTGGGTGGGGGCGTCCCTTCATGAGGCAGACTTAGGGGCTGTCTTTGCTGGCTTACGATACCACTGCTTCTTGCCCCCAAAAGCTTGTCCCTGTGGCTTATTGTTAAAGTATGATCTCGCAGGAGGCCGTCGATACTGCCTGGAATTGGCGGGCCCCTGAGCAGGGGGAAGCTGCCGTTTGAACGCAGGTCCCCAGGCCTTCTTTTTGACTGGTACAAGGGTACTTTTGCCACTTGAAATAGTCTGAATGTATTTATCCAGATCTTCTCCGAAGAGTCGTTCTCCATGGAAGGGAAACCCTGCCAGAAGCTTTTTGCATGGGGGCTCAGCCTCCCAGTTCTTTAACCATAAGAGCCTTCTCATATGTACTAAAAATAGTGACAGACGAGACGCTTGCTGGATGGAATCCTTTATAGCATCCACCGCGAAGCACATGGCTCTAGGAATATCAGATAATTCTTCCGCCTGCTGGGCCGGAATAACCTTAAGCATTTGTCTTGTCTGGTCTGTTAGTGCCTGACAAACTCCAATAGCAGCCACAGCTGGCTGTATTACTGCACCTGCCGTAGTAAAGGATGCTTTTAAAAGTGTCTCCAATCGCTTATCAACCGGTTCTTTAAACCCCTGTATGTTTTCTACCGGGCAAGTCAAGGACTTATTTACACAGGAGATGGCGGCATCCACCACTGGGAGTGCCCACTTTTTGGCAAATTTTTCTTCCATAGGATAGACGACGGAAAATCTTTTAGGTGGTAAAAAGATTCTGTCTGGTCGTGCCCAATCCTGGAAGATTACTTCCTCTAAAAGAGGATGGACTGGAAAAACAGCGCTACTCCGAGTCGTTTTCAAAGAGCCTAAAGATGATACGGCCGGACCCTGAGGTTCCGGCAAAGGCAAATTAAACGCCAAGTGGACCATGTCTGTCAGGGAATGAACCCAGAAGCTTTCCGCTTGGGAGGCCGAGCAAGGCTCTTCATTAGCCGAACCCTCAACCTCTGAACCAATTTGGTCCCGGTCCAAATGATCCTCCTGCAACTCAAATCCCCCCGGGGAGAGAACCTCAGCATCTGAGGGTCCACACTCAGGCGACGGAGACCTAGTCCGCTTTTTACCCAGTGTAGATTTGGCTATCATAGCCGCCAATCTTTTCTCTAGCCCCTCCAAGGAGGTGGCTAGCATACTCTCTGTGATAAACACAGGGTTGGGTGGATCTGATGTAGCCTCAGCACCAGATCTCCCTAATGGCTCAACCAAGGTGCCCAATGGTGTATTAACCTGTGGGGAGAGTACCGGCATAGGCCGACCTGAACCGTCAGAATCTGAGGGGGAGCCCCTTTCTTTTGTACCCCCTGATCCTGAACCTTTGGAAGCCATGGTACAATACCGAGGTACCCCTGCTTACAACCTTTGATTGTTGTAGCTAGGAGAAAGAATAGTACGGTTTAGGGAACGGTAGTAACAACTAACGTCCAAAACCCAAAACGGGAAGACCAGTATGTTTCCAATCTTTTTTTTTTTTTTTTTTTTATGAAAACATGCTGTCTTCCCTCAAAAAATTGCAAGTATCCATCTGCTGTATACGGATTTTTTTTTTTTTTTTTAGGCTAGTAACCACACAGCTAGTTCTGTTCACCAGAACTGCAATACTTCCTTGCGCCACTGGGTGCCCTCAGCCGCTCTGCGTCCTTCTCCTTCAAGCTCAGAAAGCAACTGAGCTACACAGCATAGATGAAGGTCCGCCCCCTCCTTTTATGAGACTAGATGTCCCGCCCCCCTTTCTCCACAACGGCGCGAATCATCACCCTGCGCCTATATTACAGGGCGCGCGCCCGTGTTGCGGAGGATGGGGGCCACGCCGGAAGCGTTACTGACATGCTGGAGGACGAGCACCGCATGGCACCCGGACAGGTAAGGCCTCAGGTGAGTCACTGACCCCCCAGTCCTGGGAAAGCATAGCCAACACATAGCTCCTTTCCCAACCCAGCGCCCAGCAGACAATTACAATGCAACACATATTTTAGGAAGATCACACATGGGAGCCCATACATAGACCATCCTGTCTCTTTGATAGACATAGTGGCCCAAAACTGCCAATGCAAGAGCATACTCAGGCACATCCCCCAAAGATCCCCCTAGAGAGCCTGCCGACGAACCAAGTCCCGCAGGCCCCCCTTCACTTACCTGCTCCATGCCGCAGGACTTTGCACAGCATGAGGTCCAATCTTCCCCCATCTCCGTGGGGCGTCTAGACCTTCAGGCCCTGGGTTCCTATGAAGGATCCACTGTCCTGGGCCCATATAGCACCCTGGCAACAGAAACATTAGGCCCCCAAAGGTTTCTAAGTTCTGGGCCCAGAGTCCAGCTCTCTGTGACAGAAAGCATTATGGGCTATACCCCAATGGTTTGGGGTCCGGTTGCTGACCACTTTAGCACTGAGGCCTTTGGACAGAACCGGTTAGCCCACCTTAATCCCAAGGATGTGGAGGCAAGCTAAACCATGACCAACACCTAAGACACTGGCGTAAAAACTGAGGTACTCCTCCTATGGGAGGGGGTTATATAGGGAGGGGCACTTCCTGTTTGAGATTGCCAGTGTCCATCACCTGAAGGTACTCCATATAACCACATAGTAATGAATATGCTGCTCTGTGTCCCGTGATGTACGAGAAAGAAACAAACGTTAAGCTAGGACCTGTAAAATCCCCCATCTCCAACAGCCATGCCCGGGTTTAGTGAGCAATACCAGAGGGGCAGGACCCCAAGGTTTTTGTGCTCACCATAAAAATCTCTGCGTTCAATTTAGGACACAGCCATATCTTTAGATGTTGACCAACAGGTTATTATGACACCTGCAGGAGTAGGATGCTAGGTGTATATATTATATATAAATAAAACACACACACACGCCGGTGGCTACTAAGCCACTAAATCTGCAACACACAGCTCAGTTAGTAGCCAACAGCAAATAGAGACAACAAATAACTCAAGATAGCAGATGTCCTTCAATGATTGCAGAGAAAATAGGATTTTTGTACTTACTGTAAAATCCTTTTCTCTGAAGTCCATGGACGGACACAGCTGCCATATATTCTTGACTGTAGGGTTATGTTCCGTCTATCAGGAGAGGACTAGGAAGACATGTTAATGGTTAAAACATGTAATCTTTAGCAAAGCTATACAGCCCTGCCCAGGGGGCGGTCCCTCTGGTCATAACCACTCTCATTGCAGGGAGCAGCTTAGTTCGTCAAAAGCAGTACAAACCTAAAAAGGAGGGGTGGGTGCTGTGTCCGTCTATGGACTTCAGAGAAAATAATTTTACGGTGAGTACAAAAATAATATTTTCTCTTGTCCATGGACGGACACAGCCTCCATATATTCTTGACTGTAGGGATGTCCCCAAACAGTGTCAGAAAAACAAGGGGTGGGAACAGCAATCAAAAGTCAAACTTGGCCCCAACGCACCAATGCTCCTCAAGGGAGGAGTTGCAACCTTTAAAATAGCCGCCTGCAAAACTTTGCAGCGGAAGCAAGCATCCGAAGATGCACTAACGTCAACTTAGTAAAGGTGTGAACGGACGACCAGGTGGCCACCTTGCACACCTGTGAAACAGACGATTGATGTCGGAAAGCCCAGGAAGCACCAATTGCCCTGGTCAAATACACTGTGACAGGAAAGGGAGGCGCCCGTCCTTTGAGGGCATAAGCCTGAATCACAATCTGTCTGATCCATCGTGAAATGGTGTCTGACGAGACCGTCAGGCCTTTCTTTGGACCAGACACCGATACAAACAGTGAGTCTGAACTCCGAAACTGAGCTTTAACAGACAGATACATTCCCTAGACGTGGTAGGCGCTCTGCGGGTGTAACACAGCCTCCTTGGGATGCGACGGCCAAGGACACAAAGATGGTAGTACAATGTCCTCATTCAGATGAAAAGCCAATACCACCTTCGGTAAGATAGCGCAGGGGGCTAATACTCCTTTGCAGCAGTCCGATTGCCTGTGTCCCAAGGGTTGCAGGTTCGATCCCGGCGGGGTCCACTCAGCCTTTTATCCTTCCGAGGTCGGTAAAATGAGTACCATTGAGTTGGGTATTAATGACAACCATTATCAGCGCTTAGACACAGCGGCAACGCTGTAATTGGCGCTATATAAGTGTAAACATTATTATTATTATTCGGAAGAAACGAAGGCTGCGGGCGCAGCACCGCTTTATCCCTATGGAAGACCAAGTAGGGGGGACTTGCAAGACAAGGCCGCCAACTCAGAAACCCTCCTGACAGATGTAATGGCCACTAGAAAGGCAACTTTCTGGGAGAGCGTCAGGAGAGGAACCTCTCTGATGTTCTCAAATGGGGGTTCCTGAAGTGCCAAGAGCACCAGATTCAAATCCCACGGAGGTAGTGTTGGTCTAACCGGAGGAGCCACATGCCGAACACCTTGAACAAAAGTGCTCACTAGTGAGTGAGTCGCCAAGGGTCACTGAAAGAAAACAGCCAAGGCTGAAATCTGCCCCTTAATGGTGCCTAAGGCAAGTTTCTGATCCACGCTGCAAAAACAGCAGGATCCTAGAAACTAGGGTTGTCCCGATACCGATACCAGTATCGGTATCGGTATCGGTACCGAGTATTTGCGCTAGTACTCGTACTCGTGCAAATACTCCCGATACCAAAATAGAATACTTTTTTTTTTGTGACATCGAACGGTGCATAGAGGCAGGGCCGGATTAACCGTGGGGCTGATGGAGCTGCAGCTCCAGGCCCCCATCATAATATAGGCCCAAACTTAATTCTCTCACCAGGGCCCGGCGGCCGTCCGACGACCGCTATATAATAAATCCACACGTCCAGGCAGCTGCAGTGCCATTGGATGGCACTGATAGGTGGCACTGGCATTGATTGAATGGCACTCATGAATGGATGGCACTGATAGGTGGCACTGGCATTGATTGGGTGGCACTGATGAGATGCACTAATAAGCTGCCTCCCTGCACTGATGCACTAATGGGCACTGATAGGTGGCACTGGCTAGCTGCACTTTTGGGCACTGGCACCAATGAGCTGCACTGATAGGTGGCACTGGCAGTGATCACTCCTTCAATGATATGTCGTTTTCCAGTACCGTATGCTAAAAAAACAGCCCCACACCAGATGTACCAGTTCTTCATAATTCTAAAGAAAATATCCTTAGTCTGTATTGTGGTTTGAAAACGGTCACATGACATTTAAAAAAAGTATCGGAATTCGGTATCGGTGACTACTTGAAAAAAGTATTGGTACTTGTACTCGGTCCTAAAAAAGTGGTATCGGGACAACCCTACTAGAAACTGAATATGTACGTGGGTGCCACCCCATCTCTTCACACAGAGCTATAAGCCTTCCACGTGCGATGATAGATCTTCTGAGAAGACTTCTGTGCCCTCAGCATGGTAGAAATTACCGAATCCGGCAGGGCTCTGTCCTTCAGCACCTGGCTTTCAACAGCCATGCCGTTAAAGCCAGCGACTGTAAAGCAGGATGAAGAATGGGACCTTGTGACAGAAGGTCTGCTCGCATCGGCAGACGGAGCATCTGCCACTAGTCTTACCAGGTCGGCTTACCAGGGATGCCAAGGCCAATCTGGAGCAATAAGGATCATCGGGATCCCCTCTGTCTCCGCTCTGTGAAGCAGACAAGGAAGCCGTTTCAGCATAAATCAGCGGATACTGTCCCCATCAGCGGATGTCTTGTCCTCCCAAGGATCTATTGACCTGGCCACGAATCTCAACACCTTGTGATTGAATCGAGAAGCCAGGAGATCAACATCCGGGTGTAACGATCATTCTCCTTGGTCCAGCATCTGGCGACTGAGGTAGTCCGCTTGCCAATTTTCTACGCCCGGAATGTATACCGCCGATAGAGCCGGTACGCTCCTCTCTGCCCACCGCAAGATGAGAGCGACCTCTGATGCTGCCGCCGCGCTTCTTGTTCCTCCCTGATGGTTGACATACGCCACCGCTGTGGCGTTGTTCGACTGGATCCTGATCGGACGCCCCTGTAGCCTCTGACCATGTGGAGAGGCACAGCCTGATCGCCCAGAGTTCCAGTACACTGATCGGCAGGCAAGATTCCTCCTGCATCCTGTGTCGACTGAACACCCCAAACTCCCCCCCAACCGGTCAGGCTGGCGTCCGTCGTGATCACTGTTCAGTGAAGGGGGAGGAACTTCTTTCCGGACTGAAGAGCCAGAGAGCTCAACCACCAGACCAGGGAAGCCCTGACCTGTTGGCTCATCCAGATTTGACCATCTGGGGACAACGGGGATCTGTCCCTCGAGTGTGGAATTGAGCATACGGTACCGCCTCGAAAGAGGCTACCATTAGACCCAAGACTTGCATGCAAAAGCGGAGCGGCGACCATTTGGGGGATGTCAAGAGCTTCACTGCTGTCTGAAGATTCTGCAAAGATCTCCGAAACTGAGCCATAGCAGACAGGTACACCTGCAAAGTGCGTACCACGTCTAAAGTATGAAACGCAACCCTCCTAGGATGCGCCAGCCGAGGACATAAGCATGGAAGAACAATGTCCTCATTCAGGTGAAAGGCCGAAACCACCTTCGGAAGAAAGGAAGGTCGCGGGCACAACACAGCCTTATCCTCACGGAGGATCAAGTATGGCGACTTGCAAGACAAGGACGCCAACTCAGAAACTCTTCTGACAGAAGTAATGGCCACCAAATAAAGGCCACCTTTTGAGATAGTGTCAAGAGAGGAAACACTGATGTTTCCAAAGGGAGGTTCCTGAAGAACCGAGAGCACCAGAGTCAAAACCAATAGGGCAAGAGGAGGTTCAAGAGGGGGAAGTATATGACAAACCCCCTGTACAAAGATACCCACCAGAGAATGGGCCACCAAAGGCCGCTGAAAGAACCCAGCCAAGGCTGAAATCTGTCCCTTAAAGGTGCTTAAAAGTCTCTGATCTACTCCACGCTGTAAAAACAGCAGGACCCTGGAAAACGAATACGTCCGTGGACGCTACCCCATCTCTTCGCACAAAGATGTAGGCCTTCCAGGTACGATGGTAGCTCTTCCTGGAAGACAACTTCCACGCCCTCAGCAAGGTTGAGATGACAGAGTCGGAAAGACCCCGGTCCCTTAACACCTGGCTTTCAATAGCCATGACGTTAAAGCCAGCGACTGTAAAGCAGAATGAAGTATAAGACCTTGAGACAGAAGGTCCTCCCGCATTGACAGCCGCCAGGGCACATCCGCCACCAGGCGCCCGAGATCGGCGCACCAAGGACGTCGAGGCCAATCTGGATCGATTAGAATCATCGGGATCCCCTCGGCCTCCACTCTGCTGAGCAGCCGAGGAAGCAACTTCAATGGGGGAAAGGCATAAAGTAGCCGACACTGACCACACAGGGCCACTAACGCGTCTGCTCAGGGATCTCTTGACCTGGACACGAACTTCGACACCTTGCAGTTGAGACGAGAGGCCAGGAGATCCACGTCCGGTGTGTCCCACCACCTGCAAGTGAGTTAAAAACACCTCCGGATGCAATGACCATTCCCCCTGGTCCAGCATCTGGCGACTCAGGTAATCAGCCTGCCAGTTTTGCACGCCCGGAATGTAGACAGCCGACAGAGCTGGCACGCTACCTCCCGCACATCTTAGGATGTGAGCGACCTCGGACGCTGCAGCCGAGCTCCGTGTTCCCCCCTGATGGTTGACATAAGACACCGCTGTGGCGTTGTCCGACTGAATCCTGATCAGGCGACCACGCAACCTCCTCGACCACGAGGAGAGGCATAGCCTGATCGCCCGGAGTTCTAGGACAATGATCGGCAGAAACCTCCGGTGACTTGTGCAAATTGGGACATGCAAGTATGCGTCCATGTCCAAGGACGCCAGAAGGTCCCCTGGATGGAGCGCAGCTACCACCGAACGAATGGATTACATGCAAAACTGCCTTACGTTCACAAAGGCATTTAGGGCTTTAGAGGTCCAAAATTGGACGGACTCCGTCCTTCTTTGGGACCACAAACAGATTAGAATAAAAACCCCGATACCTCATCCTGCGGAACGGGTAAAATTACCCCGCAACTTAGCAAGTCCTGCACTGCCCTTAACAGGGCAGACCAACGAGCCGGAAGGAGAGGGAGACTTGAGGGAAAGAATCTGTTCGGTGGAGAGAAAAGAAACTATCTTGTACCCCAAAGAGATCACCTCGCAGACCCACTGGTCGGAGAGCAGGGGGGGTCCACCGAGCTGTGGACCTGCGAAGCCGTCCCGCCACCCATGAGTCGGGCGGGAGCAAAACTTCATGCATTGGCGGATTTTGGTGCCGGTTTGTTCGGCTTACGCACCCAGGGACGTTTCTGTCCCCCGGCAGAGCCTTTGCCTGGGAGGGTTTACCCGTGGGCCCTGACTGACAAAAAAATACCGCTATTGAGTGGGAAAAGAAGGACCCGGCTACTGGCGGGGCTCCTTCCCCCTGGTGGACTGAGAGAGGAGTGTGTTCTTACCCCCAGTGACATCCATCCTCTGTCGTCCAGTGAGGTACCAAAAAGCCTCCCACCCTTGAAGGGTAATTCTGACAGGGCTTTTTGTGGCTGCCTGGTCAGCAGGCCAGCATTTCAGCCAAATCAGGCGGCGCAAAACCACCGCCGAAACAGAAGCTCTGGATATCAAGGGTCAGTGTAGCATCACAGACATATACAAGGCCCTGAACCAGCTGGTCCGCTAGCCTAATAACTTCAGGAAGGAGTTGGTGCTCCTCCACAGTCTGGTGCAAAACCTTTGCCCATTCAGTGAGTGTCTGAGACACCAGGGTTGCAGCCACAATAGACCGCGCAATGCAGACCCCAGCATGGCAAACATGGAGCGGGTCAGTGCCTCAGACCTCCCATCAGTATGGTCCTTGAAGGTAGGGGTCCCTTCTATAGGGAGGGTGGTCACCTTATGTAACCGGGCAACCGGGGGGTCCACTACCGGAGGAGAAGCCCATTTTTTCAAGAGGCTCTCCTCAAAAGGGTACCGAACCGCCAGGCGCTGAGGAACTACAAAGGACTACTGTGGTTTATCCCAGTCCTTATCAATGAACTTGTCAAAAAAAGGACACATAAGGAAAAACCTTTACAGAGCAGTCTGATTTGTGTGACCCAAAAAAGGCAGATGCCTCAGCTGCACTATCCAGCTTAAGGGAGTCCCTTACAGCATTCATAAGCGCACTGACAAGTGCCCAGTCCAGTACTGACCCAAGTGAGGAGTCTTCCTCACAAGGAAGGTCCTGGTCCACTTCCATAGATAACACAGAACCAGGGACCTGAGCCACAGCCAGGTCCTCGTCTGAGTCAGAGCATTTCCATGAGAACAGCAGGTGCAGGAGCACCAGCTGCCACCTCTGGCATGTTTGGGGAAGAACAACCAGACACTGCTCTATAACCAGACAGCTCTCAGGGACCAAGACCTGAATAAAGCCCACCCTCCTTGCTGCGCTGACCGGGGTTACCCAGGGGACTCAGCAAACCACAGGAGGAGACTTTCCAGCGCCGCTGCCCGCAGGGCTGTGGAGTCGGAGGACATTTTGGGTACCTGGAGTCGGCAAACAATGCACCGACTCCGACTCCTACTAAATTTAGATTGGAATTAAAAAAAAAAGCAAGTTTAAATGTCCCAATTCACAAAAAGTTATAATTAATGACTTCTCTACTGTAAGAATAAAGACCAATGCACGCAGTGCCTCACGTAACCGCAAAACGAACACGTTAAGTGACCGTGAAGAAGCATGCTTTTCATGTGCTTCACTATATGGCATGCAACGCACAATTAGGAGCTGCAATACTTATACTTTCCATAGTGTTGTGTTCTGCTTTTACAGGGAACGCAGCGTCCATGTGTAACCTAGCCTCTCACTGATAAGGGATTAAATAAATATGTTTTTTGCAGGACTAGAGAGTGGAAAAAATTCCAACAGGAGTTTTATAAAGCACTAAAAGAAGTTGAAAAGTATGATCGCTCATCAAAACTTACTGTTGAAGAAGCCATCCTTGTTTATCCAGAGATTAGTGATGTGGCCAGAATAGTTACTGCAATGCCACCCACCCAAGTCAGTGTCGAAAGATTATTTTCAGCCCTAAAAATAATAAAGTCTGACTTAAGAGCCTCTATGAAAGAGGATCTGGCAGAGGCAATTCTCTTCCTTAGAACTCTACATTGAATTGATTTGCATTTGCCAAGCCTATAAACTACATTTCAAGATTAATATAAACCATTTCTAGGTTTTACAGATTTTGTTTTTGGTTCATTATAGATAAGCTTTGTTTTTGTTCTAAAACAACCAAATAATGTGGTTTGCATTTTTAAAATGGTAAAGATCCTGTTCCTGATGTTTATGCCTGCTGCTACTATCCAGCCACTTGATTGATTAATAAAAAAAAAAAATAAAACTTTGTTTTCATTGTGTTTGCCTTTTGCTTAAACTGTGCAATACAGTAGACTGTTGGCTTCCCAGCCAGTAGTCCTGTGGTAGGTTGCGTTTCTTTCCCTCAAGGAATGTATAAAATACATTTGCATATTAATACAGAGGAGTCGGAGTCGGGGAGTCGGAAGTACATAAAACTGAGGAGTCATTTGTTTTTTGGGTTACTTTACAGATGGGGGGATAAAGGGGAGGCAAGGCAGAGAGGGGACAGAATACTTGCCCCAATCTCGACGGGACATGGATTTCCTGCTGGGACGGGGGCAAAAGGGTACGGAGGCAAAATGGTATTAGGGGAGTGGATTAATGAAGTAGATTTGGGGTAACGGGGTAGAGAATTAGCATAAGAGAGAACTATATAATGTATTACGGATTTTTTTTTCTCTTTCCCCGATCCCCGGTTATGTATGGAGAAGGACAGGAATGACAGGGCGAAAAGCGAATTATTATTTTTTATTGTATTGTCTGAATTGTCAGGTATATAACCCCCTTATATATGAGTTGATTGATTTAAACCAGAGGAATGCCTCCTAGGGTTCTGTGTATTTTTGCTTTGCTATTTAAAAACAAATAAAAGAAGATTGAACAAAACTGAGGAGTCAGAACATTTATCTACCGACTCCACAGCCCTGGCTGCCCGCCCTCAGAACACAGCGTGTATGTAAGGAAAAAGGCTGCGAGATAAAGCTATAAATCTGTGAGGTAAAATCATGAGGAGATCTGTGCTGCACGCTGTAGAAGCCAGCACTAGAGGCCAAAACCACCTTTAAAATGGCCGCCGGACGCCTCAGAGCACCACAGTAAACAGGCCGACCGCAATAGTAAGCTGCACCATAGCGCGACCATAACAAAATGCCCGCTAATGAGATTTCACAATGATAACAGCAGACTACTAAAAAAAATGTTGTTCAACTCTGTTAAAGTAACATGTATTTAATTATCCAACATGTTTCTGCCTAGTCCTCTCATGTGAACAGGAACATAACCCACTTGTCAAGATTTAAGGAGCTGTGTCCGTCCATGGACGATAAGAGAAATTAAAGTTTTGCCTTTAGTTATACTTTAATCAAAAACGCATAACATTCTGCTTACCAACATATGCTGAATTCAAGGCATGCCTCTGGTGACACCGTACAGTGTCCATTGTGTTGATGTCAACCCTCAAATAGCTGTCAAAGCTGATCACGTGCAGCACCATGGTAACTGCATATCTAACAGACTCCAGACAGTGCCGACTTCTGCAGCAAAAGGACTGTTTGGGTACGCTTTATACAGCACTTTGGCCGTAGACATGGCACAACTTCACCAATATCCAAATGACATGCATTTTCTATAAATAGGTCCCAGCTCCCATTATTCTCCAACAGAAATTACAGCTTCTCCTACAATAGATATACAACTATAAAATACCTCCTGATCCAACTCCAGGAATGTCTTTGCTTCATTTTCTTCAAGGGACTGCATTTTCCTCACCAGAGACGATGGCTTCATTTGGGACAAACACGTACACAACAGCAGCATCTGATAAGCAAACATGAACCACTGAGTACATCTCAACATGCCACAAGGAATTCCCACCAAAAACCATAAAACTATAAGATACACACTAACTATATATATATATATATATATATATATATATATATATATATATATATATATATATATATATATATATATATAAATATCAACAGCAGGTACAAACCCGAGACACATAATCCAGAGGTATATCTGTACAGTGTCCATTCTGGATATTCGATATGAAAATAAGGCTGACGTGTCTTCTTAGTTCTCTGATGTGAAGAAAAAAAAAATGGATAAGATACAAAACATCTCTTAACATATCTGATTATTAAATGATCAGTTACTCAGCTTACAGCTGTTGCATTTACTGGGCAGGTCAAAAGGCAAGATATATTTTTTTACATGTTTATTGTTATAGTGTTTCAAAACAAGTAGAACACAATGCACATTTGTGCGGTCATGGCAAGTATACAGGGCCCAGGTTTTTGTTAACAAATTATGTTTTTATTTCCCATCGTTTCCAACAACAACTTGTTACGATATCAAGAAAACTCGGATACGCAAACATTTTTCTTCTTGTGACCTGCATGTCCACTATGATGAGTATTTTATACAGTATATGATATCAGAATTAAACCCTCTCAATCAACCATAACTATTTTCATTGGTAAATATATAGGAAGATATTTTTTTTCTCATTTAAAACTTTTTTTTAAATGTCTTCAATTGCTTCCGGGCCTCAGCCAAACTGACATACAATCCAGGAGTCTTCAAGGGCATTTTTTTTTTAATCTGGAGAAGGGGAGGGTTTTTCTCAGCTAAGCGTGCCCTCTATACCTGCATACCCAAGCTAAATGGAAATGGATTCCAGGAAGTAAATTCACTTTAATGACTGTTCCACTAGAAGCTTATACTTACTTTCACTTCACTTGCCCATAATGCACATCTTTTGCACTTTGGAGGTTACAGAAAACTGGAGACTAGCTCCCCATTTGAATGTAATAATCCGGGATGAATGATTTAGAGCAGATGCATAAATCATCTGCCCTTACTCAATATGGCTGCGGCTAGAAATGCTAGGATGGCGTTTTTCAAAGCCCTTGCTTTAGATATGAAGGAGTTTGATTATTATATGAATTAAATAGCAATTTCAGTTTGTGATGCTCAAATACAGTTTAGTTCTTCTTTAAATTCAGATATTATATTAAAAAAAAAATGATACACACATCTACACAATAGTGATATTTTAAATACATACAGTATCAGGTGGCCACTCTGCTGGCAGCCTGCCGATGACCTGCTGCTAGACCTGCCCCCCTCCCTTCTTTGTGAAAAAAGGACTTTGCCTCCTAGGATATGTGACGTGCATATCCCAGTTCATGGCATTCGCATTAGGCGAGTGATGTGCATTGCGGGGGGCGGCCCAAACTCTTTTCCCAACATAAACATCAAAAAGTGCGCCATTTGTGCAGAGGAAGGTAGGAGGGGTGGAGAGATGGGAAGTTAAATTTGAGGGAGAAGATCTGCTTTAATACTTTAAGGGTCATGAACCTAGAACAAGCATGTAGCAAGTGTAGTCTTTTCAAGGAGTAAATGTACAAGGAAAGGTTTCCAACATAAATCGCGGAATACCATAATCCCTTCTTTGAGAATTTTATGTACACGCAAAACAAATTTTAACCACTTAAGGACCGAGCCTCTTTCTGAGATTTGTTATTTACAAGTTAAAAACAGGTTGTTTTTACTAGAAAATTACTTAGAACCCCCAAACATTATAAAGAAAAATTCCTAACACCCTAGAGAATAAAATGGCAGCCGTTGAATCTCAATAGGCGACGTTTAAAAAAAATTCTAGAGGTTGCGTGTTTTGAGTTACAGAGGGGGTCTAGGACTAGAATTATTGCTCTCGCTCTACCGACAGCAGCGATACCTCACATGTGTGGTTTAAACACTGTTTTCATACGCGGGAGCTTCTCACGTATGTGTTCGCTTCTGCACAGGATTTTTAAAAAAGGTACTACACACGTCATTAAATCATAGCGACAATGAGGACTACCGATGCTCTAGCTAGTGTTCTATATTCCATGGGATAGAGGGAGCAATGTGGATATAAAAAACACTAGTTTGAGCATCAGCAGACAGCATTGATATCACTTTGGAGATACAGGAGAAAAATAAGATTTTTACACCAACTGTTATGATCTTCATGTACTGCTCATCTTAAAGCGGGGGTTCACCCTTAGAGGGCACTTTTCCCCCTTAGATTCCTGCTCGTTATTACTAGGGGAATCGGCTATTTATTTTAAAATATGTGCAGTACTTACCCGTTTACGAGACGCATCCTCTCCGTCGCTTCCGGGTATGGGCTTCGGGAATGGGCGTTCCTTCTTGATTGACAGGCTTCCGAGAGGCTTCCGACGGTCGCATCCATCGCGTCACGATTTTCCGAAAGAAGCCGAACGTCGGTGCGCAGGCGCAGTATAGAGCCGCACCGACGTTCGGCTTCTTTCGGCTACGAGTGACGCGATGGATGCGACCATCGGAAGCCTCTCGGAAGAATGTCAATCAAGAAGGAACACCCGCTCCCGAAGACCCATACCCGGAAGCGACGGAAGAAGATGCAGCTCGAAAACGGGTAAGTACTGCTCATATTTTAATATAAATAGCCGATTCCCCTAGACCGAACGAGCAGGAAGCTAAGGGGAGATTTTTCTTTTTTTTTTTAATGGGTGAACTCCCGCTTTAAGATGGATGCTTAATTACACAGATGAAGTCTGTGCATTCCAAAAAGATGTCTAAACAATCTGGTACCTTCTAGTCTTTTGAAATAATTAATATACTCAGACATGAATCTTCCTTTCTGCTAAAACAAATTATTGGTATTCAACACACTCTGATATTAAGTACAACACCAGAATTGGGGCAGGAACCTCTGTGGTTCCCCCATTGCTTCATTCTCTGGCTGGATCCTTGCATGCACAGATGGCACAAATGGTTTTAATGGCGCTGACAACCATCATCTTCCTCAACTCCTGAAGAAGTTTCCAATGCTCGGGTGTGGGGTACAGGAAATGTAGAAATACTATATTGGATATTCATTACCAATTTGCATATGTTTTGTATGCATTTATGGTATTTTAATAGGAGTAAAATAAAATATGATTAATTTTAATGAGTAGCATTTAATGACACATGAAGTACCTTTAAAAGTCCTATAATAAAGAAATGGTGTGTAGATCTGCATGCCAAGCATGATAACCAGGAAACTAGCACCGTTGAAAGTGGTCAGCAATGGTGAACTGCATATTTCTCTGAGTACATCGTTCCCTGAAGGGGAATCTGAGCCCTTCAAAAGTACAGTGGGGAAAGTTATTGTTTTGAGACAAAACTTCAATCCTTAGCCTGAAACCAAGATTCTCCCCTACCCACTTCTTGGCAACTGATACCAATATATCTTTGTTAGCAAGGAAGGAAGGCACAATACCGTACACTTAAGCCAGTACTAGACTGTTAGACTCTCAGCCGTTTCAGCAGAGACGGGAGAGCACAATAGCGCTGCGGGATGGATTCCCCCATCAATGCAGTCAGTCGATTAAAACGTATAACCATCAAGAGTGGAACATGAAAAAAACTTGGTGCTCTGAATGAACAACTGCAACAATACACAAATGGAATGTTCAATGCCCGATGATTGAAATTGTGCATCATGCATGGTCATACAATAAAAACCCATGGTTGCAGGAAAGAAAAATCACATCTATGGCCTGCTTTAAAAATGTAGGTCTCCATGCAAAGCTGGAAAACCAAGCCCCTTTAGCAAAAAGATTGATTTTAATAAATTACTTGAGTTATATTAAAGGAATATAGTCATCTCAGAAAGTTACCTGCCACGAATCTCAAAGGTAGGCACAAGCTGTAGCAGCTTTAGGAAATTATGATGGTGATTGGAAAGTTCGCTCATAGCAAAGCACAATTCCGGCATCTTGGAGACAAACAAAAGATCAGTGAATTTTATATAGCAGAATTGAAATCAGAGAATTATTTAAATTTGCTATATTTACTTACAATAGTTACCCAGTCCTTGATGTTTTGCAGGAGATTGGCAATGAGACAATGCAAGTCCATCACAGGAATGTCTTTTATTTCTTTTTCCAGATGTATTTTTAAAAGCATCACCAAAAGTGCAAGGATTTCCAGGTCATGATAGCTCTCTCTATAGACTGCTGTACACAAGCATAAGAACTGCGAACAAACATACAGAACTGTAAAAATACTGATTATTATGCATCAAAAAATTGAATTGCATTCCTGATCTTAAAATACAACTTCACATTGCTTCCACTTCTGAAAGTACCAATGTTCACTATATTGTTTTGCTCTGAAATGTTATGCTGTTTCAATATACACAGATAAATATACCTCCCCTTTTCAACTTTCGCTTTTATTAAGCACTATGAATCATGGCTACTAAGCTCTATGGTAGGTACATGCTTTTGTTCTTGTACTGTGAAAAATATATAAAAAAATAAAAAGTACTCCAGACAAAGCGATAAATACGCAGTGCAGATTCAACTTTACTATTTTACCCAACAAACGATTTGCAGTTTTGAGCAGCCAATCTTGTGTCACACTTACCTGCACTAGCCAGTTTGATCACTTTGCTGCTTTCTGGTTCACCTTTACCGTGGCTTTGGTCAGCACTCTGATCGCTAGACAGAGGTGATGTTAAAGGCCAAGTTCACCTTTTCAGGCAGAATTTCACTTTTCATAACACACAGAAACCTTTTCTAATGTCTTTTCTACCCAAGCCATCCCAATGTGCTTATCTTTCATTTACCTAGTACATGGCAGCTTTGAATCTTGACCTCTAGGTTCAATTTAAAAACAAATGCTTTTTGCCCACATCACTTCCTGTGGCATCATGTGACCTTCCAGGAAACTTCATATCCCATCATGCAACTGCCTTACTCTATCACAGATTAGGGATTTTTTTTACCAAACTGGGCCACTTCCACCCTCATTGATATACCCGTTTTATTTTCATTTGTATCCACTTTCCTACTTATTCTTTTAAAGGCGGACATATAATGTATTATCTAATTGACCAATCTCCTTTAGATTTACCATCAGCTATGGAGAGCAAAGGCCTTCCTAATTTGATACAAATTGAATGGATTGCTCAGGTGGGTTCTCCTAATCCATAGTTTTGGCAAATTTAATGAAAATTTAGACTGTGCAGCACATATTGATGCTAGCACGAGAAGTGTCTGGGCCTGGCTTGGCTGTGCTTGCAACCGCAGCATCTGCTAGACTATGCATGGCATCTCCGGCATCCATCTAGTGGTGCCCGGCCATGCTCAACTCTCTTGGGCCACAAGTTAGACACCCCAAACTAAGTGGAAAAAACAAACAAAAAATAGTCCACAACTCTACTTGCGATCCTCATGTCACTGCCTCTCAAACTCAACTGTGTCGGTAAAAGAACCACTATTGTATTGTTGACTAGCTGACCTCACACCAGCGCTTAGCATGCGCACACTTCACAAACATCTTGCATCGTCTACCCCGCTACCTACCACCCACTTCCAGGTGCACATTTTTTAAAATTAAATGCAATCATTCAGTGATTGCTGTTCTCACTAAATACACAGGCATTAAATTATTTTATTACCTTAACTATCCTCTTGCATAGATTGTTCAAGGGGCAGAGTGTGGCGAATGATCAGATAACAGCCAATGCGAATAGAGCTGTGGTATTGAAAATAGAAGTGTGTTCTGGGTTCTGTAAAACTCATCATACACTATACAATCTGATTGTACAATCTTTTTTAGATCTACCATTGACTATGTAGTGAAAGGGCCTGTCAGATTGGATACAAGATGACTGGATAGACGGTTTGCCCAGTCTGACGTCACACAGAGGCACATTAAGATTGTGCCAACACTGTCTGGCAGCTTGATACCCATGTTACGAGGATTCTTTTGCTATGTATATTTTGGTACGCTTGCAGCACATGTAAAACCAGAGTTATTTTACTGTAGAAACGATTAATAAAAACGGGATGTTTAAAAAAAAAAAAAAAAAAAGAAGGATAAGCACCATCTTCTAGATTGTAAGCTCTAATGAGCCGGGCCCTCTGATCCCTCCTGTATTGTATTGCAAGTGTACTGTATGCCCTCATGTTGTAAAGTGCTGGACAAACTGTTGGCGCTATATAAATCCCGTATAATAATGTTTAGCTTTCTCTTTTGCAATATGGATGAGTGGAGTTAGCCATACTGAGAGGCAGATTTATATCCAGGAGGCAACCCACAAGAGAGAAAACATCATCCCAGACCCCCAAAGTAGGAAAAAACACATCTAGGTAATTTCTTTTTATTTTGTCCCCCAGGTGAGGGCACATCGGATGAGGGGATAATCACTACTGCATATGGACACAACTTTAGAGGTGGACACAACTTTAGCAGATGAAAGTGTGAATAGATCAACAAGATTACTCCGCTGCTGCAAGTGGAGCTGTATGCAAGCATTTATACATCACAAGTGGACAATCTTTAAGCAGATGCATGTCTGAATACACAAAGTGTTGTCGCTACTGCAAGTGTAGGTGTATGCCAACATCAAAGGACATTTTTAAGGACTGTATTGTTTTTGTGTTAATCCTTTTTTGTAGGATTGGTTTCCAATATGGCAAGGCAGGTTTAAAGAGAGACAGGAAACTGATTTTTGTTAAAGGAACGCAACACCATTAGGGCCCTTTCACACTTCCAGTTTTTTTAGGCAGACCTGAATGTGCTCCTCTATGGAGCCACGGATGTCATGATCCCCGCTGAGCAGGCAGATGACAGGTCGGTCTCTGCACACTGTGCAGGGACCGACCTGTCAAAGCGCCGCTCTCCCCAATGTGGGATTGGATGACGACGGACCGTAGAGTCCATTGTCACCCGATCTGATCCACCAGATGAAAGGAAAAGTAGGGTTTTACTCCGTCACACTTTGGCTGATCGGACCCGCTTCGATCCGCCTAAGTGTGATGGAGGAAAACCCTACTTTTCCTTCCATATGTGCCTGTGACTAAAGCAATGAATTATCAGTTTATTATCTCAAATCACCATAAAGCTGATACCTTAATTACATGAGCCATCTGAGATGCTGGAACACGAGAAAAAATTTGTTCTGTGCACAAAGTTTGTTGTTCTGTTGACACCGATCCAGGTACTGCAGATCTGTAAATAAGGAAAGTTGGTGGTCATAATTGGAAACGCATATTTAGCTACTGCATATGTTTAGCCATATGTATGTGTACATGTCAAGGTCTAAACTGACTGACACTACAAAAGAGAGGGAATAGTTTACATTGAAAGAATTATACAGCTGCCAAAATTGTTGTCCCATACAATTATAATTTTTTTTTTTTTTTTTTTTTTTTTTAGACGCAATAGACTTAATAGCACCTTAATACAATGGGGGAAATCTAAAAACAAAGATCTGCAGTATTTTTGATAGCAACAAAGTTGATACATAAGTCCTGAATGCGAGTGGGTCCCTTGTCCTTGACACAAAGCTGTCTAACTTCTTGTTGAACTTGGAGGCCAATAGATCCACGTCCGGGGTACCCCACTTTTGGCATATGGCCACAAAGATGTCGGGATGGAGAGACCATTCCCCTGGGAACAACTACTGGCTGCTTAAATAATCCGCCTGCCAATTCTCTACTCATGGAATGAAGACCGCCGATAGGCAGGGTAAAAACCTCTCTGCCCAAACCAGAATATGGTTCACCTCCCTTTGGGCGGCGAGACTTCTGGTGCCCCCTTGGCGATTGATATAAGCCACTGCTGTGGCATTGTTGGATTGTATTCTGACAAGACAATCTGGTAACCTGTGCGTCCAGGCCCATAGGGCCAAAACGCACTGCCCGGGTCTATTGATGGGCAAGGTTTTTTCGGTTTCGGACAATTTCCCCTGGACCGTAGCCTCTTCTAGGACTGCTCCCCAGCCCGAAAGGCTGGCATCAGTTGTCACAATCTTCCAGCTAACTGGGATGAACGATTTTCCCTTCTGAAAATTCTTGGTTATTAACCACCAACTGAGGCTCCGGAGCACCTCTGGTGCTAGACATATTGGTAAGTCCAGGGCATGGATCCTTTTGTTCCAAGCATACAGAATGCCGTACTGCAACGGCCTTGAATGAAACTGGGCATAAGGAACAGCCTTGAATGAGGCTACCATCTTCCCCAATAACCTCATGCAAAGGCGAACGGAAGGATTTTTCCATGCTTTCACTATGTGGACAAGGTCTCTTATAGAGTTTACCTTTGACTGGGGGAGAAACCGTTTTTTCTGGGCTGTGTCTATGACCAAACCCAGGTACTCCAGCCTTTTTACTAGCGGCAAGGAAGATTTCTCCAGGTTGCGAACCCAGCCTAGGTGTTAGATATTTGACTGTGCTGAGCACACTGGTTTAAGCATGACACCGACTGATCTATCAGTAGCACTTCGTCCAGATAAGATGTTAGCGCTATGCCTTGGGCCCTTAGTCTTGCCAGGAGTGGGGGCAGAATCTTCGTAAATACTCTAGGTGCGGTAGCTAGACCGAAGGGTAGAGCCACAAATTGAAAGTGGAGTTGTTCTATTGCAAACCGCAAGAAAATCTGGTGAGCGGGAAATATAGGCACATGCAGATAGAATATAGGCATTAAAGGGGAGGGGAGGGGAGAGGGATAGGGGAAGAGGCAAGTCTGATTAGATAGTTGATAGATATGTGTGGGATCTCTCATCAATGATGGAAGTGAGGCCGTAACCATAGCATATATCAAAATTAGCAGATAACAAAGATCAGGGGTAAGGGAAGATGAAAATTGATCTTAGGTAAGGTCATTAGAAGAAAAAAGGGGTTACAGTAGGCTACACTTGAATGATCCCGATCCAAGAAATAATAAACTCAGGAGTAATATCAAAGAGTTTATTCTGATAATAATTTAATCAGTTGGATCACATTGAATATCACAACACAATTAAAAAGGCATGGTATTGGGTACATCTAACCATGAGCACACATAACATACAGGACATACAGTAGACAAACATTGACACACGACGCTGTCCGGACTCTGTCGGGGTCAGTCATTGGTTTTAGGCACTATAAACAGTTAAGGTAAGTAATGGGGTATATGATGTTCAATAATAGATTGACATGGGACTGCCAATTGTGGCCCTAATAGTATACTGACCAATGACTGATCCCTAAGGGAGGGAGGAAGGGGGGGGAGGTGTGAGAGGGAAACGGGGGGGGGGGGGGGGGGAGTATGGGGATTGAGGCGATAATGTTGCAACAGGTATCACTAGACTGAAGAATTGGGTAATGGACTATGAATAAGTTCACCGTTGATGACGGAGTTGCTTCCTCACGTGAAGGATGCACGGGTGCACCTTGTCTCAAAATTCTCAGTCTATATTGGATGGTAATAGATCAATGATCATTTGAATGAATGGTAATTCACTTGGTCTGGAATAAGGCTATGCACTATATGGCCTTGGCAATCAGGGTAAATATTCAGTAATTTGAATGACATTGATGCAGTGCACAATGGGCTATCAATGAAAAAGGCATTCAATATCTGGAAATGCACAGATATGTTGATTTAAGTAGTATGGGTAATGGGGGTGTATATAGGTCTCGCACCGCCAATTTTGAATATATTTACCCTAGGTAGGCAGAGCCATGACAGTACTGCTGCGTGTCAAGATAGGATGGTTAGTGTGACTCAATAACCGGGAGTCATATGAGTTATGTTGTTTTTCAAATTGAAGCAGCTGGGTCCCCAAATATATCTGACAATAGCAAGTTGGATGTTAGTAGGAATTCAAAGGATATAATCATCCAAATGGCTCCAAGTAATAACGTTCAAAATGAAAGTTGGTTACAGACCTTTGTTGAGCTTCATTCGTTCTATAAAATGATCAGGGTGATGATAAGTCCTGTATTTGCAAACCTCTGGTTGGTTGTCCCAAATGATGTATCCGAGAGTGCAAGTAACTAGGTTGGGACAGGAGTTAAGTTACCCCGTATCCGGAGCATGGGCTGAATAGCCCGGTATAGCGCCTCAATCGCCGTCTCCGTCTCGCGTTCCTCCGTGTTCCTTCCTGGTTTGAATTAGGTCACATGGGCAGCGTCTGGTGATGACGTTGACGCGTTTCGCCGTAGCCAATGGCGTAGCTTCTTCCTGGACGTAATGGGATGTCAGCTGCTGGATGTTTTTATACGCAATCCACAGCTGATACTGACACCAAAATAGTGCGTCCTGACGTTAATCCACAGCATGGAATACCAGACGCTACGGTGGTCATGGAGATTAAGCGAAATAGATTACTTTAAATTACTTTGAATTTCCCAAAAGAATTGATTTGTTTACATGCTCGTTTTTCTTTCTTCATTTGGTCTGGCTCATTTTGAGGAACGGTGTTCAATTTTGAAAGTAGGAACACAGTGGGGGAAGGAGAGGGAGTGCACGGCAGGGAAGAAGGTGAGGAAAAGGGAGGGGGAGGGAAAACAGATATTTGTTGGCTGAACAAATAATTATTATTGCCAGGATTATTTATGTCCTACCTAAAATTGTAATAATGGTTTCCTCATGTAAAACTCAATATCTAAATCGCTTCATCTAGATCTAGGGCAGTGGAAATCACTGACTTCTAAGAGCGAGTGGGAGCAATTATACATTTGGATAGATGTTACAAATTTAGGTATGTTTTGGACTGTATGAGTAACCTGACAGTCATTAAGGCTTCACTTGAGATAGTGTAAGGTGTTTGTTTTGGGCATTTGACAATCATGTATCAAAGGTGTTATGAGTATAGGAGGAGGAAATAGCCAGAGTGAACTTTAATAGTGTGCAAGATGTCCCAATGTGCATCACAATTTATGTCTCATGGAGTGAGTAAGGACATAATCAAAGTTATCCTATGGGTTTAGAAAGACTTGTAAGTTTAATTCAGTGTTCAAGCCAACGGGGACAAGTGATTTGAGACGATATACCCACCACTTCTCTTTTTGTTGGAGGATACGGTCAAAGTCACCTCGTCTGCCAGGTAATTTAAGGGCATACATTCCCTTCACAGTCATGCCCTTGGAGCATCTATTGTGATGTTCAGCAAAATGCTTGGCGAGTGGTTTTTCAGGGGTTTTTTGTTTTTCGTTAATTTCGCGTAAGTGCTCACCTATCCTAACTTTCAGGGCACATTTCGTTTTTCCCACGTAAATTTTGGGACAGGGACATGTGATTAAGTAAATCACTCTGGTTGTCGAACAATTTATCAGGTCCCTGATCTCAAAATCACATTGTCCGTGGGCATCCTGGAAGGAGGATGTGCGGTCGACATAGGGGCATATCTGACATTTATTGCAGGGGAACATGCCCAAAGATCTTGGATAGTCAGACAGCCACGTGGCGTTGGGTTCTTTCACAAATTCCGATTTAATTAGGATGTCACCAAGACTATGGGCACGTCGTGCCACCAATTTGGGTACAGCACTGACTATTTTAGAAAGGCCTGGAGCATTGGTTAGGATGCCCCAGTGTTTCTCCAGGGTAGTTCGAACCGAGTTCCACTGTGAGCCAAATGGGGTTATTATTCTAATGGGCTCATTTGAGTTCATGCCATGTTGGTCCAATGATCTCTTTTTGGTCAACAGGTCCACGCGATCTCTGATGGCCGCGCGTTTTCTGGCTTTTTTAATTTGACCATGCGAGTAACCCCGTTCGCGGAATCGCGTATACAGGTCGTGACTTTCGCGGCGGTAATCAGATGTTGGAACAGTTGCGTTTTATGCGCATAAATTGGCCCACCGGAATACCGTTTTTGAGCCAGTGTGGGTGGTGGCTGGTGGCATATAGGAGGGTGTTGGCCGCGGTATTCTTACGAAAGGTACAGGTACTCAGTTTACCCTCTTTTAGGGTGATTAGTAAATCAAGAAAGGATAGATGTTCTGGATTAACTGTATAGGTTAAATGGATGTTACGTCCATTCCGATTGAGCTCGGTCATAAATCTATGCAATGATTCGGTGTCTCCTTTCCATAACATTAAGACATCGTCTATGTACCGCAATCGCCTCAATCCCCATACTCCCCCCCCCCCCCCGTTTCCCTCTCACATCTCCCCCCCCTTCCTCCCTCCCTTAGGGATCAGTCATTGGTCAGTATACTATTAGGGCCACAATTGGCAGTCCCATGTCAATCTATTATTGAACATCATATACCCCATTACTTACCTTAACTGTTTATAGTGCCTAAAACCAATGACTGACCCCGACAGAGTCCGGACAGCGTCGTGTGTCAATGTTTGTCTACTGTATGTCCTGTATGTTATGTGTGCTCATGGTTAGATGTACCCAATACCATGCCTTTTTAATTGTGTTGTGATATTCAATGTGATCCAACTGATTAAATTATTATCAGAATAAACTCTTTGATATTACTCCTGAGTTTATTATTTCTTGGATCGGGATCATTCAAGTGTAGCCTACTGTAACCCTTTTTTTCTTCTAATGACCTTACCTAACATGCAGATAGAAGTTCTCCTTGTATGGTGGAAACCACTGAGCGTATTGACTCCATACGAAAGCAGCGGATGTTTAGGAATCGATTTAAATCCTTGAGATCTAGAGTGGGTCTGACATCTCCATTTGGTTTTGGAACCGTAAAGAGGTTCGAATAAAACCCAGCACCCTGCTCCTCTGAGGGAATCTCTGATTACCCCTTGGGATAGGAAGTGGTCTAATGCTACTAATAAGGGCCTTCTCTTTACCGGGTCCTTGGGAACGCTCAATCTTAGAAAACGAGATGGCAGAAGTTCCCGAAATTCCAGCTTGTAACCCAGAGATACTGTGGAGATGACCCATCCTGAATCTCTTCCTACACAAGCCCTTGAGAATCGCAGAAGCCTCCCCCCCCCCCCACTTGATCGAGCAGGGGCGCCCCTTCATAAGGAGGCCTTGAGGATCTGTTTTGCAGACTTTTTTTGCAGGGGGGGGGGGGCGCCGAAGTGTCAGACTGCTCCCCTCCCTCCTCCTCTCCGTGTGTCACACACAGAGCCGGCAGCTGCTAGGGCGCCAGGAGAGCACTGAAGCCAGGGGTGACAGTCCCTGAAGAAAAGTTACGCTGCCGCCGCCCCTGCTCTCATCAAGCTCAGCAGCACTGGCACAGTACCAGAAAGCACACCATGACAGGCAGGGCGCAGCCCCCCCCGCAATATGAACTTTATCGGCTGTTTCCAGTGGCGGAATTGTCAGGGTCACACTTGCGCCCTGGCATTCCGCCAGTGTGGGGGGGCCCCCCTGAGACCCCACGTCCCTCCAGCCAGTTTACTTCCAGAGTGTCAGTGTATACAATGGAAAGGGGAGGAGCCTCTGACCCGAGCCCGCTCTTGTTACACAGTCCCCCTCTTTTCACAGTGCTCCCTCATTACACTGCCCTCCTCCTGTCATACTTCCCAGGTATCCATTCCCTGTCACACTGCCCCCCTCCTGTCACAATATCCCCCTGTCACACTGCCCCCATCGTATTGCTCCTTCTCGTCACACTGCCCCCCATTGTACTACTACTCCTCGTCACACTGCCCCCATCGTACTGCTCCTTCTCATCACACTGCCCCCATCGTACTGCTACTTCTTGTCACACTGCCCCCATCGTACTGCTCCTTCTTGTCACACTTAGACAATTGCAACACTGTACCCATATGAAATTATCATCTTTTTTCCCCCACACAAATAGAGCTTTCTTTTGCTGGTATTTGATCACCACAGATTTTTTTGGAAAACTAATGAAAAAAGAATGTTATTTGCAAAATGTTATAATAGAAACTAAGCAATTTTTCTCCTTCACTGACGTGGCTGCACTGATAGGTGGCATTGATGAGTACCGATGGGTTGATTGAACACAGCTGATCACATGGGAAAGGGCCGCTGTGATTTGCCCTTTACTGTGATCTGTGAACTCTGCTGACTCTGATGTAAGAGGGGCACGGAGAACCTTGATTGTAAAGCGGAAAGGTTGGGGACTTTCATGTAAAGGGGAATTTCATTGTGGAAGGGAGGGGTGTGGTGGGAGGACAGTGGGGAGCACCAAAATACACCTTTGCCTGTGTGGACAAAAATCCTTGCACCAGCCCTGGTCACACATACCGCACTGAGCTTTCCGAAATGCCATGCGGTGCTGTAAGAAAGTCCCGCCTCCTAGACTGGGCTCCTGTAATAGACGGCACATTGATCCAATGTTGTGAAATGTAATCAGTGTGACGTGCATCATAGGAGCCCACAAAGTTTGAATCCAAGCTCCGTGACAGCAGGTGATTGCTGCTCTGTGTGATCAATCTAAGGACACTGGTAGGCTGCAATTGGTGGGCACTGGTAGGCTGCAATTGGTGGGCACTGATGGAGGCTGCATTGATGTCTTGTATCATTTCTGCAGTCTCTGACCATCCCTTGTATCATGTCTGCAGTCTCTGACCGTCTCCTGTAGTATGTCTGGGGGCTCTTTCTAACAGACTCAACAGAGGCCCTCTCTCTCTGTGTCCATTAGAGACCATTACCATTAGAGTACTCGGCTTCTCTTCCTGTATTCTGCTTATTGTTAAGAGATTGTGGGAGGATCCCAGGCTAACAAAGACTCCTTAGAGGAGCATCTCAGTCGTTGCCATATAAACATTTGTAAAGGGGAGGAGTTGGCAAGATGACCACGCCCATGTGGGGGTGCCAGAAATATTTCGCCACCCAGGCGTCTGACTCTAGGATCGGCCCTGCATGCATGGTGCTTCAGCCACAGAATCCTGCGCATATGAACTAGCAGAAAAGCAAGGCGAGATGCTTGCTGAATAGAATCTTTAATAGCATCCACCGCAAAATATAAGGCCTGCTAAAACTTTGGCCTGCTGAGCAGGAACAATTTTGATAACCTGCTTCATTTGATCCTTTAGGGACTGACACATGCCAATCGCTACTACTGCAGGCTGAGCTACAGCGCCAGCCATAGCAAAAGAAGTTTAAGTAGGGATTCCAGCTTTCTCTCCGTTGGGTCTCCTAACACCTGAACATGTCTACTGGACAGGATAGAGTCTTATTCACGCAAAAGAGATAGCAGCGTCTACCGCTGGTACACTCCATCTCTTGGTGAATTTCTCCTCCATGGCATGGGATAAAGTAAAGAAAACTTCTTCAGAGGAGAAAACAAGCTTATCTGGGTGCTCCTAATCAGCTAAATAAGTTTTTCCAGCAATGGGTGGACTGGGAAGGTATATAAAGCCTGTGGAGACCTTAAAGACCCCAAAGAGGAGGTAGGGGTTTCAGCTATCTTGGCTGAGGGCAACTTATATGTGGCACGAATGGCCTCTGTAAAAGATTGCACCTGCAACTTCAGAGTCTGAGGCTGAAAAAAGCTCTTCCGATGCATCAGATTGCTCCTGTCCCCTTCACAGTGATTCTTCCTCATCAGATTGCCGATTGCCTTATTATAGGCTTACTTGTAGGTAAAAGTAAAAAAAAAAAAAAAAAGGGATATATAACCGCTTTAAGCAGCTACTCATAACATCTATGCTCCAGTGCAGGTTTTCTATACAATTCTTTGATATACTACACAACAGCAACAACCACCACTTGTGCATTTCAGATTATTTCGCCGCAGAACTAATGACGGAACAAGCATCATTTCAACAAGATATTTTACAAACCAGGAAAGACAGGGAAATAAAAAGTGAGGCACTTACACTAGGTCAGAGTCACTGAAAGCTGGCTGAATGTGTGGAAGAGAAAAAAGAGTTTTGAAGGCAATCCCCATGTTGGCAAACACAGTTGCTATGTCCAGTAAAGTTGGAACCCAGGGCTTTTCTTCAAGATTTGTAACTAAAGGAAAGAATATATTTGTAATAATCAACTACCAAGACAGGAAAAAAAGCAGGATGTATAAACATATACTTACGATGGTTGCACGTTATTTCAATCAAGGCATTTAAAAGTTTAATGGATATGGCGTAAGATGGATGAACAGAAACCATCTGCAAGAAAAATGATTTACAATGACAATATGAAATACAAATCCACTCCAAAAAGGGAGCAAAAAAAATATACAGAAATAAATAATCATTCCAGCATTGACAAAATAGAGAAAAAAAAAAGCCATAATGCATTGGAGAGGATTACAAAATGTATTAAAACCTGACTGGGCGAATTACTATAGATGCAGGGGCTTGATAGTTCTTATACAACACAGTAACAAGTAGAACATTAAAAAAAATGAAAATAAGAATGGTTCTAACTCCTAAACACATAAAAAAAAAAAAAAGAAAGAAAATAAGGGGGGAGCTTTGTGTTGCATGTGGGGGGTTTGACACAGCAGGTTGTGTTTTTATTGTAGTACCTAGCATCTGCCTCCTGCCAGTGGCCCAACACCTATTGGTTACAATATGGCTGTGTCTTTCAATGAATAGAAGAGGACTCTATTTATTTTTATTGTATAAATCCTACAGTTATCCACCTTGCCACTCACCCTTACCAAGTAGTGCGGATGTTCTAGCAGAACATTTCCCAAGATAACAGGGCTCAAGGTGGGTTCTCCCCTTTTCAGATGGCCCTTCACTAATGAACAGGGTGGATATAAATGAGCGTTTTTAAAAATAAAATAAGATTGTTTTGATTTTTATCCATTTTTTTTTTAAATAAAATGCTTTTGGAGTAAAAATCTATCTTAAGATAGTTTTCCATTTAAGATACATTATTAATTTAGTTTATTCAGCATGAAATGGAGCTTAGTAATATAGCATGAGGCTGTATATTCTGCATTTTTGCCAAACTCAATGAATTACCTAGCTCTGCAAGCCGAGATAACATGCACTGCATTCACACAATTTCACAGTAACCATGAGATAAAACAAAGTTTAGGAATATTCTTATCCCATTGTTTTGCAAAACCTATGTACACTACAAACTGTATGATTGAATCTGTTCCGATATCGCTGTTTTACTAACCTGATAGCTTATTATTCTAACTACCAGCAAGAATAATCCTTACAATTAAAGAGCAGCTGTCATTTTAGATTCATCATGGCTGCCTGTTAGTGGGCATCCACTCAGCTGCTGCCGCCACGTCCCTCACCTTGTTGTGCGACTGCCCCATCAACAGCGGTCCTATTAAAACAAATGGGACTGTCGGTGAGTCAACAGCAGGTCAGAGGAGGAAACGCTGTGGGACGGAGATGACAGTTGCTCTTTAAAAATTATGATTTAAATAGAGTTAAACTAAATCAAACCTTTTAACCAGCAATTTAAAACAAATCCATACCGCTAGTGAAGTGTTCTTAGTTTGCCTGGGATGGAACTACTTTATACTGTTTATGTTTTATGGAATAATCCCCATTACTGCTTGCCTTGAAATAATCATGTAGTGCACAGGCAGGAAGTTCTCATTTGGTTCTATATTCAGGGATATTTTTGCATTTCCTGGGTCCCTCTGCTGTAATGTCTCACAGACTTTTCTGCCCTTCTGATTCTCCCTGGTGGCCAAATATTTCAATGGCATTCTCCATCTTAAACTTCTTGTGTCTCCATGTTCAGAAGTAACCTTGAGTCAGAAGTAGAGGTTGACCAATATATCGGCCGATATTCGGCCGTTTGAGAAATCAGACGATTTTTATCCAAATTAGGCCGATATTTAACATGGCCGCTAGTGGTGCAACGGATCACTGTTGATTTGTGATCCAAAGGGGTCACCCCCTTTGGATCGGCACACTGTGTTCCGCGGATTGCCACCGCGGCCATAGCATCAGGAAAGGCCGCGGCTTCGGCCTAGCTCCGGATCCACGGCCATCTTGATACACCCAGCGCAGCGGCCCTCCTCTCTGTTTACACACACAGAGGAAGAGTGGCCCGCGCTCGTGGGACACACACCGCTCTCTGGTGTCTGTACTGAGGAGGAGGAAGGGGGGGGGGGGTGTCTGTACTGAGGAGGAGGAAGGGGGGGTGTCTGTACTGAGGAGGAGGAAGGGGGGGGTGTCTGTACTGAGGAGGAGGAAGGGGGGGGTGTCTGTACTGAGGAGGAGGAAGGGGGGGGGGTCTGTACTGGGGAGGAGGAAGGGGGGGGTGTCTGTACTGAGGAGGAGGAAGGGGGGGGTGTCTGTACTGAGGAGGAGGAAGGGGGGGGTGTCTGTACTGAGGAGGAGGAAGGGGGGGGGTGTCTGTACTGAGGAGGAGGAAGGGGGGGGGTGTCTGTACTGAGGAGGAAGGGGGGGGTGTCTGTACTGAGGAGGAGGAAGGGGGGGGGTGTCTGTACTGAGGAGGAGGAAGGGGGGGGTGTCTGTACTGAGGAGGAGGAAGGGGGGGGGGGTCTGTACTGAGGAGGAGGAAGGGGGGGGGTGTCTGTACTGAGGAGGAGGAAGGGGGGGGGGTGTCTGTACTGAGGAGGAGGAAGGGGGGGGGTGTCTGTACTGAGGAGGAGGAAGGGGGGGGGGTGTCTGTACTGAGGAGGAGGAAGGGGGGGGGTGTCTGTACTGAGGAGGAGGAAGGGGGGGGGGGCTGTACTGAGGAGGAGGAAGGGGGGGTGTCTGTACTGAGGAGGAGGAAGGGGGGGTGTCTGTACTGAGGAGGAGGAAGGGGGGGGTGTCTGTACTGAGGAGGAAGGGGGGGGTGTCTGTACTGAGGAGGAAGGGGGGGGTGTCTGTACTGAGGAGGAGGAAGGGGGGGGTGTCTGTACTGAGGAGGAAGGGGGGGGTGTCTGTACTGAGGAGGAGGGGGGGGTGTCTGTACTGAGGAGGAAGGGGGGGGTGTCTGTACTGAGGAGGAAGGGGGGGGTGTCTGTACTGAGGAGGAAGGGGGGGGTGTCTGTACTGAGGAGGAAGGGGGGGGTGTCTGTACTGAGGAGGAAGGGGGGGGTGTCTGTACTGAGGAGGAAGGGGGGGGGTGTCTGTACTGAGGAGGAAGGGGGGGGTGTCTGTACTGAGGAGGAAGGGGGGGGTGTCTGTACTGAGGAGGAAGGGGGGGGGGGCTGTACTGAGGAGGAAGGGGGGGGTGTCTGTACTGAGGAGGAAGGGGGGGGTGTCTGTACTGAGGAGGAAGGGGGGGGTGTCTGTACTGAGGAGGAAGGGGGGGGTGTCTGTACTGAGGAGGAGGGGGGGGGTGTCTGTACTGAGGAGGAAGGGGGGGGTGTCTGTACTGAGGAGGAAGGGGGGGGTGTCTGTACTGAGGAGGAAGGGGGGGGTGTCTGTACTGAGGAGGAAGGGGGGGGTGTCTGTACTGAGGAGGAAGGGGGGGGTGTCTGTACTGAGGAGGAAGGGGGGGGTGTCTGTACTGAGGAGGAAGGGGGGGGGTGTCTGTACTGAGGAGGAAGGGGGGGGTGTCTGTACTGAGGAGGAAGGGGGGGGTGTCTGTACTGAGGAGGGAGGGGGGGGTGTCTGTACTGAGGAGGAAGGGGGGGGTGTCTGTACTGAGGAGGAAGGGGGGGGGGTCTGTACTGAGGAGGAAGGGGGGGGTGTCTGTACTGAGGAGGAAGGGGGGGGTGTCTGTACTGAGGAGGAAGGGGGGGGTGTCTGTACTGAGGAGGAAGGGGGGGGTGTCTGTACTGAGGAGGAAGGGGGGGGTGTCTGTACTGAGGAGGAAGGGGGGGGGGCTGTACTGAGGAGGAAGGGGGGGGGGTGTCTGTACTGAGGAGGAAGGGGGGGGGGGTGTCTGTACTGAGGAGGAAGGGGGGGGGGTGTCTGTACTGAGGAGGAAGGGGGGGGGGTGTCTGTACTGAGGAGGAAGGGGGGGGGGTGTCTGTACTGAGGAGGAAGGGGGGGGGTGTCTGTACTGAGGAGGAAGGGGGGGGGTGTCTGTACTGAGGAGGAAGGGGGGGGGTGTCTGTACTGAGGAGGAAGGGGGGGGGGTGTCTGTACTGAGGAGGAAGGGGGGGGGGTGTCTGTACTGAGGAGGAAGGGGGGGGTGTCTGTACTGAGGAGGAAGGGGGGGTGTCTGTACTGAGGAGGAAGGGGGGGTGTCTGTACTGAGGAGGAAGGGGGGGTGTCTGTACTGAGGAGGAAGGGGGGGGGTCTGTACTGAGGAGGAAGGGGGGGTGTCTGTACTGAGGAGGAAGGGGGGGTGTCTGTACTGAGGAGGAAGGGGGGGTGTCTATACTGAGGAGGAATTTTTTAAATATTAAAAAAGGTAAAAAAAAAAAAAGTTAGCCCAATTTTTTTGTATAATGTGAAAGATGATGTTATGCCGAGTAAATAGATACTAAACATGTTATGCTTTATAATTGCACGCACTCGTGGAATGGCGACAAACTACGGTACCTAAAAATCTTCATAGGCGACGCTTTAAACTTTTTTATGGTTACCAGGTTAGAGTTACAGAGGAGGTCTAGTGCTAGAATTATTGTTCTCGCCCCGACGATCACGGTGATACCTCACATGTGTGATTTCACCAGAATCCCTCCTTTGCACTTCAAAGTATTTAGATTGCCGAAAATTGCGAATCTGAATACCGTGTACTTTTTTAAATCTGGCGCCATTGGCAGCCAAGTAACCCGGAAGTGACGTCATGACGCCGCTTGTGTGTTTACATTGCAGAGACTGAATCAAAGCCATTTACGGCTTCGTTCCAGTCTGCGCCTAGACACTGGAGGCATTGGGGTCTCCCGGTGGGACTGGAGGCCCGGTCAGAGCATCTAGAGACGGCGGGAGGGGGGGGGATGGATGTCACCTCGCGCTTCTCCGGCATAACAACCGAGCAGCTTTTAGATCTTAGATCGGTCGTTATGCCTGGATAGCCAATCGCCGGCTCTAAATAACGGTACCAGTATGATGCCGATGTCCAATCTCCATTAATACTAATATCTATTAATCTATAACTATTATTAAAGCCGAGTTCCACACAAAAATGTAACTTCCGCGTTAAGTGATGGTGACCCCCTGACATGCCATTCTAAAACACTCTTTTTAGAGGCATCCAGCTCCCACTTCCTCCCGGGCACCGGAAAGAAGTTCACCTCCCCCCCCCCCCCCCCCCCCCCACCCCGGACACGCCACAGGTCCCAGAAGATTGCCCGGCCAATCACAGCGTGGCTCGTGCATGTCCAGTTGTGAAGCCACAGCCGGGCGCTGGGGCTTCGTTCACACACACACACACACACACACACACACACACACATCACTGGGTCTGGGGACAGGTGAGTGTCCGATTATTAACCACTTAAGGACCTTAGGTGTTTTTCAGATTTGGTGTTTGCAAGACTAAAACAGTTTTTTCTGCTAGAAAATTACTTAAAACCCCCAAACATTATATATATTTTTTTCTAACACCCTAGAGAATAAAATAGTGGTCATTGCAATACTTTTTGTCACACCGTATTTGCGTAGCGGTCTTACAAGCGCACTTTTTTTTTTGGGGAAAAAAATCACTTTTTTGAATAAAAAAATAAGGACTACAATAAATTTGGCCCAATTTTTTTATATATTGTGAAAGATAATGTTACGCCGAGTAAAATGATACCCAACATGTCACGCTTAAAAATTGCGCCCGCACGTGGCATGGCGTCAAACTTTTACCCTTAAAAATCTCGATAGGCGACGTTTAAAAAATTCTATAGGTTGCATTTTTTGAGTTACAGAGTAGGTCTAGGGCTAGAATTATTGCTCTCGCTCCAACGATCACGGCGATACCTCACTTGTTTGATTTGAACACCGTTTTCAAATGCGTTCGCTTCTGCGCACGAGCTCGTCGGGACGGGGCCCTTTAAAAAAAAAAAAATTTTTGTTTTCTTATTTATTTTTATTTCTTTTATTACTTTTTACAGTGAAAAAAAATAAATACATTTGATCACTTTTATTCCTATTATAAGGAATGTAAACATCCCTTGTAATAGAAAAAAGCATGACAGATCCTCTTAAATATGAGATCTGGGGTCAAAAAGACCTCAGATCTTATATTTAGACTAAAATGCAAAAAAAAAAAAAAAAAAAAAAAAAAAAAAAATTGAAACTAATTTTTTCAAATGTCAAAAAAAAAAAAGAAGTTTCTTTAAGACGCTGGGCGGGACTGACGTTTTGACGCGAAGACCGCCGTTATCGTGTACAGGACCGTTGGTACTAAAGATGGATACCTCGGTTGTGGCAGCAGCTGCTGCCATTACCGAGATATCCATCTTTAAAATGCCGACGTATATGTACATTAGCGGGTCTGGAAGTGGTTAAAAGTCAGCAGCTACACTTTTGCAGCTGCTGACTTTTCTATGGGTGGAACTCCACTTTCATATCTATTATTATGACTACACCAACTAAAATTTCTTACCTGAAACAACCATCTCATTAGTACCTCAGGGCATTGCTTAAACTGATACAATGTAGTGAGGAATCCTTCTGTGGCTAACAATAGCTGATTTCCAGGAATACAGCTGCATAAAGAGATAAAACAGACATCAATTCATCAACAGCTGAGAGATCCCATAATGAAAATGGGGCCTCAATCAGGCTTCACATTAGGCCATGGCTAGACAAAAACTTGCTTGTTTACTCAATGGTTGGGATTCATACTATGACACTAATAGGATTTCTGCTTTGAAATTTTAATAGCCCAAAAGGAACCAGCTGCATACTATGACACTAATAGGATTTCTGCTTTGAAATTTTAATAGCCCAAAAGGAACCAGCTGCACTTGGGTCAGGACATAGACTATGATTTTGCCCAGTGGTCCTTGGCTCTCCATAATGTGTTAAATAGAGACACAGCTCTGTACTTGTAAAGCAATCAATTTTAATGCATTTCTAAAGGGACGATATTCAGCCTGTGTGTATGGCAGCCAGGCCATCTTCTGTCGAATAGGCATTAAGGAAAAAAGGTCTGCCGATCGGCACCCGATCAGCGCTCTCAGCCAATAGTGAAGAGCACTAGCCAGTGCGTTTTGGCGGGGGGTTCCCCAGTCAGAATGCAAAAGTTAAGGGGGGGGGGGGGGGGGATCATCGCTGTACTAACATAGGATTGTTAGTATAGCAGCTCCTGAGCTTTTTTCCCCCGCTTAGCCTGCTCGGTTGAATGACAAAAGAGGATTTTTGTACTCACCGTAAAATCCATTTCTCCGAGTTCATGGACGGACACAACAGCCGTTGACCTTAGGGTTATATCCGCTTCCTTTAGGAGAGTTTAGGCAGAAAAAAAGCACTTTAGGTGTTAACAACACATTCCTCAGTGCAGCTCCTCCCAGGGGGCGTGGCCCCTTGGGTATAACCCACACTCTGCTCTAGCAGCCTCAGTTCCCAACAAGCAGTACAAACAAAGGAGGGGTGGGTGCTGTGTCCGTCCATGAACTCAGAGAAATGGATTTTACGGGGAGTACAAAAATCCTATTTTCTCTTCCGTTCATGGTCATGGACGGACACAGCAGCCTTTGACCTTAGGGACGTCCCCAAGCAGTGTCAAAAATTTCGAGGGGTGGGAACAACAACACAGCAATCAAGCTTACACCCCAAACAAAAACCGGAGTTACTCAACGGAGGAACTCCAACCTTAAACTGCCGCCTGTAACACCTTGCGGCCGAAGGAGGCATCAGAAGATGCACCCACATCCACCTTGTAAAACTTTGAAAAGCGAGGACTGACGACCAGGTCGCCGCCCTACACACCTGTAACACAGAGGCTTGATGTCGGAAAGCCCAAGAGGCACCGATCACCCTGGTCAAATGTGCCGTAACCTGAAAGGGAGGCGCCCGCCCCTTCAGGGCATAGGCCTGAAGCACAATCTGTTGGATCCACCTAGAAATGGTGATCGACCAGACCGCCAGACCCTTTTCAGGACCCGATACTGACACAAACAGCAAGTCCGACTTCCGGAACGGAGCCGTAGCAGATAAATACACACGAAGAGCCCGAACCACATACAGGGAATGTAAAGTGGCCTCCTTCGGGTTCTTCGGCTGAGGACATAAGGATGGAAGAACAATGTCCACACTAACGTGAAAAGCCGAAACGACCTTTGGGAGAAAAGGCTGCGGTCGCAGCACCACCTCATCCTCATGGATGACGAAGTAGGGAGCCTTGCGGGACAAGGCCGCCAATTCAGACACCCGTCTGATCTATGTAATAGCAACCAGAGTCAACTAAAGGGAACTTCCGAACGTCCTCAAAAGAGAGCATCTTGAAGCACAGAGAGGACCAAATCCAAGTCCCATGGGAGCAGTGGAGGGCGCACAGGAGGGGCCACATGCCACACCCCCTGCACAAACGAGCGCACCAAGGGGTGCGCTGGCAATGGTCGCTGAAAGTAAAACAGCCAGAGCTGAAATCTGACCCATAACCGCACTCAAGGCGAGAGCCTGATCCACTCCCCACTGTAAAAAACAGCAGAATCCTAGACACCACGTATGCACGGGGGTGCCACTTCATCTCTGCACATATAGACGCAGGTCTTCCACGTACGATGGTAAATCCTTACGTGAAGTAGACTTCCGTGCACACAGCACGGTAGAAACCACCGAGCCTGACAGGCCCTGGTCCTACAACACCTGGCTCACAACAGCCACGCCGTTAAAGCCAGCGACTGTAAAACAGGCCGGAAGATCGGACCCTGCGACAGAAGATCTTCTCACAGGGGTAGACGCCAGGGGTGTCTGCCACCAGACGCACCAGGTCCGTGTACCAGGAGCGGTGTGGCCAGCCTGGAGCGCAACAGGATTGTTGGAATCGCTACAGCTTTCACTCAGCGCAGCAGGCGAGGAATAAGCCACCAAGGAGGGAAGGCGTAAATTAGGCGATAGGGACCCCAAGGCGCCACCAACGCGTCCGCCCACGGGTCCTTCGACCTGGCCACGAACCGTGGCACCTTCCGATTGAGACGGGACGCTAGAAGGTCCACGTGTGGAGTGCCCCACTTTAGGCACAGGCTGTGAAACACCTCTGGGTGAAGTGACCATTCACCTTGGTCCGGCTTTTGGCGACTCAAGTAGACGACCTGCCAATTCCGAAAACCCCCGGAATGTACACGGCCGACAGAGTCGGAACGGACCTTTCGGCCCACCGAAGGATGTGCGTGACCACCGTCGCCGCAGGTGAACTCCGTGTGCCCCCCCTGATGGTTGACGTACACCACGGCCGTGGCGTTATCGGACTGGATCCTGACCGGTCGGTCCTGCAGATCCAGGGACCACCTGGCAAGGCACAGCTTGATCGCTCGGAGCTCCAGAACATTGATCGGCAGGCGGGACTCCTCCTGAGTCCAGCGCCCCTGGGCTGACTGGGTGCCCAAAAGGCCCCCCCCAGCCGGAGAGGCTGGCATCCGTCGTGACCACTGTCAAGCAGCACGGTATAAAAGACTACCTGGTCCGAAGCACCGGAGACGTCAGCCACCACACCAGGGAAGACTTGACCAGATGGCTCAACTGAATCTGGTAATCCAGAGAAGACGGGAGCTTGTCCCAACGAAACAGAATTCCCTTCTGTAGCTCCCTGGTGTGGAATTGGGCATACGGGAGTGCCTCGCAAGAGGCCACCATCAGACCCAGAACCCTCATGCAGAATCGAAGAGATGACCACTTCTGGGCCGACAACTGCTGCACAGCAGACCAGGTATTCCAGTCTCTGGGACGGAACTAACACGGACTTCTGGATATTCAGAAGCCAGCCGAATTCTTGGAGAGTCTGACACGTGATAGACACGTCCTCCTCTAACCCTGGGCCTGAGAAGCTCTCAGGGGAAGGTCGTCCAGATATCCCACGATAGCGATTCCTCGCTGCCTTAGCAGGGCCAGAATCGGGGCGATCACCATGGCAAAAAACCTGTGGTGCCAATGCCAGGCCTAACGGGAGGGCCACAAATTGAAAACGGTCCTCCCCGACCGCAAAGCGCAGATCTCTGGTGCTTTGTGCAAATGGGAACATACAAACACGCGTACATGATATCCAAGGACGCCATGAAGTCCCCCTGATGGAGTGTCGCCATTACCGAGCGAATTGACTCCATCTCAAATTTTTGTACCTCGACAAAACAATTGAGGGCCTTGAGGTCCAGAATTGGACGGACCCCTTCCCTCTTGGGGACCACAAACAGATTGGAGTAAAACCCCTGAAACCGTTCCTGTGAGGGAACTGGCACAAACACCCCCCGACCAGAAGATCCTGGACAGCCCCCGCCAGAGCCAGCCGGTGTTCGAGGAAGCTGGAGGTTGGAAGGAAAGAATCCGTTTGGTGGACAAGAGAGGAACTCCATCTTGTACCCCGAGGAAACTACTTTGCAAACCCAACGGTCGGAAAGAAGAGACCTCCACCGAACCGCGAATTTGTGAAGTCGGCCCCCCACCCGAGACACGGGCGGGGGCAGACCTTCATGCGGGAGCAGGTTTGTCCGCAGGCTTGTTAGGCTTGCGGTACCAGGCACGCCTGTGCCCCGCAACGGGGCCTCAGCGCCTTGCAGATTTTTACCCGCCGTGCTGGGCGCACGAAAAAAGAAAAGCTTGGGGGTAGAAAAAGGAGGGCCCTTGCTTACGGCGAGGCTCCTTGCCCTTCCCAAACTGTGGAAGCAGCCTGCTCTTACCACCCGTGGCATCCTGAAAAATGTCATCCAGGGATGACCCAAAAAGCCGCTCACCCTTAAAAGGTAAATCCACCAAGGCCTTTTTTGAGGATTGGTCCGCAGACCAGCATTTCAGCCACACAAGGCGCCGCAATACCACCGCATAGGCGGAGGCCCTGGAAAGCAAGGGGAGCGTATCCAGTACCGACTCACAGACGAACATCAGACCCTGAACCAACCGTTCTTACGGGTCTCGGAAGCATCCTGTGCCTCCAGCTCCTGCAGCAGGAGCTACGCCCTTCAGTCAGAGTCTGTGACACCAGAGCCAAAACCGGCCTCACCGACAAACCCACAACAGCGAATAGGGAGCGGGCCACAGCCTCCACTCTCATATTAGCAGGGTCCTTAAGGGCAGGAGCCCCTTCCACGTAACGTGGTGGCTTTGCTTAATCTGGACACAGGAAAATCCTCAGAAGGAGGAGAGACCCAGTCTTTCACAAAGTCCTCCTCAAGCAAAAAAACTTTCTGCGGCACTCCCATTCCTTGTACAATAAAAATGTACAAATAAGGAACACAAGGAACCACAATTTGTAGTGCGCGGCGGTTTGCAGAACTCAAAAGGGACCGGCACATCTGGTGCCTCCGTCAAAACCTCTGAGTTTCACGCACCGCAGAAATAAGAGCTCCAACAAATTCCTTGTCAGTAGTTGACCCTGAACAGAGTCATCCTTACTATCCGCGTGGGTCAAGCCCGCATCCTCCGACACTACAGAAACAGAGGCAGGGGCAACAGCCGGGCATGGTTCTGTGTCAGAGGCATCCCCAGAAGCAAGCTCAGGGAGGGGCGCTTTTCACCCCCCATCCGGGCACCAGTTGCTTCAACCTGGGTTGAAAAAACCTCCAGGGCAGCCTAACAGATGTGGCAGGGGGAGGGGCATCAAGGGTTAACTCAGGCATGCGTGGGGAAGAAGAACCTGCCCAGGCTCCATAGTGCCCCACCGCTGGGTCACCCCACTGCAAAGCAGAAACCACCCACGGTCACCTCCCGGCTGATATACAGAGCATGGGGGCCCCCAGGGAACTCACCACCCCGCCCGGTGCAGCGCGAGCTGAGAGGAGTCTGAAGCGAGGTGGAGAGCCGGCCACGCTGCTGTCTGTTCCCTCAGAGAGATTTGCGGTCTTCCTGAGCGCTAAAACGGAAACACGAGGCCAAACGAAATTCCAAAAACGTATAGCAAAAAAAGCCATAGGACCACAGGAAAATGGCCGCCGAGCCATAGAAAGCGTGACTACGGCAAAATGGCGGCCGTTGCGCATTTATAAAGACAGTGACACAGCAATCACAGCGCAGCACACACACACATACAAAAGACCCTGTAGTGAACACACACAGCCCCCTGCAGTGAACACACACAGCCCCCGCTACACACAGGCCCCGGTGTAATAAAGAGACCCCTGAAAACAACCCCCCTCACAGCCGCTACCCAAATGGGAAAGGAGGGAGAGGAATTAAGGGAGAGAGGAAAGCAGGGCAAACCCTCAGTCGACCTCCCAGGGGAAAATTCCAGCCATACCACCTTACCTGAGCAAGGGGCCACTACTTACCCGTCCTGCGACCACCGGCTGGAGGTATCCCAGACAGAACCAACGTCCGCATAAAACGGCATGGCTGTCGGCCAGACACACTGTGACAAAGCCATAAAAGACCGGTCATATGTGTGCCCTAGAACAAAATGTTCCCCGGCTGCCCCTGAAGCAACGGGGCCCATCGTGGACATCCCAAAGCTGAGCTGAGGGCCGGCACACGCTCGATGGCCGAACATGGGGGGACTACAAGAGTCAAGACCCAGCCTGTCACCCAGTCGGCTGTTGATAGAAGACTTACAGGATTCAAAAATGCAGGAACAAAACAATAAAAAGCGGGGAAAAAAAAAAAAATCGCAAGAAAAAAATCTCCAGAGTACAGGACTTCAGAGTGCCTGACCTCTCCTGTTGTTAGGCAGATAAAAACTGAGCCTGCTAGAGCAGGGTGTGGGTTATACCCGGGGGGCCACGCCCCCTGGGAGGAGCTGCACTGAGGAATGTTTTAACACTTAAAGTGCTTTTTTTCTGCCTAAACTCTCCTAAAGGAAGCGGATATAACCCTAAGGTCAAAGGCTGCTGTGTCCCTCCATGAACGGAACAGAAAAACTGTTAGTGTGTACCAGGCTTAAGGCCAGAGATGCATTGAACAGGAAAGATACAAGACAGTAAAAGTTATTTAACAGTCATAAACTGATTTGTGTAAAGCACGACTGGCAACAAGAGCAAAAGTCCACTCTTAGGCTCAGACCTTTATGCATCAGGAATGCATGCAAAACTGTGCTGCCCTTTAGCAGACATGCAGCAGTACCATTAATTGTTAATGGCACCCCCACAAATCTGCAAACACGTTCATTTTCATGCACACCAAACAGCACGGTGCAATAGCACTACGCAGATTATCGTGGCGTGCTTTTGGAAAACAATCAAAGACGTCCTTTCCATGTTTCTCCCACCCATGAACTGAATGGGCTGCCCTGCGCAGAGAACCATGGTCGCACCTGTAAGGCGAACCAAGAATTAGTTGAAATTTCCCAATTCATTGTAAAATTAACATACAGGAAAAGAGGTATAAACAGATGCCTATAAACCTATATGTCTACAAAATGAGTACTGATCCAGAAGATCATTAGGTTACCTGAATATGATCATTTCTTCAGAGCTGCCAGAGATAGATTCTAAGTGTTTCAGGTTAAGAGTACAAATGTTAAAGATCCTTCCTGATTGAGACAAATGGAAGATTTCCTCTCCTGGATGGTGATCTGGTATTGCATTTGCGGCAACTGAAAATTTCTTCAATAGGTCCCTGTAAAGTGAGTAAAAGTACTACGTTCAAAAACTCCTCTAGAATAAACTACAGAAAAATTGTGTTCCAGATCCAAAACATTACTGGAAACAATATTATTACTGTGATGCTAAAGACTGCCATTATAACATACCCATACAATTGTTTACAATCCAAAAGGAAAATGTGTAGTCAGTCCACCTAAAAGCGACATCTTTCTTGTCCATTAAGGAACACAGGAATTCTTACACTGTTGGGTTATACTGCTGCGTACATGGGAGATGAACACAGGCAACAAAAGCTGTTGCCCAACATAGCAGGGCTGGACTGGGACAGAAATTTGGCCCTGGACTTCATCCAGACTGGCCCACTTTGACAGGCCATGACGGCCGGACAACTTTCCATACACTTCAATGACAGCTCACCCATACACATTTCAAATACAATGAGATGCAACGGGGAGACCAAGACCATCAAATGCCAACCATGATTGATTAAAGCGGAGTTACGCCTGCAAATCTTTTTTTTTTTTTTTAATTCAGCAGCTACAAATACTGCAGCTGACTTTTAGAATAAGGACACTTACCTGTCCAGGTCACCCACTATGTCCTCACCCAAAGCTGACCCCTCCCTCAGCTCTAGCATCTTTAGTAAGGGTATTAGAAAGTGAAGCCTTGCAGCTTTACAGCCTGTTTCCTACAGTACATGCGCAAGTCGCGCTGCACGTTCTGAATGGCCCCTGGGACTCGTGTGTTTCCAAGAAAACAGCGGGGGTGGGGAGTATGAGGAGGAGCCCGACGTGGCGTGTAGACTCAATAGGAATAGGGCATATGTGCAAGGCTTGAGGTATATATACACACACACCAATAAAATAGAGCTTCCAGGCCTCTTAACCCTGGCCACGATAGGAGATGATCCCTCTGTCCCTTGTACAGCTCAAAGTTGTAATAATTGGTCAGGGCTGGCAGCCTCAAGTCAAAAGGGTGGACCATGTCTTCCTTATACACTCAAACGGTATAGCCAAAAAGGATACAAATGCTCCATATAGTGTAAAACCGTAGATGCAAAATAAATTTATTTAAAAAGGAGGAACAGTCACCTTTCCATGAATAAAAAGCAATTAGGAGTATTCAATAGCAGTCAAAGTAACGCAATGGCATTAGCAGGTTTCAGATATCATCTGGGGAGATATGTTGTCTGTTTGGACGAAACATGTCAGTTGAGCCCTGCTGATGCCATTGTGTTACTTTGACTGCTATTGAATACTGTTATACTGATTGTATAAGAAAGACAGACAAGGTCCACCCTTTGACTTGAGGCTGCCAGTCCTGACCAGTTATTACAACATTGAGCCGTACAAGGGACTGAGGGATCTTCTCCTATCTTGGCCAGGATTAAGAGGCATGGATTATTGGTGTATATACACCTCAAGCCTTGTTGACTTACTGGGCATATGCCTTATTGAGCCCACACATTTCGGTAAGCCTTTTCAAAGTTAGTGATGGTCGTCTGATGTGATCCTTGCTGAAGCCATAAGGACTTTCCCTCCTTTTTTGGATTCCATTTCAACAATTGTTTTTTTTCACCAATGTGGACTCATTTGTATTTGTTTTTCTCTTCACTCTCTCCCTCCTTTTGTGATCATCCCACTTTGTCACATGATTTGAATCTAGATCACCGTTTATTCACACATCAGTGCGAGATTTATATTTTCATATTCACGTTTACATTTTTTTGTGGTACTTCGTAGATTTATGATCTTTTAAAGATATTGATCCGATTTTCACTGGTTGATATGATACATACACATGAACATTCTGTAGTTATACATATATTTTTCACGTCAGCGCTGCACATTTTCCTTTTAAAATTTGCTATCCAACAGCGTGCATGCGGGTGGTCGGAAGTACTCCGTGTCCTCCGGCAGCCTGCGATTGCCTTGTTCACAGGCAGAATAGGGAGATGCCTATGTAAACAAGACATTTCCTCATTCTGACATGACAGGGATCTATTGTTCCCACTGGTCGGGAACAGTGATCCATGTCATGTCCCAATACACCCCCCGCCCCCCCAGTTAGAAACTCTCATAGGGAACACAATTAACCCCTTGATCGCCCCTAGTGTTAAACCCCTTCCATGCCAGTGACATTTATACAATAATCAGTGGCTATTTTTTTAGCACTGATGGCACTATAAAAAAAAAAAAAGTATCAAAACTGTCCGATTTACTAGTAAAAAAAAAAAAAAAAAAAAAGACATAAATCTATTTCCTATTTTGTAGACGCTATAACTTTTGCGGAAACCAATCAATATATGCTTATTGCGACTGTTTTCCAAAAATATGTAGAATAAATATTGGCCTAAACTGATAAAGAAATTTGTTGTAAAAATAAAAAAAATGCAAGATATTTACTATAGCAAAAAGTAAAATAGTTTGTTTTTCAAAATTGTCGCTCTTTTTTTGTTTATAGTGCAAAATATAAAAACCCCACAGGTGATGAAATACCACCAAAAGAAAGCTCTATTTGTGGGGGAAAAAGGACGTCAATTTTGTTTGGGTACAGCGTAGCACGACTGCGCAATTGTAAGTTTAAGTGACACAGTGCCGAATCGCAAAAACTGGTCATTAAGGGGGTAAAACCTTCCGGGGCTGAAGTGGTCAATATAAAATTTCAAAACAAACTTTGCAGCGAGGCTTGTTTTTGTCTAGGGTACTGTTAAAAAGCAGATTTACCTTGTCCCTTGCTCCCACCTGCAACCACTATCCTCCAATGCTCTACAATATAATGGTGTACCCTTGGCATCCTAACTTACAATGCAGGTCTGCTGATCCTGCAATGTATGCAATGACTTCAGCTAAGAGCGCAACTGGCAGACAAAATGCCACAGAGAGGCAACTTCAGATTACTTGTCACACAGCAAATAGGAAGCCTACCTGCAGAAGTTAGTGACAAGGTATGTAAAATTGCATTTATAAAATAACCTAGACAAAATTGAGCAATTAACCCGTGAAATGCTGGGGTAGACCAACTGTAAGAGAAGTTTTGAATTTTCCCTAGATGTCAGCTTTATGCAAGTTTCTGTAGCCGATGAAATCCACAATGGGAGCGGACCTAACCAAGCTACACAATTAATAGCTAATGAATGAGTTACAATACTGAATGAATGAGTTAGGGATGAGTTAGAACACTGCTTTGACACAAGCATAAAATGGATGAAATACAGTTCCCAGGTGAACTTCAGAACAAACTAAATATAAATAAAAGTGAAAAACACATACATTCAGTAAACAAGTGGATGATTACCTGTGCTCGTCTGTAAGTTCTTCATTCTGTTCACAATCCATCACTTTTTCATCAGCCACTCCCTGTCCCCTTTCTAGGTCTTTGTGAAGCTGCTTCTCTATTGCATTGATTCTGTTATACGATAACAAGTTGACACATTACAAGGCCTGGACATTAACTGAAAACTGATTATGAGAAAGAGAAAAACTGCAGATAATAATGGGAGATTCCACTGGGAGGTGGCAGACAGTCTGCAAGGGTGTCATACCCTGTGATTGCATATTAATTTGCATTTAAAATTGAAAAAAGTTTTTTACTTATAGTAAGTTATTCAAGTCCTCCTCGTTTTAATGACAAATCCTGCTTTTTACATGGACCAATGTTTTCCTGTCTATTAGCTGAAAACCTAGAAACTGCCATTGCCGGATTGTTTTTGAGGGTGCATGCTCTGAGGCTTAATCCATGCTTTACTCTGATCTACAATAAGGATGGGATACCTGGTATGCACAGGCTTTCCCTGCCTTCGTGACTTAGGAATTTAGAAAAAAAAAAAAAAAAATAAAGCCCTTTCACACACAGTTTTCATCCTGGCAGGTTCAGCAATCAAGAGCGGATTTCACCAAATATACACATATATTTAGAAAATTACTCTGGACAAATCTGCCCAGTTATTTTCATTTCCTATGTTTACATTTGCATCTCAGATTTCTTTTGTTATTTTTTTTACACTAGAGAATAGAAAAAAAAAACTCCAGTGCTAAATGAATAATACACACCCAAAAATGCATACACTCAGATTTGTGTTGTACTTTTCTAAAGCCGCTGGTGCGTGCTGCAGTGTGAACGTGCTGCCTAAGGGTTAAAATGGGTGTTTTTAGGATTTCAGCATATAGCGTTGATGCTGGCAGGATTTATATAGTAGATATTGTATCAACGACAGATATGTTTTAAAGTCACCACTGCGACAAATGGCTGAGAACACGTTCTGTTTTATTTTGGCTTGCTTGCTGCCTAAAGCTCAATAAAGAGCTCTTTAAAAAATTCAAGCGATTCTAAAATGTTTATTTTTTTATTTTTATTAAAATAAGAAACATGCTTATCTGCTTCAGCGAGTGCTCCCATAGAAAGCCACTGTCTCGTAGATAGATAGCTATGAGTTAGCACTGACTCACAGTGTGTAACACATTGGCTATTGCCCCTACACCTCTGCATTGTATGGACTGACGGTTTTGGATTTTATATTGACACAATAAAGGTGTGCAGCCGTCCAGGACTTTTTGCGCTTTGATCCAATGCATAGCCTGCACCTGTTTGCTCCAGCAGGGCGTGTGTTTTAATGGCACTTCTGCCTAGAGCAGCCTTTTTCTTCTCTTCATCTAAATCCAGAGGATTTAATAGATGAAAAGTTGAAAAAAAAATGACCAAAGTTCCGCTTTAAGGTGGGACAATTGGGATTTGGTTGAACAATTTTTGCAATGTTATTTATAATGTATACATTTTCAAATACGCTATGATGCATTACACACTTGACCCTGGAGTTTTTGGTTATTAATTGAGGTACATTTTACCAGTGTATTGTACAGTTGATTGTGATATTTAGAATTTGTTAACATTTCTTAGTACATCTTCTATTTCTAGCATGGGAATTGGTGGGTGTGTGTGTGTGTGTGTGTGTTTCTTAAAACAGGGGCCAAGATCAGAGAAGTCATGGCTATATTCTAAGTCTGGAAAAAACATTACCGATCTCCCTTTCATCAGCATTCACTACAATTTCAATAAGCCACGCTTATTGAAAGACTTAAAGACTTCTTTTTACACATAAGTATAATGGATAATTTTAGCACATGGCTGCACATACCTTTCACTCTCCTCTTTCTCTTTTACTAGAAGCACCAGATTGTTATCATAGCGAGGAGTTTGTAAAAGTTCCTTTAATCTGTTATTTACCTTTAATAATAAAATAAAATAAATTAAATTCATTAAGCATACCAATACATATACTTATGACGAATGGTCTTTTTATAGAGAACTTTGCAGGTCAAAACGCAAATCTTCAAGGGTCCACATATGTCTTGAGGGTCATAACCTACTTTAGTCATAAAAGTAGGAATGGTAATTAACATTGTAGTGACAATTGAAGCCAGAGAAAATAGGATTTTCTTGATCGTACATCACGGGACACAGAGCCTTAATTACTTAATGGGATGTCCTATAGCAATGCTAAAATTTTGAGGGGAGGGAGACACAGATCAGAATAAGCCCGCTATCGAGCCAGAGAATCTATACTGCTGCCTGCAGCACACCACACCTGAAGGCGGCATCCTCAAAACCTCTCACATCTACCTGGTAGAATTTAGTAATGTATGGACCGAAGACCAAGTAGCAGCCTTACAGATCTGAGCCATGGAGGCCTGGTGATGCACTGCCCCTGAAGCACCAACTGCTCTAGTCGAGTGCGCTGTCACCTGAAAAGGAGGAATCTTCTTTTCTAAACCATAGACCTGAATAATGACTTGTCGAATCCATCTTGCAATAGTGGATCTTGACACTGCCTGGCCCTTCCTTGGGCCTTGTGGCAGAATAAACAAACAGACAAATCAGTCTTCCTTATCTGAGCCGTAGCTTGCAGATAAACCTTTACCGCTCTTAAAACATCTAGAGAGTGTAGACTCTTCCCCTGCAAACTGCGGATTTGAAAAAAAAAAAAAAAATCTTGATTCAGATGAAAACCTGAAACCACCTTAGGTAAGAAAGTTGGGTGAGGACGCAGCACCACCCTGTCTTCATGAATCATATACGGTTCTTCACACAAAAGCCGCCAATTCCGATACCCTCCTTGCTGAGGATATGGCTACAAGAAAAAACTGTTTGTGTCAACAGACTTAGAGAAACCTAGTGTAAAAGGTTCAAAAGGTAGTTTCTGTAAAACAGATAATACCAAATTCTAATCCCATGGGCACACGGGAGACTTAACTGGCGGATTCAAATGCAGTGCACCCTGAACAAAAGGCCCTGACTAGGGAATGAGAGGCAAGCGTTTTTTGAAAAAAAATACAGACAAGGCCAAGATATAGCCCTTGATGGTTCTCAAAGCCAACTTCATATTTAAGCCCAACTGAAAAAAGGCAAGAATTCTATTAATGGCATACTTTTTAGGATGTCATCTTTTGGGTTCACACCAGGAAACATATGCCTTCCAGATTCTGTAGTAGATGAGCCTGGAGGCCGGCTTCCTAGCATTAACCAGAGTGGATAGGACTGGCCCTGAGAGCCCACGTTTCCTCAGAATGTGGGTCTCAACAGCCAAACCGTCAAATTTAGACTTTGCAAGGCAGGATGGAATATTGGACCCTGCGACAGTAGGTCTGAGCGCAGTGGGAGAACCCAGGGTCTTCTTACTTCCATCCTCCTGATTTCTGCATACCAGGGTCTCCTGGGCCAAGCCGGAGCGACCAAAATCACCGGCTTTCCTTCTCTCTCGACTCTCTGAAGGAATCGTGGGAGAAGCGGAACTGGAGGCAACGCATAAATCAGGGAATACTGATCCCATGAGATTGTCAGGGCATCTGACCCTTGAGCCCAGGGATCTCTTGTACTTGACACAAAGCTGTCCAGCTTTGCGTTGAACCTGGAAGTCAACAGGTCCACATTTGAGGTTCCCCATTTCTGACATATGATTTGAAACATGTCGGGTGTAGAGACCATTCTCCTGGACTTAGTTGCTGGTGGCTTAAAAAATCCGCCTGCCAATTTTCTACCCCTGGAATGAAGACTGCAGATAGGTGAGGAAAATGCATTTCTGCCCAGGCCAAGATGTGATTCACCTCTTTTTGGGCAACCAGACTTCTGGTGCCTCCTTGGTGATTGGTGTAGGCCACGGCCGTAGCATTGTCAAGACTGAACCCGAACAGGCCAGCCTTGCAGTCTGTAAGACCAAACTTTGAGGGCCATATGAATTGCCTGAATCTCCAGAATGTTGATGGGTAGGAGCTTTTTGGCCACGGACCACTTCCCCTGGGCAGATGCTTCTTCTAGCACTGCCCCCCAGCCCATAAGGCTGGCGTCTGTGGTTACCACTTTCCAGGTAACTGGAGTGAAGGATTTTCTTCTGACAGATTTTGGGGGAGCAACCACCAATTGAGGCTTTGGTGAACCCCTGGAGATAAGATCATAGGAAGATCCAGGGCCTCAACATCTTTGTTCCAAGCTGACAGAATTCCGCCCTGTAGCGGTCTCGAGTGTAAATGGGCGTAAGGGACAGCCTCGAATGAGGCTACCATCTTTGCCAATAATCTCATGCATAGACGGATGGAAGGCCTTCTTTTTGCCTTTACCACTCGGACCAAGTCCCCTATGGCTTTTGCCTTCGGCTTGGGAAGTAATACCTTGCTTAGGAACATGTCTATAATTATGCCCAAGTACTCTAGCTTTTTTGATGCTGCAAGGAAGACTTCAGATTGAGGACCCAGCCTAGGTACTCTAAATATTCCACTGTGCTGTGCACACTGTGGCCCAAGCGTGCGGCAGACTGATCTAGAATCAACAGATCGTCCAGGTAGGCTGTTACTGCTATGCCTTGTGCCCTTAGCCTTGCTAGGGCCGGGGCCAGTATCTTTGTGAACACTCAAGGTGCTGTAGCCAGCCCGAAAGGAAGGGCCACCAATTGAAAGTGGCGCTGATCCACCGCAAACCTTAGAAACCTTTGGTGAGCGGGAAATATTGGCACATGTAGATATGCATCTCTGATGTCTATTGATGCCAAGAATTCTCCTCCCTGAAGGGTGGAAACAACTGAACGGACAGACTCCATGCGGAAGGAGCGAATGTTCAGAAACCGATTCAGACTTCTCAGATCTAGGATAGGTCTGACATCCCCGTTTGGTTTTGAAACCGTAAACAGGTTTGAATAGAATCCTGACCCCAGATACTCTGGGGCTAACTCCAAGATTACCCCTTGGGACAACAGGTGTTCCAAGGCCAACAGTAGACGCCTTATTTTTTCTGGATCGTTGGCAATTCTTGATCTCGTAAAACGGGGTGGTGGAAGGTCTCTGAATTCTAGCTTGTAGTTTGAGGACACTGTGGCGATGACCCACTAGTCCTTAACTTCGTTCCGCCAGGCGTTTGCAAAATGCAGCAGCCTCCCTCCCCACTCGGCCAAGCGGGGGCATCCCTTCATAGGGAAGTTTTGGGGTTTGTTTAGACTTTGAACCCCAAGTTTTGGCTCTGGGCTTTGCCCCTAGCTTTAGACTGGGGCGGCCGTCGCCACTGCCTGGAGACCGAGTTTCCAGGGGCTGGAGTAAGAGTACGTTTAAATGAGGGACGCTTACTCTTCTTAACCCGGCAATAGGAGTAGACTTGCCTCCAGTAATCTTTTGATGTACTTATCCAGCTCATCCCCAAACAGGCTGTAACAGCACCCCAAATGGGACAGGGGTTAACGCCGTTTAAGATATTCCATTCTCGAACCCAAGACAGCTATCGACACTCCAGAGTCAGGCAAACAAACCTCAACGAGACACACAGCTCTGTTTGAGGTTCTACACGAATAGACCCTTTATTGAGAAAATAAGGCTCTTATATACAGTTAGTAACCAAAATGAACAATGACCCAACTCCACCCACAACATTATAAAAGGAGCCCCAATACACATCTTTTTGGTAGACATCATGACTCCAGCTCTGACATACTTTACATGAGCTAATTAACTACAGCTGATAATTCATACACCTGACCTTTAGGCAGTCTGCTAACTCACAATACACATTTATCATCAATAGACCTTCACACAATACAGGGTCAATTAGCACAACACAATGAAAGATCCTTAGAAGTTAGTCTGGATTCATTTACATCACAGTAGCAGACTTAATTACCACAGCAAGCTTTTATAGTACACAACAGCCAACACACAATATATATATATATATATATATATATATATATATATATATATATATATATATATATATATATATATACACACACACACACACACACACACACACATATATATATTTATATATACACATATACTACACGCAAAAGGCATCGGAGAGCTTCTGGGTCCCACAGGCCCTTCAGTTACATCTCTCCCCTTTTAGCAGGAGACCAACAAAGGAAGAGACCCCAGACAGATTGACTCCGAAGTTAGTCCATAGTTCCATTCCTCTAATGCTGGTATCCACACAGTACCCCAAATACATTTCTCCAAAAAGAGCATTACTCACCCAGCCAACCTCTGCCTTCTTTAGGTCTACCTTCCGCTACACAGGCGTTCACCGTTCTCCCCAAAGGGGAACACTGCCAGGTATTTCTTGCAAGAAGCATCGGCCTCCCAATGTTTTAACCAAAGGGACCTGTGCATGTGTACCTACAGGAAACTCAAGCGAGATGCTTGTTGAACAGAGTCTATAATCGCAAAGCACAAGGCCTTAGGAAGGTCCTCCTAAACCTCAATATCCTCTGTAGAGAGGGGGTTAATCATCTGCTTCATTTGTTCCTTGAGGAACTGACATACACCAATGGGACTCAAGCTTTTTATCAGTTGGATCCTTAAAACCATGCGCGTTGTCTATAGGACAGGTCAGGTTTTTGTTTGCACAAGAAATAGCTGCATTAATAGCAAGTATCCCCCATGCGCAAGCTCAGAATCCTTAGCCGTACGCAGGGATTTTCTGGTGTCTATTTTACTAGCCTTTAACCCTCTTCTCTGGGACACAGTCCTTACTGCAAAGCAAAGGTAATATTCACAAATACAAATGCAATCACTGTTGTGCTATAGCCTTACAATACACAAAATATCAGCTCACTGCACAACCTGATGCCGAGTAGGAGTCTTCGTTTTGCCTGGTTCAATCCACAGGGATGCTTACAGCTCACAGCTCTGTATCTATGCCGCTTACAGAAGGCTTTGGCATGCTGGGCTTTTGAACCAGTCTCAGATCACAAGGCCCTCCCCTATCCATGTCTCATTCAACAGCAAAAAGTGCGCTCCCGGAGATTACTGGGGGGGCATCATTATGGACCCCTGTATGCGTATTGTGGCAGAGCCTGCAGCGGAAGGAGGTAAGTGGTGTTAAATTTGACCGACTTCACCCATCCATGTATCCTGGAAGGCTATGTAAGAAAACACCAGGTTTGTACTCCCTCCAGTGGTGAGAACCAGGAAAGACATCCTACTCAAAGAAGATAACACACAAATAAAATTATCCTCGCCACAGGAAAGCTACTAAAAGTAGTTCCAGATTTCACCCATCACGGTAGGCAAGTTGTGCCAACCTTCAGGTTTATCAAGAGTTTTATTAGAGAAAACCTCATACCTGGAGAGGACTCTGCCAGAAACTTTTTGTGCCACAGATGTATAGTACACCAAAGTCTGGATCCCAGAGCCCAGACCTCCGCAGAGACACATTACAGGCAAACCTTGTTTCTTCTTTACACGAGGCCCGGGTACCAACTATCTTAGGCCTTTGATATCAGCCAGAGGAATGGATCCGGTTATAGCTCCTAGGTCTCCGCAGCCAGACCATCAAAAGAGCATTTTTCTTCTTAACACATGTTGAACGTGACCAACCACCTTAGACACTGGCGAAAAAACTGAGGTACTCTACATTTGGGAGAAGTTATATAGGGGAGGAACTCAATTTTAATTGGGTTTGCCAGTGTCCAATCATCTGTGGCGATTCCATAACCCATTAATTAAGGCTCTGTGTCCCGTGATGTATGATCAAGAAAAGGCCATAAAATCTTTCTGAAGTACCAAGTTACAATTAAATATAAATCTTTAAACCCACCAAGAGCAGCAAACAAGAAGTGTGAGGGCGATATGGGTTGCAAAAAACACTGGTTTGAGATCGGCATGCGTAGAAGGGCACCAGAATCATGTCAGATTTAGCCAAACGAAAAACACGCTTCCAAGGAAAAACTGTGTTTTTGATAGAAATTTGATGTGTTCATCTGCACTCCTTTTCAGTTATGCAGAGCAGCATTTCTCAGCAGGTACACACCAGGTAGTCCCCAGTCTTGCATATGCAGAAGAACATACCAACATAGCCAGCAGGGGCAGGATTTGCTTTCAATTTTATTTCCCCCCCCCCCCCAAAAGGGAATATGGAGGCTACAACCTCTGATCAAAAAACACAACTCATGCCGCGTACACACGACCGTTTTTCATGAAGTGAAAAATGCAATTTTTTTTAAATGGTCCTTAACCACCTAAGGACCGGACCAATATGCTGCTACATGACCCAAGGGGTTTTTACAATTCGGCACTGTGTCGCTTTGACAATTGCGCGGTCGTGCGACGTGGCTCCCAAACAAAATTGGCATCCTTTTTTCCCCACAAATAGAGCTTTCTTTTGGTGGCATTTGATCACCTGTGCGGTTTTTATTTTTTGCACTATAAACAAAAATAGAGCGACAATTTTGAGAAGACGAATCATATTTCGAAACGTACGTCAGGCCTGTACGTGTTACGTCACTTCCGGGTGAGCGTCAGGTGGTTTTGGCTGGAACGCACGCCACCACAGAGGAAATACACATTTGTCACTGAGCCGAGCCAGGCAGTGTTGACACACGCCGGCTACTAGCGGCTATCAGTGTTTTTCCTTTTGTATATTTTTTAGACTATCTTTATCCTTTGTATGTTACCATTTTATTTATTTTTAAATTTTATTTGCATACTTTGCCTACGTACTCTCCTCACGGAGCTTAGTGTGGACACTGTCACTATTTTTAAACCTCCTGCATTTAGCGGTTTGTCCTATTGCAGGCTAGGACACCCATGTGTTTTGAATAAACAACATTTGTTAAATTACAACGGTGTCATACTATATTACACTATCGGAGCCCCCCGGTTTTTTTCTTCATTGAGGAACCAAGGAAGCTGGACTTTTTGGATCGTTTGCAGCATAAAATCCATCTGGAGGAAAGAGTAAGCAGCAGAGTGGAGCAGCGGCCACAGGAGCTCTTAATATATGCACGCTACCCCAAGAGGGGACCTCTATCTGGTGAGTGGGGAACCCTGAGGGGAGCACCGGGACCACTTCGCATTATGTAGTAGGAGCACCCCTTTCACACCTAACTTGCCTGCTGGACTCCAATTGCTTCACCAAGAATTTTTATATGTTTCTGACAGTATAAAATATGGTCTAGTGGTTACGGTTGAACTATAGATGCAAGCATTTTCTCCTTGAATTCAAGGACCACGGACATTGACAGTTTATATTTACTAGATCATATATCGCACTATTAGTGCCATTTTCTTTCCTACAGGGGGCAGTAGCCCATACACTGTTACTGCATCTGGAACCCACCCATTATTGCACGGACTTATTATTTATCTCTTATTATAGATATTTGCAATTCATTATGATTTGTTTCTGCAGGTGCCTATTAGGGACCACAGTACCCACATTGGGGCTGTCTGATACCTGTCCCTGCCCCAGGAACAGGCTAACTACCCATAGGGTATCTACGAGACAGGTTTACACTTAGGCAGCACCACCACCCCTACCTATTTACCAAAAAATGCATTTAAATTGCATTCTTTATTGTGAAAATGACAGTTGCAGTTTGGGAGTTAACCACAGGGGGCGCTGTAGGATTTAGTGTTCACAACTGTAGGGGGGTGTGGCTGTAGGAATGACGTCATCAATCAAGTCTCCCTATATAAAGGGATCACTCGATCGATGCAGCGCCATAGTGAAGCACGGGGAAGCCGTGTTTACATACGGCTCTCCCCGTTCTTCAGCTCTGGGGAGCGATCGCGACGGAGCGGCTATAAACAAATAGCCGCGCCGTCGTCCCGGATCGCTCCCCGAGGGAACCCGACCGCCGCATGCAGCGGGGGGGGGGGGGGGGGGGGGGGGGTCCCGACCCACGTCTAGGCAGGCACGTACAGGTACATTGATGTGCCTGTCTGTGCCATCCTGCCGACGTATATGTACATGCGGCGGTCGGGAAGTGGTTAAAAACGATCGTGTGTAGGCTCCAGAGCATTTTTCTTGACGTGAAAAATGGCCATTAAAAATTTAGAACGCGCTCTAAATTTTTGCGTCGTTCTTTATGTTGTGAAAAACGGTCGTGTGTAGGCTTTAACGACGTGAAAACATGCATGATCAGATGCATGATCAGAAGCAAGTTATGAGACGGGAGTACTCGTTCTGGTACAACTAGCATTTGTAATGGAGATAGCACATTCGTCACGCTGTAACAGACTGAAAAGCACGAAGACTGAAAAGCGTCTCACCAAACTTTTACTAACACAAAATCAGCAAAAGCAGCCCAAAGGATGGCGCCATCCGAATGGAGCTTCCCCTTTATAGTGCTGCCGTACGTGTTGTATGTCACGCAATTTGCTTGAGCATTTTTTTTCACGATCGTGTGTATGCAATGCAGGCTTGACAAGAATCACGTAGAAAAAAAAAAAGTGTTTTCTAGGACATTAAAAATGGTCTTGTGTACGCGGCTTAAGAGACTGCTTTATCCACAAAATCGAAGTGGATGGAGGAATCCCACCATTCTGACAGTGAAAACTAGTGCTGTCAAAATACACCGATCGTCACAAGTCTTCCACTAAACAGAATGTCAACCTGGAAACACACAAGTCAAAACTTTGTCAAAAATGATGAAAAAAAAGGCAAAAACACTCCACATCAATACATTTAAAAATGTGCCTGTGCTTTGTCTACAGCAGAGTAGGCAACCTTTGAGAGGTGGACATCTACTTTAACTACTTAAAGGAGTTCTCTGACCTAAAACTTTTAACCCCCGCTGTGCCCGGGCTGTAAAACTATACAAAATAAACTGTCACTTACCTGCCTACGATCCCCCGTTGTTCCGATATCGCCGTCCCGTTCTCCGGTCCCGGTCTCTTCCGCTTCCTGTGTGTCGGTGACTCATAGTGCGCTCAGCCTATCAGCGGCCGCGACGGGACATTGCTGCGGCCGCTGATAGGCTGAGCGCACTATGAGTCACCGACACACAGGAAGCGGAAGAGACCGGGACCGGAGAACGGGACGGCGATATCGGAACAACGGAGGATCGTAGGCAGGTAAGTGACAGTTTATTTTGTATAGTTTTACAGCCCGGGCACAGCGGGGGTTAAAAGTTTTAGGTCAGAGAACTCCTTTAAGCCCCGGACCATTTTGCAGCTAAATGCCCAGGCTTTGCGATTCGGCACTGCGTCGCTTTAACAGACAGACAATTGCGCGGTCGTGCGACGTGGATCCCAAACAAAATTGGCGTCCTTTTTTCCCCACAAATAGAGCTTTCTTTTGGTGGTATTTGATCACCTCTGCGGTTTTTATTTTTTGCGCTATAAACAAAAATAGAGCGACAATTTTGAAAAAAAATGCAATATTTTTTACTTTTTGCTATAATAAATATCCCCCAAAAACATATATAAAACATTTTTTTTCCCTTAGTTTAGGCCGATACGTATTCTTCTACCTATTTTTAGTAAAAAAAAAAAAATCGCAATAAGCGTTTATCGATTTGTAAACGCTATAAATTTTGCGCAAACCAAATAGGGGATAGTTTTATTGCATTTTTATAATTTTTTTTTTTTTTTTTTACTACTATTGGCGGCGATCAGCGATTTTTTTTCGTGACTGCGACATTATGGTGGACACTTTTGACACATTTTTGGGACCATTGTCATTTTCACAGCAAAAAATGCATTTAAATTGCATTGTTTATTGTGAAAATGACAGTTGCAGTTTGGAAGTTAACCACAGGGGGCGCTGTAGGAGTTAGGGTTCACCTAGTGTGTGTTTACAACTGTAGGGGGTGTGGCTGTAGGACTGACGTCATTGATCGAGTCTCCCTTATATAAGGGATCACTCGATCGATACGCCGCCACAGTGAAGCTGCGTTTACATACGGCTCTCCCCGTGCTTCAGCTCCGGGGAGCGATCGCGACGGAGCAGCTATAAAGGAATAGCCGCGCCGTCGTCCCGGATCGCTCCCCGAGGGAATCCGCCCGCCGCACGCAGCGGAGGGGGTCCCGATCGGACCCCCCACCCGCTAGAAGGCAAGGACGTATATATACGCCCATCTGCCTGTCCGTGCCATTGTGCGGACGTAAATAGTCGTGCGGCGGGCGTTAAGGGGTTAACAGATGAGACCAGGGTTTGGCATCCTTTTTTATTACCTAGTAAACAGTAAGGAAAAATATAATAAAACAAGTGTCATTAAAAATATAAAATTTAGCCTACCTTAAAAGTGGACAGTGTCAGTCAGTAGGGTAGTGGACGGTGTGTGGACAGTGTCAGTTAGTGGGGGCAGTGGACTGTGTCAGTCTTGATTTTTATTATTTCTTACAAGACCCCTGATGTCTCACTTTTCAGACAGAGAAATTAGATTTGGGACAAACTCAGCTGCACAGAATGAATGAACAGGAAGGGCTCTGTACAGTCTCCCAGTTAATACACAAACTGAATTATAGTAAACAGTTTACAATGCATCAGTTATGAACACAGTGAGTGATTCATTAAGAAAAGGAAATGGCCAGTAAATGACATTCACCAGCCCCTATCCCCGCTCTCCATTGTGAAAAAATCCCCCGCAACAGCTCGAGGCAGAAGAGGGGAAGCCGGCAGTGCTGCAAAGGGGGGGGGGGGGTCAGGGCTGCTACAGGAGGAAAGATACAGGGCATCAGTTGTAGTAAATGCCACTACCACCCCCGCTCCTGTCCAGATTTTGGGGGTCGGCCTGGAAAGGACATGATCTGTCACCTGCCTGCGATTGATGGGTTTCCAACACCTAGTCTAAAGTAAGCAAGATAAATATAAAATCAATGAGTAAGAAAAAGGATGATAACAGACTAGTCATGTCATGTTTCAAAACCATTTGATGGGCCATCTTCAATCACAGAGCTTTCTCTGCTGCGATAAGCAAAGAACACTGTGTGATACTATAACCGCCACACCACAGCCTCTATTTCAATAATGAGCTGTAACATGCAGGCGAAGTAATAGGGCAGAGGAGAACAGCCTTCAGGGCTCGATGTGTCCGCAACAGTTAATATCAGACTTTACTACTTCCTAATTTGGGTAAAGGGTATTTTTTAAGGAGAGAGTGGCGAGTACTGAAGAACTGGAGTGCAGTTTTATATAGTATATGCTGACATATATGAAAAGCAATGGTCCAAACCATGACTTCAAATATGAGGAGAGATTTTAAAAAGGTACATTTTAGGCAGCAAACAAGCAGGTTTTGTACAACCAGATCTATGAGAAAACAACTAAATGTCCATCACTGTGCACACGCCCCTATGTCAATACTCTCAAAACAGGGCTGTGACAATATATGGCACATATAGAACAGAGAAATTAGCAAGCCCTAAGAATGCAGTCCGATAAGGATAGAGAAGGCATGAAGGTAAAAAACTTGCGTGCAGCATCCCTCGCACCCCCCCCCCCCATACTCACCCAAGCCCCATCTCGATTTAGTGAGGTGCATGAAAGCAGAAACTCTTTCAGATCTCTTCCTCTTCATTGGCTAGGACACATTGGCTCCCGCTATTGTCAATCATAGCCAGTGAGGAGGAAGCAGGGACAGGCCGGGCAGGGCTGCACTCTGTGTGCCTTATGGACACACAGACGGCTCAGCAGAGAGCAGGAATAAGTGTCCCCATAGCAAGCAGCCTGCTATAGGGGCACTGGGCAAGGGGGGGTCCAGGAGTGCCGTCAGGAGACCCGAGAAGAGGAGGATCGGGGCTGCTCTGTGCAAAACCACTGAAAGGAGTGGGTAAGTATGACATGTTTGTTATTTGTAAAAAAACTAAAAAACAAACAGAGCCTTAGGGGCTCACTTTAAGGGCTCATGCACACATGATGTTTTTACAGCTGCTTTTAGGGGGCCGTCTGACTTTTTTTGCTTTGTTCTTAACTGCCTCTAAACACCCCTCCATGTTGGCCTATGTGTCCATGCACACAAACTGTCAGAGACGTTTGAAGGCATAAGCGTTCAGGGGCAGTAGAAAAAAAAAACGTAAGTCTGTGCGTCCAAGCAGAGGCTGTAAAAACTAAAAAAATAAAAAAAAAACGTCCCTAAACTCTGTAACAAGTCGTTAGCCGCGTTTGGCATTTTTAAATTATAGGGAGTGTTTTTACAAAAAAAAAAGGCCATAAACTCAATAAAAACCATGGCTAACAGCGCGTTTTAACACTGCTTTTTCTTGGCAGCAGCGCTGGCTGTTTTTTAAAAAAAGCCTGTGTGCATGAGGCCTTAGCTTGCAAAATCTGAGCTCAGTTGGGGAAGCAACAAAGTCAGTTCCTCTCTCTCTCTCTGTTCACCCAATTCCACTGGTCGGATTGGTCTGTCCTATAGGGAGCCTGGAAAAGGAAGCGGTGGGAGGGGGACCCCCCTCTTTCCGCTACCTGTGAAAGCGATCCAGAGGCTGTGATGTTGCTCAAGCCACTTATGTTAAAAAGTAAAAAAAATCACCGGCTGTAAAATAAATAATGATAAACGGACCATGGTTGTAGACTCAACCACGAGCCAGGTAAAACCACCTCAATGTGAGGCCATGAATCCTGTATACGTGTGGCGGTATTGAGGTGGAAATGTTGAGGCATACAGAACTCATGGCATAACTGTATTTCACACTACATTTTTTTTTTGTGTAATATAATAAAATAATAATAAAAAAAAAAAAAAAAAAACACATTATACCTACCGGAGTATCAAGCATTGGCGATAGAGAAAGTGAGGACAAGTCTGCTTTCTGTGGGGTAGCTGGCACAGGCTGTGCTGCAGTTTTCATAATCTCATCAAGAGGTTTGAGTATTTCTTCTTCTTCATCAGAGCTTAATGAAAAAGCATTAAACGATTCATCGCTGTCCACACTATCCCTGTGACCTCGCCGGAAGACTTTTTTTGAACCATTAAAAGGAGCGTCATGTGTAGAGCAGTCAGAGTTCTTGGATTCTAAAGTGGCGGGTTCCAAAGGGAAGAGAGGAAATTCAGATTCTAAATCACTGCTGCTTGCCTTTTCAGATTCTGCAAATGTCAAAAACATTTTAGTTGGAAACTAGGCTTTAAATTTTGCAGGAACAAAGTAAATTGTAAACATTTAACAAGGAATGTCCACAGTATCCTGGCATGTACCTTTGCAATACAGGAACCATTTTGATTTTCCATCCATCTTATACTTACAACTTCATTCATTTCTGGACAGGAGTGGTTAAAGTATTTAAAGCCCAAACTTAATCTGTCTGTGTCCCTGCTAGAGAGATTCATCCTCTTTAATTGTCCTAGTGACCAATGTCACTAGACTGAAAGTGATGGAAAACAGACAGACAATGTTCTGGTGATGACTATTTAAAAAGTCCATTTGGAGAGATTTCCTTTCACTTTATAAAACTTACAGGACAGAAAATAAAGGGAAATCTCCCAAATAAGACAAAGGGGAAAAAAATAATCTGACATCCGGCCTTTAGGGCACTATTCCTGCAATTGACAGCATTGATGAAACACTATTCCTCCCACTGACACCAATGATGGGGCATTATTTATCCTCCTTACCTAACCTGGAAGCACTGGTACTCCCACTGGCCAAAGTCCAGCCCCCCTAAAACCTGAAGGACAACAAACTGACTTTTTGTTTAGAACGTTTGAAAAACACTGATATACTGTAATGTTTAACGCGATTGTAGAATAGTTAAACTAAAAGGCAAAACGTTTTTTTTTTTACTTTGCATAGAATTGAAAGGTTAAAAATCTGGACTTTACAAAGACCCGTGTCCCACTCCAACTGTCCTGATTACCAATTTCTATGAAAGTGAGGGAAAAATCCAAAATGTAAAGTTTCCACCTAGAACAAGAACAGAGGCACTTGTTACTGTTACAACGGTCTGAGAGAGGATCAATCAACTTCTATTGAGCGGGGATGGCCACACACTGATCAAAATTTGTCCGGTTCCTGATGAACTGGCCAAATTTTGATCAGTGTATAGCCAGCCTAATGCAGTCAACACATCCAAAGACTGGTAAGCTGAAATATATCACATGTTGGTTCCACAAGACAAGACCAAGAAGACCAGAATAGCTCTTTACTTACCTAAACTAGTTTTGACATTTGAAGTTTCCCTACTACTTACAGATGTTCCATTTACCTATAAAATAAATACAAAGACTTAGCATGAAAAGTTTTCCTATCAGTCAACAAAAATACACAAAAACACCACTATAAAAAAACTATTCTACAGGTTGAAGCCCAGGGCAAGCATATTAGATAAGGCAACAAATATTGATACAACTAGCCATTGAAGGTACAATGAAACCAAATTTAATTTTATTTCCTTTGTGTTCCCCATTAATTGGTGAACCTCAATTTATTGATGTTTCTCTAATGCATATAGATATATAAAAGTAATTTTCACTGCTGAATGCCAATGAGGTGTGGACCTTTCTAATGAGTAGCAAATACTGCTTCATACATTGGGGATTATTACAGGGCCTCCCACAAACACTTTCACATATTAACAGTGTTGTACCTTGTCGTCCTGTATTCTTAGGCGGTAATGTCAATTAATTGTATTGCCTTCTGCACTGCTACTGATAAACACTGTACAGTAGTCATATCTAAATGAAAGTGTGCTAGCCAGCAGTGCATTCAATCACAGAAGCCAGTTCTGGCAAAATAATGGCACAGAAAGGGTCAAACTGTGTTGTGACCATGGTGTTTAATACAGTTTTCCATTCGTTGAGGAGAGTTCCATTAATAAGGTCTATACACACCAAATATTTTGTGTTGTGATGCACTAATATGCATTAAAGGAAAAAAACTCCAAATACCTGTCCACACCCCCTCCATTCCTAAATATTCACCCGAGTTTTCTCTTGATCCAGTGCTTTGCCCAGCTGCCTGCAGCTCCACTGTTCTCTCTTCCTGTCCTCAGAGGAAACAAAGCAGTGGGAACCATTGTCAATAAATTCCTGTGAGGAGGGAGTTGGTAGCATTGGCTGAGCTGTGCTATATCAATGGACACACAGTCCAGGTTGGGGGTGCGCCTGCATAAGTACCCCCATAGCACATGGTTTGCTATGTGTGCACCCGCAAGAAGAATGACTGAACAGCGCTAGCAGAGGACTCTAGAAGGAGGAGTTAAAGGGTTTGTAAAGCTCCACATTATACTAACCTGCTCTGTGTAATGGTTTTAAAAAGAGCATAATACCTTGCCTTCTCTTCTGGGGTCCCCTGTGGGCACTCTCAGCTAACCCACCTTTTAAAGCATGCCTATAGCAAGCTGTGTGGGTAGTCTCCCTGCCGGGCTGTGTGCATCCATAGATTCACACGCATACGGCATGGCTTGGCACCACCTACGCCTCACAGGTTTTGACTGATAACAGCAGGAACCAATGCTACTGCCTCTGTTCTGTAAATGCAGGTAGAGAGGATAGCTGGGATGTTGGCAGACAGCACTGGAGCAAGAGTGGTGACAGATAGTTGGGGGGCACAAACATGGGTTTTCTACCCTAATGCAGAGAATAAAAGGCAAGGTGCTGTTCTGTCCAATATTGTTGCACAGACCAGGTAAATATAACCTTTACCACATTAACACACCACAAGGAAAAATAAAAATATGTAACTTTTTTGGTGCAAGGTATGTGCTTTTCTATGCATCATGTCTAGAAATCACCAATCTATCCAATTTAAGTACCTTTTTTTAATTACTGGAATTACTTGTATCTATAAGCCAATTGGGCTTCAATAGCCGTTGTCAATATGGGTTGCAGTTTGTAACATCAAACCTAATCCACAATCCAGTTACGAAAACACAAGAGAAACAAGAAAAAACCCAAACAAAACAAGAAATACCTGCAAAGCAACATGCAACCATACCTTTGAAAGAAATTCACGTCCCTTTGGTTTCCCCAGACTAACCGCCTCATGATTTCTTTTCTTCGTTATTCCTCCATGGGACCTGTTACGGGGTGCCCAGGAGTCTACTAAGATATAAGGTTTCTGAGGACCGTGACCTCTTTGTCCACTTACCGGAGTTTGGCTCCTTTTATCAAAAAGTTGCTGATTATAGTAAGATTTTCCAGAAAATGGCAGCTGTCTTACATTTTTAGATTGTAAACGTTTTAAAGGCGTTAGATTTCGAGTTACAGCCTCTGTACTGTCAACACATTTTTTAAACCCTTCTTTCAAATTAACCAGTGTGCCGACAGGTAAAGTTAGTGTGCTGACGGGTAAAGTTAGTCTCTCAATTACCACCTTAGGAGATAGTACATTCATGCCACATTTTTCACAGAAAGCCTGAATGTTTCTTACAATGGTTCGATTGTCTTTCCTACTTTTTAGAAAAGCGTCTAAGATGGGGCTTTTGCTGGGTGACTGCGCTGGGCTTTTCCTCCGCTTTTTGGGTGGTGGAATTTTGTTAGAATTGCAGGAGTCCACATCTTGGGTCTGTAGTTTGAAGCGCTTATTGGCAATGACATTAGGTGCACCTGTGGGACAGAAGGATTTTTTGAGTATGCAGTAGTTTGAAAGAATTTCACAATATAGCAGTTATGGTGTACAGGAGGTCTACAATACACATACCTGGTTTGCAAGCTGGTTTGAAGAAATCGGTTATATGTTGCTTTCTGAAAAGAAAGGGCCAGATTAAACATGATGAACAAAATCAAAAAAACGTCTATTCCTTGCTAGCTCTCATCTTTTTTTTGTTCCTAGAAATAAGATGCCTCTAAACCCAAAAGCAAAAATTGTGATATTGCAGCTTACCAGTGGTACTCATTTCCTTTGATCAGACTAGGAAAACTTTTTAGGTATTTCAGAAAAAAGCTGTTGATCTTAAAGAAGTTTACCTTTTAAGAAAAAAAGAGATAAATGCACATCTTTTTGTAGAAAAAAAAAATAAAAAGTGAATTTTTTTTTACTTGAAGCCTATAAAGCATTGCACATGCAGACTTGTCAGTATCTGCCTGCTTGCACCTCGTATGGGCAAGCAGATACACACTGAGAATGAAAATGAACTACCATAGGACTCAATGGCACAGTGGTAGTTAATTAAAAACTGCAAGCCGACAGCCGCAAAGGCTGTCCGGTACTTGTTCTCCCATTCACAGAACACTGTGAATGGATGACTTTGCAGGGCGGGCTGGCGAAGCAATTGTAACATGTTACAACCTGAATATGGGTGTAACATGTTACAAAAGATGAACTTATCCTTTTACAGAATTGCACTGTTTGTTACTTGCTATGAGCAGAGTCGAAAGCGTAAACAACATTTTTGTAAACTACTAATCCTCCCTGTGATGTAGATGAACAAGGGTAGACATATGAAGTCTAGCCTATGCGACAAAGACTCCCTCCATAGATACTATAGAGAAATTAGCGTAGACATAAAGAGACAAGTAGTGTTATACACAGCATTAGCAGATAAAAGAAAGGAAAAATAAATCCTGAAACAAAACAAATGCACATTAAACACATTAAAAGACTTGTGCACATAGTCCTTTGCGCTACTGTGAGTAATAAATATCAATAAAGTGTCAGAATGATTAACTAAATAAGAAATGTGCAGCAAAACCTAATAGTGTTTACAATACACAAAATAAAGACATATATAAAAAGTGATTTTGCGCAATAGTCACAAGTCTTCAAAAAAACAGTAATAAAAAAATACCAAAAAAGTGAATAAAACGTGCTAAAACCACAATCTGAATAATAATAATAATAATAATAATAATAATAATAATAATAATAATAATAATAACAACAACAACATCCCAATAAAGTTGAATAAAGTGTCCAGTGAAACATACCGACATAAAATGTTAAAATATTAAAAATAGAATATATGAAAAAAAAAAAAAAAAAAAAAACAACCCTATAAAAAAATCCTCAGATATAGCCTAAAATATTGTGCAAAAAGGAGCGTCTATAATCAGCTCCACAAATGCAGTTGTGAACTAAACATGCTCTTGAAGTAATAATAGTGAATAGAGTAGAAAGTCTTTGAATAGCTCCACAAACGTAACTGACTATACTTTCTTGATATCCTGAGAGACCAGACTCACAAAACTCTCACCTCAAATCAGAAAAATTATTTGCATCAAAGAAACTCAGACTTCATTCCACCTTCATGTTAAAGGATCACTAAAGGATTTTTTTTTTTTGCTAAATAGCTTCCTTTACCTTACTGCAGTACTAGTTTCATGTCCTTATTGTTTTTGCTTTGAAGTGGCTGTAAGTCTGCTGTGATCTCCACACTTCCTGCTTGTCTTTTTCCTTATAACCATCATACTGGGAGCTTTTCACTGTAGATCTAAGCTGTCATTACTGTGTGTCTAAAACTTAACAGAACCAATCAGATTCATTTTAAAAACAAAACACTGCCCTGGATTTGTTTGTTTTGTGTGTCTCTTTAGCTCACAGGAACATGAAAACAGTTTAAAAGTGAAACTAACCTACAGGCACATTATACGATTGATTTTTTATCTCTTTGTAATCATTTTTAAAAGGAATCAGTTAACTTGTATGTCTCTATACCCTGTAAACAGTCATTTCAGCAAAAAAAAAAAATTCCTTTAGTGACCCTTTAAGGGTCATTTCACACTAGCGGACCGTTCGTCCGTTCATTACAAGTCCGTTAACGGACTTGTAATGAATCCCTATGGGAACGTGTCCGTTAGTTGATGGAGCATCCGCTAGCGTCCGCGTCAGTCGGGATCCGCTTTTCCGAACGGAAGAAACCTTATTTTTCTTCCGTTCGGCGGAACGGACCGGATGCAGACGGACAGACGGTCCGTCTGCATCCAGTCCCCCATAGGGGACAGCGGAGCAGAGACAGGGCGGTCCCTGCACTGTGTGCGGGGACTGCCCTATCCGCCGATAGCTCAGCGGGGATCCCCGCTGAGCTTTGTTGGACACACGGAGCGGACCCAGAAACGGTCTGCTCCGTGTGAAAGAGCCCTAAGTCAGTGGTCATCAACCCTGGCCTGCAGGGCCCACTAACAGGCCAGGTTTGCAAGATAACTGAAATACATCACATCTCCCCATGGTAATACATAAAACCTGGCCTGTTAGTGGGCCCTGTAGGGCAGGGTTGATGACCACAGCTTTAAGTGATTTCCAAAACACCATTGGCCCTTCTCCACCTCAATACAGGCCATTAGGATTTCTCTTTCGTGAATGGATGGACACAGCTCCTTTATTCTTGACAGTAGGGTTTATATGCCGTCTATCAGGAGAGGACTAGGCAGACATGTTAAACAGTTAAAAACCATGTAACAGCAAAGCTGAACAGTACCGCCACGGGGGGCAGCCCTTCTGGCTATAACCCCTCACTCTGCATCTAGCAGCTCAGTTTTTTCTGCCTTGCATAAAAGGACCTGGCTCCCTATGGGACCATTGGTCCTGGAGATTTTTTTTTATTTTTATTTCTACTTTTTTGATCCTGAGATCTACTATCAACTGCGGGCTGAGTGACAGGCTGTAAAATATCCTTGTAGTCTCCCCAGTCTGGCCATCGAGTGTGAGCAGACCTTTAGCTACGCGCTGAGTCAGCCACGACATACCCCATTGATCCAGGGGTGGCCGGTGAGCTATGCTCCAGGGTACACATATGACCAGGCTACTGCTGTCCGAGTCGCAGTGGGCCGCGGCCGACAGCGACTCTTTCTGTCAGGAATGCGTCCAGCAGTCGCCGGACGGGCAAGTAGGGTTTCACCTGTTTCAGCAAGATGGAATAGTTAGACATTCCTGGGGTGGTCGATTAGGGGGTCTCTCACGCTCCCTTTCTTCTCTCCCTGTCCCTTCCCTCCTCCCCATGCATCTGGGCTGGGCCTGCTGTGTACCTGACTAGGTGTCCTCCTGGGGGGGGCTCCGGGTACTAGCTGGGGGCTAAAATAAATAAAAATAAAACAAAAAAAACGCGCTGCCACAACACAGTCCTCAGGCAGCGGCTAGCGTGTGATAACAGAGAAAATTACAATATAGAAAAGCCGCGCCCAAAATTAAAACAAATTATTTTGTAACATTAAAAAAAGTCTATAAACAATGAGAGGAGTAGTGAATTCCAAGCAGCATCAGACAAATAATTCAGGTGAAAAGATCAAAGGCTGGATTTGCATGTAGGGACAATAGCTGGTCAAATTTTCAATGCACCTGGTGACATGCATGCAATCTGTGTTATCCCACCACCAGACACATATAGCAGCTTACCAGATGGCAAGCCTTTGATGCAATTGGCTATAGCCCAGCCACGGCCTTTTAATCCCCTGGACTAGGACACTCAGAGGTTATCAACCAGATTGCAGCCTCAAATGGAAAATGATGAGTGGTTGCGGTTTGGGACGCAAACACAACCCGTCAGCAGAGCAGCGGTAATAAAGCGGTCCAATTTGCATGTAGCGGGAAACAGAGAGGGACGCAATAGCGTGATACCGTAGGGTATAACAAATTTATTAAAACAATAGTGTACTTACACTTAAGAAGTTAAAAAACAGCGTGTAACAAACAGGTAAAAGCCGGCCAGCTTGAGGAGCCCTCCTCCTAGGCGTGGTGACGTCACTGACGCTGCCTCCATACACTAGCTGGGTGCTGCACGGTGTGTCCGGGGTCCGCTCTTGGTGTGGGTGGTCCGCCATGTGGGGGGGGGGGCCTCCGCTCGGAAACCCAGCGTGTTCACGGCACGGCTGGCGCTTCTTCCCCAGACATTCCTGTGATAGCAACTGGTGCCCCTGCACCTGCGGTACCTATGGACGCTTTGTCGGCAGTCCTGGAATCCTTTGTTGCCAGGGTGGAGGTGTGTGGGCACAAGGGGGGTAAAAACGCTCCCTCCCCCCATCATCTTCTGGGAAAAGCTCTGATTCGGGCCTGGCTCTGACACAGGGCCCCTGTTCTGATGTGTCTGAGGATGCGGACCAAGACCATTAGGACAGTGAGGAAGGCTCCATGTTCGGATCAGCGCAGGAAAAGGCACTCATCACCGCAGTGCGGGAAACCCTCAAACGGGAGGACACGGCAGGGGCATCTACTGAGGTGTCGGTCTCTTTTGGTTCCCACAAGCCGGCCTGCACTGCTAAGGTGTTTCCTTACGCAATTTATTTTGGTACGTTTATAGACAAAGAATGGGAACGACAGCAATGGGCCTTTTCAGTTCCAACACGCATGGCGGTCCGTTACCCCTTTAGAGGACAGTCTCCTCAAAAAATGGACATCTCCCCCGGTTGTGTACCCCCCGGTATCCAGGTTAAACAAGGCAACCACGATTCCGGTAGAGGAGACCCCTGCCTTTAAGGACCCTGCAGATGGGAGGACCGAGGCGTTGGTCTGGTCCATGTTCACGGTGCTGGGGTCAGCATTGCAGCCAGTATTGGCCACTGGAGTCACAGACTCTTACAGAATGGGCAAAGTTGTTGCACTCTGAGTTGGAGAAGCAACAGGCTTCCCCGGTCTGCGTGGAACTGGCCGACCAGTTGGTGCATGGCCTTAAAGTGGATGTAAATCCGGATATTTTTTTTTATGTCACAATGTACAGTATAAGATTTCCTATCATCTGTGCCCAGACTTGCCACACAGAGTTAATGAAGCTCTGAGCAACCCTCTTATTGTTCAGTGATATAAAACGGACTAACAGAGAAAAACCTTAGTCCGTTCTGCCCCCTTGCTGTGAGTGACAGGTTATTTACATATCTCATGCACTAGCCTGGAGACGGGCATTATTTTTAAATTCCCACCCCCACTCGATTTCTGAAGTCTTGTGGTTACTTTTCTGGATTTTGACTGGATGTTAGTGATCATAGCAGAATTCAGTGTAAGGAATACACAGGAAAAAAAAATGCATGTTGACAAAGGGAGTGTAGAAGAGGGCGTGGAGTCTACTGACATCACGACTCCACCCACAGAGCTCCAGACAACAGACCCACCCACAGAATCTGCAGTTTTTCAGTTCTTATAACAGACAGAGGGGAGACATTTGACAGGTAAGAATACATGCAGGAGTCATGTATATCCTTATAGATCAGCACTATGGCAGTAGTTTAGAAAGGATGAGAGTGGGTTTACATCCACTTTATCCACTTGCTTACTGGGCACATATACCCCCCTCCTGCCCAGGCGAAATTTCAGCTTCCGGCACTGCGTCGCTTTAACTGACAATTGCGCAGTCATGCGACGTGGCTCCCAAACAAAATTGACGTCCTTTTTTCGACACAAATAGAGCTTTCTTTTGGTGGTATTTGATCACCTCTGCAGTGTTTATTTTTTGCGCTAACAAAAAAAGAGCGACAATTTTGAAAAAAAAAAAAAAAATCAATATTTAAAGTGGTTGTAAACCCACTATTTGGACTTTTACCTACAGGTAAGCCTACAACATGGCTTACCTGTAGGTAAGGATAATATCTCCTAAACCTGCACGGTTTAGGAGATATTACCCCCGCAATGCGGGCGGCGCATGCGCAGGGGGGACTCCACGGCTGAAGGACCGGCATCGCCGGACCCTGCCGATTTTAAATCTCCCGCGCGCACGCGCGGGAGTGACGTCATCGCCGCTCCAGCCAATCACAGCGCTGGAGCGGCGATACCCGGAAGACACGCCGGAGCAAGATGACATCCTGCTCGGCGTGGACCAGGTAAGTGGTACACACCTCGTTCCGAGGTAAGTATTTCATAATAGGCTAGTATGCGATGCATACTAGCCTATTATGCCTTTTGCATTGCAGGTTTGGGGGGAAAAAAAAAAAGTTTATGCGGTTTACAACCGCTTTAACTTGTTGCTATAATAAATATCCAATTTTTTTATTTTTTATTTTTCTTCTCAGTTTAGATCGATAGGTATTCTTCTACATATTTTTGGCAAAAAAAAAAAAAAAATCGCAATAAGCGACTGGTTTGCGCAAAAGTTATAGTGCCTACAAAATAGGGGACAGAATTTTTTTTTTTTTTTTACTAGTAATGGCAGCGATCTGCAATTTTTATTGGGACTGCGACATTATGGCGGACACTTGACACCATTCACATTTATACAGCGATCAGTGCTATGAATATGCACTAATTACTGTATAAATGTGACTGGCAGGGAAGGGGTTAACACTAGGGGGCGAGGAAGGGGTTAAATGTGTAGCCTAGTGAATGTTCTAACTGTAGGGGGAGGGGACTGACTGGGGGGAGGTGACGGATCTGTGTCCCTATGTACAAGAGACACAGCATCGGTCTCCTCTCTCCCTGACAGGACGTGGATCTGTGTGTTTACACACACAGATCCACATCCTTGTCTGTGTAACCGCCGATCGCGGGTGACTGGCGGACATCGCGGCCTCCAGGCACGCGCATTGGCATCTCAGTGATGCGGCGGGCGCGCGCCCCCCCAGTGGCTGGAGGCCATATATAGACGGCCTACCGGCAATTGGGATCCACACTGCGGCCGTACAAAGTCGTACGGCCGGCAGGAAGTGGTTAAGTATATCTGCGATGCAGCCTTGGATACAGCTCCCTTGCTTTCCAGAGCCTCAGTAGCCGCTGTGGTGCTACGTCGCCTGATTTGGCTAAAAATGCTGGTATGCGGACCAGACTTCCAAGAAGGCTCTGGTGGACTTTTCCCTTCCAGGGAGAGAGGCTATTTGGAGTCTCGCTGGACGACATTATTAACTAGTTGGCGACCAGCCGCAGCAGTTATACGGCGGCAGGTCGGCTCTCCTGCGCGAGAGCACGTAGCTATAAGTCGCGCCCCCCGCCGCCGTTCGACGATCAGATTCATTTTAGAACTGATCAATCTCCAGGCCCAGGCCAATAAAATCTGGCCTGGAACTGATGATCACTCTTAGCCAATGGTTTTCTTCTCCTGTCTCTGTAAGTGTAAACATTGACAGGGGAAGTGATGTTCTTTCCCTCGTGTCGCTCTTTTCGTTCCAGACCGAGAGGGAGAGAACATCTAAAAGTGAGTTGCACAACACTACACTGACACCAGGTCACGTAGGCACACAATTCACCCCCCAATCACCCTCCTAAATAACCCCTTCACTGCCTGTCACTGTGTCACCCAGTACAGCAATCAGATTTCTTTTTTGATCGCTGTAGTAGTGTCATTAGTGACTAAAATAAGTGTTAGACTTATTAGGGCCTAAGACTGATTACCCTAGGAACCCCCCCTAACCCCCCAAATAAAGGTTTAACCCCTTGATTACCCCGTCACCAGTGATCACAGTATAAGTGTCACGGGTGACGCAGTTTAGCTAGTTTATTTTTTATAGTGTCAAGGCACCCTCCATATTTTTCCCAATGAAGGTTTAAACCCCTGATCGCCCGGCGGGTGATCAAAGTTTGGTTTTAGCACAAAACGGGGTCTGCATCGCCCCAGGCAGTGTCAGATTAGTGCCAGTAGCGCTACCACCCACGCACGCACCATACGCCTCCCTTAGTGGTATAGTATCTGAACGGATCGATACCTGATCTGATCTATACTAGCGTCCCTTGCAGTTTAGGGTTCCCAAAACGCATTGGTAGCGGGATCAGCCCAGATACCTGCTAGCACCTGCGTTTAGCCCCTTCGCCCAGCCAAGTGCAGTATTTATCGATCGATCACTGTCACAAAACACAAAAACACATAACGGCAGCATTCACTAACAGTTTTTTGGTAGCGTTTGACTCAGTCGTTGACAGGTCAGGTGCTTTTTTACCTGTGAATCTTACTACTGTACCCCTAAATTTAGAGCCCAAAACGGCAAATCGAAGGTACAGTAGTGAAGAGGCCTACACGTTTGAGCATGACAGATAGTAAGGAGGAGGTCACGCATCTGTCAGATTCTGTCTCAGAATACGATCCTGTATATGACAGCGGCTCCTTGACAGAAAGCTCTGACAACGGAGTTGTGGTCCCTGCCAAGGTCAGGCGTACCAGACCACGATCTTCTGCCGTCGCTGAGGTGCAAGAACCGCAGGGCTCTCGTATGGAGCAGAGAAGTACTAGCGCCGCTATTCCTTCTGGTGAACTGGCAAGCACCAGCGGCCTAGTACATCCTGGTCGTACATCCAGCACTGCAGTATCACGTGGTGACGTGGCGAGTCCCATAAGTGCAGTTCAAGCTGGCGAGGTGGCAAGCACAAGTAGTGTCCCGCTGCCACCAAGAAGAAGACAGACAGGCCCGTCGTGCCCATAGCACCCTTTCTGCTGCATTCGCCAATCCTGATTGGGTACCCACCACCTCTGCAGCAACTGTACTTCCCCAATTCACTGGCCAACCCGGAATTTAGGTGGAAACAGTTGATTTTACGTCACTTGATTTTTATTCGCTGCTTTTCACCGAAGATCTCTATAGATCTATTCTGGACCAAAGCAATTTGTATGCTGGTCAATACATCGCCGCTAATCCCCAGCTGTCCCTTGGCAGAGATTGGAAACCAATTACGGTTTCCGAATTAAAAACCTTCCTGGGCCTATCCCTCCTCATGGGCATTACTAAAAAGAGTGAGCTGCGATTATGTTGGTCCACGCACTCAATTCACTATATGCCCATTTTCTCTGCCTCCATGGCCAGGACACGATACGAGCAGATCTTGCGGTTCATGCATTTCAGTGACAATGAACTCCGTCGTCCTCGGGGAGACCCTGGATACGATCGGCTCTACAAAATTCGGCCCCTCGTAAACCACTTCAGCGAACGTTTTGCAGCCTTGTATAATCCCCATCAAGTTGTCTGCGTTGATGAGTCCCTGATTAAGTTTTCTGGCCCCTTGTCTTTCAAGCAGTACCTTCCCAGCAAGCGTGCAAGATAAGGGGTCAAGATGTAAAAGCTCTGTGACAGGGCAACATGCTATACATCTAGCTTTATGGTTTACGAGGGAAAAGATAGCCACGTAGAGCCGGAGAACTGCCCAGATTACATAGGGAGCGCTGGTAAGATAGTGTGGGAATTGGTGTCGCCCTTATTCGGAAAGGGGTACCACTTGTACGTGGACAATTATTACACAAGCGTGACACTTTTTAGTCACCTTTTTGATTATGGAATTGGCGCATGTGGCACTGTGTGACCTAATCGCCGGGGCTTCCCCCAACGGCTTGTAGAATCCTGTCTTAGTCGGGGGGAGAGAGCCTGCTTACAGTGTAATAATTTGTTAGACTTAATGTGAGGTATCACCGCGAAGGTCATATCGAGGGCAGTAATTTTAGCAGTAGACCTACTCTGTAAATCTAATGTGGTAACCTGTAGAGGCTTTTAAAAATGTATGTGGTTTGTCGCCACTGCGCATTTGTGCGCAATTTTAAATTATGTCGTGTTTGGTATCTATGTACTCGGCCCAAGATCATCTTTTTTATTTCATCAAACATTTGGGCAATATAGTGTGTTTTAGTGCATTAAAATAAAAAAATGTATTTTTGCTCAATAAAATGCGTTTGAAAAATCGCTGCGCAAATACTGCGTGAAAAAAAAATGCAACACCCACCATTTTAATCTGTATGGCCTTTGCTTTAAAATAATATATAAATGTTTGGGGGTTCAACGCAATTTTCTTGCAAAAAAAAAAAAAAGTCTTCATGTAAACAAAAAGTGTCAGAAAGGGCTTTGTCTTCAAGTGGTTAGAAGAGTGGGTGATGTGTGACATAAGCTTGTTGTGCATAAAATGCCAGGACAATTCAAATCCCCCCCAAATGACCCCATTTTGGAAAGTAGACACCCCAAGCTATTTGCTGAGAGGCATGTCGAGTCCATGGAATATTTTAGATTTTGACACAAGAATTTATTATTATTGTTTTTGCACAAAGTTGTCACCGCGTACGGGACCCCAAAAACCAAGCACCGCCTTCAGGCTTTCTAAGGGTGTAAATTTTTGATTTCACTCCTCACTGCCTATCACAGTTTCAGAGGCCATGGAATACCCAGATGGCACAAACCCCCCTCCCCCAAAGACCCCATTTTGTAAAGTAGACACCCCAACCTATTTGCTGAGAGGTATGGTGAGTATTTTGCAGATCTTGCTTTTTGTCACACATTTGAAAACTGAAAAAAATAAAATAAAAAAAATATTTTTTTCTTCATTTTCAAAAATAAATGGAGCGCTATAGAATACTCACCATGCCTCTCAGCAAATAGCTTGGGGTGTCTACTTTCCAAAATGGGGTCATTTGGGGGGGGTTTGTGCCATCTGGACATTCCATGGCCTCCGAAACTGTGATGGGCAGTGAGGAGTGATTTAAAAAATTTACACCCTTAGAAAGCCTGTAGGCGGTGCTTAGGTTTTCTGTACGCGTACGCGGCTAGGCTCTCAAAAAGTCTCACATGTGGTATCTCCGTACTCAGGAGAAGCAGCAGAATGTATTTTGGGGTGCAATTACACATATAACCATGGCATGTGTGAGCAATATATCATTCAGTTACACCTTTTTTTATTTATTTTTTTCTCATTATTTAATCACTTGGTACAAACAAATTCAATATTCAGATAGAATTCCTTTCTTGTCCACCAAACAGATATTTTCGCCTCAAACCTTCATCTTCTTCCGGCTCGTCAGAACGCCCTATTTGGGGCAGTACAGGACCTGCTGAGGCGTGGGGTGATAGTACCTGAGCCGCTGCCAGAAAGCTTTCAGGGATTCTACTCCAATCTGTTTATAGTCCCAAAGAAGGACGAGTCCGTCCGATCTTGGATCTCAAGGCCCTCAACACCTTTGTAAAAGCATGAAGGTTCAGGATGGAGTCAGTCAGCTCTGTGGTCTCTGCTATCCATCCGGGGGATTTTCTGGCGTCCTTGGACATCAAGGCTGCATATTTGCATGTCCCCATATATGTCAGGCACCAGATATTTCTGTGCATTGCAGTCGGGATGACCGTTTCCAATTTGTGACACTCCCCTTTAGCCTGGTGACGGCACCAAGGGTTTTCACCTAGGTTCTCACCCCAATTCTGGCTCTGCTGAGACAGCGAGGAATCGCTATCGTGGTCAACCTTCTCAGAGCCGCTTCAGACTCAAAATTAGAGGAGGATGTGGCAATTGCCAGTCAGACCCTTCAAGAGTTTGGTTGGGTACTGAACCTCCAGAAGTAGTCAGCACCTGGAATAACTGGGCTTAATTCTGGACTTCTCAGAGGTGAGAGTTTTTCTCCCTTTGGAAAGGTTGCAGACTCTTTGGACTGCAGTGAAGCTGTTGGCACCCCGCAGGTGGTCTTTGCTGCACTTCTGCATGCAAGTTTTGGGTCTCATGGTGGCCACCTTCGAGGCGGTACCGTATGCTCAATTTCACACTCGAGTCTTGCAAAGGGAGATCCTGTCCAAATGGGACAAGTCTCCGTTGTCCCTGGATTGTCAAAACCGGGTGAGTTAGCTAGTCAGGGCCTCCCTAGTCTGGTGGCTGAGATCTCCGGCCCTTCAGTCCGGGAAGTCGTTCCTTCCCTTTCGCTGGAAGGGGATCACGACGGATGCCAGCCTGACCGGCTGAGGGGTGTTTGGGGCGTACAGTCGACACAGGGTCGCTGGACGCAGGAAGAATCCCGCCTGACGATCAATGTGCTGGAACTTCGGGCGATCAGGCTGTGCCTCTCCACCTGGTCACAGATGCTTCAGGGACGTCCAGTCGGACAACGCCACGGCGGTGGCATACGTCAACCATCAAGGAGAAACAAGAAGCTCGGCTGCAGCAATGGAGGTCATTCACATCCTCCGTGCCGGCTCTGTCGGCCGTGTACATTCCGGGCAAGGAAAACTGGCAAGCGGACTACCTAAGTCGCCAGATGCTGGACCAAGGAGAATGGTCGCTACACCCGGATGTGTTTTGGCTACTTTGCCAGAGATGGGGGACGCCAGATGTGGATCGCCTGGCTTCTCGACTCAATCGGAAGGTATTGAGGTTTGTGGCCAGGTCCAAAGATCCCTGCGCGTATGCGACAGACGCGTTGGTGGCTCCGTGGGGACAGTATCGGCTAATCCAACCTGAGTGTAACCACGATGGAATTCCACAGACACTCTTTATGAATTCCCCGTATACATTCAATTTAGAAATCATACGGATATTATAGAACAGTCAAAATTGTGAACCGGAAGAGATAAATCTGAATAAAAAAAAAAAAAAACACACACCCCCTGATAGAGGCCTTGCTGAACAAACCCCATACATAAGTTTTCACATTCCACAGCTAAAATTAATCTTACCCCTAGGACTTACCCGTCCACTCCCCATCCCTTTTCTCCACTCCTGTTGCCTCCATACTCTCTTCCCAACCCCTACACACTTTCCTTTCTTATCTTTTTCTCTTTTCCAGTTTTCTTATTATCTTCTTCTTCTTAAAACCTCTATGTCCTATTGAAACCAGAAGTAGCTCAGTATCAAAGACATATATACCATTGGTATTCAAGATCCCCATTTTCTTTGTAAACCATAAAAAAAATTAGAATCACCATTTCTTTGCCGATATTCCATATTGTTACAAAAGATTTCTACCACTGTAAGCAACTCCACTGTCTCGTGTGAAAGTGATACACCCTGCTGCTCATTGTATATTTCTGCCAAAAAAAGAATCATTCCGGGGATTTTACCCTTTTTAGTACCGGTACTTGTACGGAAGATGTAAATAAAAACAAACAATTGAAAAAAAAAATGTTTACCAAAAGTTTGAAGGTGGGCAAATTATGCCAAAATAAAAATAGAACACAAACAAGCTCTATTCCCATAGGCCCAAATCAAAGACTGAACTGAAAAGCAACTGCACAGGAATATGAGGCTGAGAGAGAAAACTGTATAACAAAAATATACCAAGCACTTTACAGGGAACATCTGCCCACCAGCTTATGCAATGATATGATCAATTACATGGTACCATCACAATGCTTAAAATCATGCAGATATAGGCCAGGAGCTTTGTCATCGCACAAGTGTGAACCGACACTTGCATGCGATTCGCAACGCACTGCTATTCAGATCACATGCAATGTCTGTGTGATACGATTTCAGCCAGAGTGTCTGGCTGAAATCGCATCGCATTCGCACCAAAATGGTGCAGGACCCATTTTTGGTCCGCACTGTAATCAGATCGCATGGGTGTTCACACTTACGTCAATTTGATTCCTGCACCATTTTACAGTTCGCACTGCAAACCGATCTGGGGGCGCCGTTAACCTTACATTGACACCCGCAGCGGTTCACAGATTTCAAAGTGAACCACTGTGCAATTCAGGTGCGATGCGGGAACCTGCACTAGATTAGCAGAGTCCTTGCATCGCACAAGTGTTATTTAAAACATTGGAAATAAATAATCTAAATAAATTCGGGCTAAAATGTATTCCGCTACAATAACCCCCCCCCCCAAAAAAAAAGTGTACTTTATTTAGTCCGTTTGAAAGTTAGAGAGTCTACAAACCATGGTATGTACCGTATTTATCGGCGTATAACGTGCACTTTTTTCCCCTTAAAAACAGGGGAAAATCGTGGGTGCGCATTATACGCCGATCCCGTCTCTGAGCGCCGCCGCCGACATATACCGAGCGCAGCACACTCGGCCACGCTCGGCTCTGCTCACGGTCACGCCCTGCGAGAGGAGATGAGCGTACTGCGCTCGGTATATGTCAGCAGCGGCGCTCGGAGACAGCGCAGGAGAAACGGGGAGGACACCACGAAGGCCGGAGACGGACGCCAGACAAGACACCGAAGAGGGACATTTAACCTGTAAGTAATTTTTTTCCAGGAAATTTCCCTCCTAGAACTGGGTGCGCACTATACGCCGGTGTGCGCTATACCCAGATAAATACGGTATTTGAAAAGTAATTAAGCCTTATGTACTGACTGCCTGTCTCATTTCTTTAAAGGGTCACTAAAAGGAAAAAAAAAAATTTGCTGAAATTACTGTTTACAGGGTATTGAGACATAAAAGTTAACTGATTCCTTTTAAAAATGATGAAAAATAGATTAAATTCTATCATATAATGTGCCTCTAGTTTCACTTTCGCTTTTAAACTGTTTTCATGTTCCTGTGAACTAGAGAGACACACAGAACAAAAACAAACACATCCAGGGAAGTGTTTTGTTTTTAAAATGAATCTGATTGGTTCTGTTAAGTTTTAGACACACAGTAATGACAGCTTAGACCTACAGTGAAAAGCTCCCAGTACGATAGTTATAAGGAAACAGACAACCAGGAAGTGTGGAGATCACAGCAGAATTACAGCCACTTCAAAGCAAAAACGAACAATAAGGACATGAAACCAGTACTGCAGTAAGGTAAAGGAAGCTATTTAGCTAAAAAAAAAATCCTTTAGTGATCCCTTTAAGGCCTAAAATGCGAACACAGTACAAATACCCTCAAAAGGAAACATTTTTGGGAAGTGTACAGTTTTAATTTTTTTTAAAGTTGTATTTTTTTTGTCAGAATTGTTGGAAAATTAAAAATTAAATCAAATGTGTTTTTCACAGTTGTCATTTTACAAAAGTTATTTCTTACAGTACTTACAATTACACCCCATAACACATTCTGCTACTTCCGCCAAGTATGGAAAGACTTTTTCACAGCCTAGAAGGGCTCAAAATCCAAGGAGCACTTTTGGGCTTTTAAGAAGCATTATTATTACTACTACACGTCTAATTTGTTGACTACCCATCATATTTTGTCTCTGAAGTATCAGGACAGGAAAAAAAAAAAACACAAAATAACCACATTTTAGAAACCAAACACCAAGGTATTTTCTGAAAGGCAAAGTGAATCTTTTGAAAATGACACTTTTTTTTACATGTTTTTGGAAAATGTGGAAGGATTTTTTTTTTTTTTTTTTTTTTTTTACACAATGTCGTCAATTACCAAGATATTACCAGCACACAGCAAAGGCATACTTAGATTTACACACCAACACATTTTGGTACTCCTCCTCAGTATGGCAATATCACGTGTGAAACTATCACATCCTAGCTGCACAAAATCCAAGGAGCACCATAAGACTTTCTAGGGGCAAAAAATACACATCTAGTTTCCTGACTACTAATCACATTTTTGGAGGGCCTGGAGCACCAGAACAGTGACACCCACAAATAAAAAACTAAACACCCCAAGGTATTTCTTTTGAAGACTTAATTTTTTATTTTTTGCCACAAAAAATATTAACCGCTTCCATACAGGGCTTTTATACACACATCTATACCGGGCCTATTCTGGCACTTCTCTCCTACATGTACAAATCATCATTTTTTTGCTAGAAAATTACGCAGAACCCCCAAACATTATATATTTTTTTTAGCAGACACCCTAGGGAATAAAACGACGGTCATTGAAACGTTTTATCTTGCACGGTATTTGCGCAATAATTTTTCAAACGCCTTTTTTTGGGAAAAAAATTGTTTCATGAATTAAAAAAATAACAAAACAGTAAAGTTAGCCCAATTTGTTTGTAAAATATGAAAGATGATGTTACACCGAGTAAATAGATACCTAACATGTCACGCTTTAAAATTGCGCACACTCATGGAATGGCACCAAACTTCGGTACTTAAAAATCTCCATAGGCAACGCTTTGAAATGTTTTACAGGTTACCAGTTTAGATTTACAGAGGAGATCTAGTGCTAGAATTGTTGCTGGCACTCTAACGCACGCGGCGATACCTCACATATGTGGTTTAAACGGCGTTTACATATGTCGGCGGGACTTGCGTGTGCGTTCGCTTCTGCGCGCGAGCTACTGGGGACAGGGGCGTTAAAAAAAAAAAAAAAAAAAAAAAATGTATTTATTTTTACATATTTATTTATTTTTTTACAATTTTTTTTTTTATTTTATTTTTTTTATTATCACTTTTATTCCTATTAGGCCCCATGCACACCAGGCGCTATTACAAACGCCTCTAATCTCAGCTTTTCAAAGGCAAAAAACGGCATTTAAAACGCCCGTTTTTGCCGCGATTTGCGGCTGTCAGCGTTTATCCCCAAAACACTGTAGACCCTCCCCAAGCTCAGAATCAAACTATTTGTGCCGCGTTTTGCCGCGATTTGCGTCTAAAACGCAAAAGCTGAAAGCTTCTGAACCCAAAATTTTGGGTTTGGAAAAACGGCCCTAAACCCAACTGCTTTGAAACGCCAAAAAACGTGATCGTGTGCATGGACACATAGGATAACATTAAATGTGTTCAGGGGCAGTTGAAAAAAATGCCCAAATGCCTCTGAACTCGAGTTTAGCAGCGTCTCGTGTGCATGGGGCCTTTACAAGGAATGTAAACATCCCATGTAATAGGAATGTGTGTGACAGGCAGGGCTGTGGAGTCGGAGTCGGAGTCGGGGGAAATTTTGGGTACCTGGAGTCGGAGTCGGCAAACAATGCACCGACTCCTACTAAATTTAGATTGGAATAAAAAAATAAAAAAAGCAAGTTTAAATGTCCCAATTCACAAAAAGTTATAATTAATGACTTCTCTACTGTAAGAATAAAGACCAATGCATGCAGTGCCTCACGTAACCGCAAAACGAACAGGTTAAGTGACCGTGAAGAAGCATGCTTTTCATGTGCTTCACTATATGGCACGCAACGCACAATTAGGAGCTGCAATACTTATACTTTCCATAGTGTTGTGTTCTGCTTTTACAGGGAACGCATGTTAGAGAACCAGTAAGTGTCCAAATAAAAAAATTCCAACAGGAGTTTTATAAAGCACTAAAAGAAGTTGAAAAGTATGATCGCTCATCAAAACTTACTGTTGAAGAAGCCATCCTTGTTTATCCAGAGATCGTTAGTGATGTGGCCAGAATAGTTACTGCAATGCCACCCACCCAAGTCAGTGTCGAAAGATTATTTTCAGCCCTAAAAATAATAAAGTCTGACTAAGGCCCCATGCACACGAGAAGCAAATGCAAACTCATCTAAACACAAGTTTTCAAACGCAAAAACCGGCGTTTAAAACGCTGGTTTTTGCCGCGAATTTCGCGGCGTTTTACCGCGATTTACCGCGTTTTACCGCGTTTGCGTTTATAAGCATTTGGTTAAGAAACATCATAAGACCCTCCCTAAGCTCAAAAAACAATATTATTTAACCATTTCAGCTATTTTGTGAGACCAGAGCAGCTGAGAGAGCAGCAGTGTACGTGTATTTAGCGTGTCACTTGCCACGTCACCTGGCCACGTCACCTGCCACATCACCTGGCCACATCACCTGCCACGTCACCTGGCCACGTCACCTGCCACAAGTTGTGGATTGTCCACTGGCCACGTCACCTGCCACATCAACTGGCCACGTCACCTGCCAAGTTGTGAATTGTCCACTTGCCGCGTCACCTGGCCACGCCACCTGCCACAAGCTGTGGATTGTCCACTGGCCATGTCACCTGGCTATGTCACCTGCCACGTCACCTGGCCACGTCACCTGCTACAAGTTGTGGATTGTCCACTGGCCACGCCACCTGCCATGTCACCTGGCCACGTCACCTGCCACAAGTTGTGGATTGTCCACTTGCCATGTCACCTGGCCACATCACCTGCCACGTCACCTGGCCACGTCACCTGCCACAAGTTGTGGATTGTCCACTGGCCACGTCACCTGCCACATCAACTGGCCACGTCACCTGCCAAGTTGTGAATTGTCCACTTGCCGCGTCACCTGGCCACGCCACCTGCCACAAGCTGTGGATTGTCCACTGGCCATGTCACCTGGCTATGTCACCTGCCACGTCACCTGGCCAAGTCACCTGCTACAAGTTGTGGATTGTCCACTGGCCACGTCAACTGACCACGTCACCTGCCACAAGTTGTGGATTGTCCACTGGCCACGTCACCTGCCACATCACCTGGCCACGTCACCTGCCTCAAGTTGTGTATTGTCCACTTGCCACGTCATCTGCCATGTCACCTGGCCACCCCACCTGCCACAAGTTGTGGATTGTCCACTGGCCACGTCACCTGGCCACGTCACCTGCCGCAAGTTGTGGATTGTCCACTTGCCATGTCACCTGGCCACGTCACCTGCCACATCACCTGGCCACGTCACCTGCCACAAGTTGTGGATTGTCCACTGGCCACGTCACCTGCCACGTCAACTGGCCACGTCACCTGCCACAAGTTGTGGATTGTCCACTGGCCACGTCACCTGGCCACAAGTTGTGGATTGTCCACTGGCCACGCCACCTGCCACGTCAACTGGCCACGTCACCTGCCACAAGTTGTGGATTGTCCACTGGCCACATCACCTGCCACATCAACTGGCCACGTCACCTGCCAAGTTGTGAATTGTCCACTTGCCACGTCACCTGGCCACGCCACCTGCCACAAGTTGTGGATTGTCCACTGGCCACGCCACCTGCCATGTCACCTGGCCACGTCACCTGCCACAAGTTGTGGATTGTCCACTTGCCACGTCACCTGGCCACGCCACCTGCCACAAGTTGTGGATTGTCCACTGGCCACGCCACCTGCCACGTCACCTGCCATGTCACCTGGCCACGTCACCTGCCACAAGTTGTGGATTGTCCACTTGCCATGTCACCTGGCCACGTCACCTGCCACGTCACCTGGCCACATCACCTGCCACGTCACCTGGCCATGTCACCTGCCACAAGTTGTGGATTGTCCACTGGCCACGTCACCTGCCACATAAACTGTAGCCACGTCACCTGCCAAGTTGTGAATTGTCCACTTGCCACGTCACCTGGCCACGCCACCTGCCACAAGTTGTGGATTGTCCACTGGCCACGCCACCTGCCATGTCACCTGGCTACGTCACCTGCCACAAGTTGTGGATTGTCCACTTGCCACGTCACCTGGCCACGCCACCTGCCACAAGTTGTGGATTGTCCACTGGCCACGCCACCTGCCACGTCACCTGCCATGTCACCTGGCCACGTCACCTGCCACAAGTTGTGGATTGTCCACTTGCCATGTCGCCTGGCCACGTCACCTGGCCACATCACCTGCCACAAGTTGTGGATTGTCCACTGGCCACGTCACCTGCCACATCAACTGGCCACGTCACCTGCCAAGTTGTGAATTGTCCACTTGCCACGTCACCTGGCCACGCCACCTGCCACAAGTTGTGGATTGTCCACTTGCCATGTCACCTGGCCACGTCACCTGCCACAAGTTGTGGATTGTCCACTGGCCACGTCAACTGGCCACGTCAACTGGCCACGTCACCTGCCACAAGTTGTGGATTGTCCACTGGCCACGTCACCAAGCCACGTCACCTGCCATGTCACCTGGCGACGTTACCTGCCACAAGTTGTGGATTGTCCACTTGCCATGTCACCTGGCTACGTCACCTGCCACGTCACCTGGCCACATCACCTGCCACGTCACCTACCACAAGTTGTGGATTGTACACTTGCCACGTCACCTGGCCATGTTACCTGCCACAAGTTGTGGATTGTCCACTGGCCACGTGACCTGGCCACGTCACCTGCCACATCACCTGGCCACGTCACCTACAACAAGTTGTGGGTTGTCCACTTGCCACGTCACCTGGCCATGTCACCTGCCACAAGTTGTGGATTGTCCACTGGCCACGTCACCTGCCACAAGTTGTGGATTGTCCACAATGCAATGCAAGAAATTACATTTTTTATGTTTTTTTTTATGGATTTTCATCATTTGCCATCATTTTTGAGATTTCTAATGTAAAAAAATAGGTCACCTTTAAAAACGCCTATAAACGAAATTTTTTTTTCCCTTCTTAACCACATCCATACCAGCCCATTGTAAAATGACATCCACAAAGGACCTTTAACGATCCGGGTGCACGTCATATGACGTCCTGGGCTTTGTGGGGGGATATCTGAATGATGCCTGCAGCTAGAGGCATCATTCAGATATCCTTCTCTTCTGCTGGCGATTCTGCACAACATAAGAACGATCATAGCGGCGGTTCCGCCGCTAGATCGTTCTTACAGGCGGCGGGAGAGGACATCCCCCCCTCCCGCCGCCATCCGGTGCTTCTCCGGGCTCTCCCGTGCCATCGGGGGCTCGGAGAACGAATCGTCCAGGGCTGGCAGGAAGCATAGAGATGACTGGTGACCAGATGGTCACCAGTCATCTCTATGACCGTCGGAGGACCCGGGCACGATGTGATGATGTCGCGCCCGGGTCCCCGTAAGTAAACAAAAGCTGCTAAGCAACACTGATCATGAGATCGGTGAATTTTTTTTCACCGATTTTTCATGCTTTCCAGCCTGGAGGAGAGATGTGGGGTCTTATTGACCCTGCATCTCTCCATAAAGGGGACCTGTCACCAGGGCTGTGGAGTCGGTAGATAAATGTTCCGACTCCTCAGTTTTATGTACTTCCGACTCCTCTGTATTAATATGCGAATGTATTTTATACATTCCTTGAGGGAAAGAAACGCAACCTACCACAGGACTACTGGCTGGGAAGCCAACAGTCTACTGTATTGCACAGTTTAAGCAAAAGACAAATACAATGAAAACAATCAAGTGGCTGGATAGTAGCAGCAGGCATAAACATCAGGAACAGGATCTTTACCAGTTCAAAAATACAAACCACATTATTTGGTTGTTTTAGAACAAAAACAAAGCTTATCTATAATGAACCAAAAACAAAATCTGCAAAACCTAGAAATGGTTTATATTCATCTTGAAATGTAGTTATAGGCTTAGCAAATGCAAATCAATTCAATGTAGAGTTCTAAGGAAGAGCATTGCCTCTGCCAGATCCTCTTTCATAGAGGCTCTTAAGGCCCCATGCACACGAGACGCTGCTAAACTCGAGTTCAGAGGCATTTGGGCATTTTTTTCAACTGCCCCTGAACACATGTAATGTTATCCTATGTGTCCATGCACACAATCAAGTTTTTTGGCGTTTCAAAGCAGTTGGGTTTAGGGCCGTTTTTCCAAACCCAAAATTTTGGGTTCAGAGGCTTTCAGCTTTCGCGTTTTAGACGCAAATCGCGGCAAAACGCGGTACCGGCGTTTTGCCGCGATTTGCGTCTAAAACGCGAAAGCTGAAAGCCTCTGAACCCAAAATTTTGGGTCACCAGTCATCTCTATGCTTCCTGCCAGCCCTGGACGATTCGTTCTCCGAGCCCCCGATGGCACGGGAGAGCCCGGAGAAGCACCGGATGGCGGCGGGAGGGGGGGGATGTCCTCTCCCGCCGCCTGTAAGAACGATCTAGCGGCGGAACCGCCGCTATGATCGTTCTTATGTTGTGCAGAATCGCCAGCAGAAGAGAAGGATATCTGAATGATGCCTCTAGCTGCAGGCATCATTCAGATATCCCCCCACAAAGCCCAGGACGTCATATGACGTGCACCCGGATCGTTAAAGGTCCTTTGTGGATGTCATTTTACAATGGGCTGGTATGGATGTGGTTAAGAAGGGGAAAAAAAAAAAAAAAAAAAAAAAAAAAAAAAAAAAAATCGCTTTTTGTTCATTAAATAAGATATTATAAAACACAGCATGGAAATACAAAAAATAAATAAAAAAATTCACCACAAAACACATTCTGCTACTCCTCCTGAGTATAGAGATGAACATGTGCAAGACTTTTTTAAAGTTTGCACTGATTATGTACCGGACATTGCATCTTGCGTTGCACAAAACTCAACCAGTTATACCAAAAACCTTACTGTATTGGTCGCCTCTGCACGAATGGTCAGAGAATATAGCCAAGTGCAATATCACCTGTAGCAGTCACCATGCCTATAAGCCAAGCCTACTGGTACATGGCTGCCCCCAGGAATGCCATGTTCACTGGCCAATAAGTACAGAAGGCTGAAGAAAAGAAGAACAAGAAGAGTCCCTGTGGCTCCAGGAACGCAGTTGTCTTTTGGGGATGGCAGAGATGGTATCCCACCAGAAAAAAACAGTCAGAGGGATGTACAGATGGGTCAGTTCAGCCGACAAGCAGATACGGGGTCAGCAAACAGGCAAATGATTGGTGCAGAAAGCCTGCAAAAACGTGATCAATAAATGGTTCAGGGTCAGGACAGACAGCAGACAGAGGCAACACTGCACTGGTGTGGCGGTAATCCTGAAAACTGTAGCTGGCTGCACTTGCTCTGGTGACACTGTACTGATTGGTGGCAATCGGAGACACTTGATAGCTGTACCGGCTCTGGTGACACTGGCACGTTCACATGTGAGGTTAAGGGGACAGCAAGACCTTACAACTGAGCTGTGGTTTCCCCCCCCCCCCCCCATTGAACCAATCCCCCCTTTAGCTGCAGTCAGTCTTGGCTGTGATGGTTTCCTTTATACCAGGGGTAGGAATTCCACCCCTTGTCACTATTGGTAGGCGTAGCGCAAAGTGGGAAACTGTTCTCTGGTCAGACAAATCAAAAAACTGGACATTTTATTTGGCAACCATGGGCACCACATCCTCAAGACCAGCAGTCACCCGCAGCCCTGCTCTGTCTCCGCCGTATTCTCTCCCCCCTCCCCTCCCTGCCTGTCAGCTCGTGTGTTTGAGCCTTGTCCTTCCCAGCCCCTCCCCTGCTGCTGCCCTACTATGTACAATAACTTTCTCTACTAACCTGTTATATCAGGTTAAATCACAAGAGACACAATGCCTTATGGAAGGCCGCCGCTTAGCGGTCACGTCACCGCCAAAGGCTCTCCTCCCAGTGACATCCGAGGGAAACTCAGCCCCTACCTCTGTAGTCCTCGGAGCAGGGCAGGAGAGAGCCAGGACATCAGCTGACTGACAGCGGTGCTGCAAAATAAGGTATTGCACCGCAAAAAACAAAAACAAAGGCACTGAGCAATTTAACCCGATATAACAGAGAGGATTCTAGTTAGTAGAGAAAGTGACTTTACAACCACTTTAAAGCCTCGTACACACAATCTGATTTTCCGCAGACAAATCGTCAGACTTTTGTCCGAAGGGCGTTGGCCGTGAACTTGTCTTGCATACATACTAAAGGCACACAATTGTGGGCCAACAAACACAAATGTACTATGTGAAATTTCAGCTCTGGAGCACCACCCTTTGGACACCTTCCGCTAATGTTGTGTTTGGTGAGCATAGATTCTGAGCATGCGTTTTGTACTTTGGACTTTTGTCTGACGGAATTGTGCACACACGATCGGAAAATCTGACAACAGACTGTTGTCCGCGGAAAAATTTATACGCCTGCCATCCAACATTTGTTGGCGGAAAGTCCCATCGCGTTTCAAAAATGTGTTAGATTTCTGGAATTGCCAACTGTCAAACCATCAACTGCCTGGTGTCATAACTGATCAAATGTGCAGCACCATGGCAGTTGCAGAACCAACAGAAGCAGCCGATATACGTTGGCAGAATGGCACGGCTGGGCACATCCACGTACCTGTACGTGGCCCTTTAAGCCCAGCCGTGGGGGCGCATGCACGCGACCCGGTCCGAAGCTCCGTGACCGCACCCGCGGACCCGATTGCCGCTGAAGAACGGGGAGAGGTGTGTGGTCCCAAAAATGTGTCAAAATTGTCCAATGTGTCCGCCATAATGTCGCGGTTATGAAAAAAACGTTGATCGTCGCCATTAGTAAGTAAAAAAAAAATAAAAATGCAATAAAACCATCCCCTATTTTGTAAACGCTATGAATTTTGCGCAAACCTATCGATAAACTCTTATTGCGATTTTTTTTTACAAAAATATGTAGAAGAATACGTATTGGCCTAAACTGAATTAAAAAAACGTTTTTATATATTTTTGGGGGATATTTATTATAGCAAAAAGTAAAAAATAGACAATTTTTAAAAAAAATTCAATATTTTTGTTTATAGTGCAAAAAATAAAAACCGCAGAGGTGATCAAATACCACCAAAAGAAAGCTATATTTGTGGGGGGAAAAAGGACGCCAATTTTGTTTGGGAGCCACGTCGCACGACCGCGCAATTGTCAGTTACAGCGACGCAGTGCCGAATCGCAAAAACTGGCCAGGTCCTTTACCTGCATAAAGGTCCGGGTCTTAAGTGGTTAAGGCTGTCAGCAGATCGGCCTCTACAAAAAAACTAGGCATTGCCTAAATATAGAAAGCAACTGAGCATGTGCAGAGTAGGCTGAGTGGATTACTGGATTTGAAACAGTAGACACTTATTTGTAATGTTTTACATAGCTATACCTGCAAAAGGGGCCAGTCTAAAGTGATCTAAACTCTGTACCCAAACAAAAATTGTTTATTTTTTTTCAGACAGATAGAGCTTTCTATTTGTGGTATTTATTCTGTTTTGTAAATAAATAATTTTTTTCCTTCACTCATTTTTTTCATCAGTGGAAAGAAAAATAGCCCAGTTATGCGTTCGCTAGAAATTGTTTTTGCAATGTTTACAGGCAAACAAGCATAAATGTCCACTTATGCACGTTAATTTATTTTAGTAGCTAGAACACATGAATATTCTGGTTTATAGTGCCCTGATGAGGTGGTACTGTTGGGGCTACACTGATAATCAGCACACTGATGTAGACGTTCCCCCGTGTGGACTGCTGCTTATCAGCTCTCAGAATGAGTAGAGGATTACTGATAACCAGCAAATCATGTTTACACGGATCAGCTGTGATTGGGCACATGGTAAAGAGGCACTGGTGATTGGCTCTTTACAGATCACCGTCGATGCATGTCAGCATAGCGTGGTTGTAAAGAGATTAACTGTGTGTGTATTTGACTCGCATGCATATTTCAAGTCCCACTTCTATGTGTGATGAATAAATGTGCGCTTATGCACGTTAATTCATAGCTAGAATACATGAATATTCTGGCCAATAGAATAAGTTCATGTGCAAAGGCTTCTAAAAGCCATGTAAATACAAGTGCAGCCCAAATGCATATGCCCATGAGGCCTAAAGGCTCTGGCACACTGTTTTTTAATGCTGCTTGTAGGAGCATCTGGTGATTTTTTCTCTGCCTCTAAATGCCCCAACAGGTTCTGTTATAGTCCACGATGCGCGTTTACATGCAGAAGAAAAAAAAAAACACTGCCATAATGTCCAGGCGCAGCTACGTTTTAGCAGAAAAAATGCTTGACGCCTGTAAACGCCTCTAGAGGCACATTAACACTAGTTGTGCCAAGCGCTGATTTCAATTGACAGTTTAAACTTTTTTCTGCAAAAATGTGGCTGACAAGAAGAAAAGGTGTTTAGCGAATGCCCTGCGTGCATGAGGCCTAGACGCTCCTCTACAAATACCCCTGTAAATGCCAATGTGTGCGTAGACCCATAGGATATCATACAGGTACAGGGTGCGGCTCCCCCGCGTACAGGTGCCCAGGAGAGCTACGGGGCTCTCCCCCCCCGTACAGGTGCCCAGGAGAGCTACGGGGCTCCCCCCCCCCCCTACAGGAGCCCAGGAGAGCTACGGGGCTCCCCCCCCCCGTACAGGAGCCCAGGAGAGCTACGGGGCCCCCCCCCCCCGTACAGGAGCCCAGGAGAGCTACGGGGCTCCCCCCCCCCCCTACAGGTGCCCAGGAGAGCTACCGGGCTCCCCCCCCCCGTACAGGTGCCCAGGAGAGCTACCGGGCTCTCCCCCCCCCCCGTACAGGTGCCCAGGAGAGCTACGGGGCTCCCCCCCCCCCGTACAGGTACCGAGGAGAGCTACGGGGCTCCCCCCCCGTACAGGTGCCCAGGAGAGCTATGGGGCTCCCCCCCGTACAGGTGCCCAGGAGAGCTACGGGGCTCTCCCCCCCGTACAGGTGCCCAGGAGAGCTACAGGGCTCCCCGTGCACAGGTACCGAGGAGAGCTACAGAGCTCCCCGTGCACAGGTACCGAGGAGAGCTACAGAGCTCCCCGTGCACAGGTACCGAGGAGAGGTAGAGGGCTCCCCGTGCACAGGTACCGAGGAGAGCTACGGAGGTCACCCCGCGTTCAGGTACCGAGGAGAGCTACAGAGCTCCCCCCGCGTTCAGGTACCGAGGAGAGCTACGGAGCTCCCCCCGCGTTGAGGTACCGAGGAGAGCTACGGAGCTCCCCCCGCGTTCAGGTACCGAGGAGAGCTACGGAGCTCCCCCCGCGTTCAGGTACCGAGGAGAGCTACGGAGCTCCCCCCGCGTTCAGGTACCGAGGAGAGCTACGGAGCTCCCCCCGCGTTCAGGTACCGAGGAGAGCTACGGAGCTCCCCCCGCGTTCAGGTACCGAGGAGAGCTACGGAGCTCCCCCCGCGTTCAGGTACCGAGGAGAGCTACGGAGCTCCCCCCGCGTTCAGGTACCGAGGAGAGCTACGGAGCTCCCCCCGCGTTCAGGTACCGAGGAGAGCTACGGAGCTCCCCCCGCGTTCAGGTACCGAGGAGAGCTACGGAGCTCCCCCCGCGTTCAGGTACCGAGGAGAGCTACGGAGCTCCCCCCGCGTTCAGGTACCGAGGAGAGCTACGGAGCTCCCCCCGCGTTCAGGTACCGAGGAGAGCTACGGAGCTCCCCCCGCGTTCAGGTACCGAGGAGAGCTACGGGGCTCTCCCCGCGTTCAGGTACCGAGGAGAGCTACAGGGCTCCCCGTGCACAGGTACCGAGGAGAGCTACAGGGCTCCCCGTGTACAGGTACCGAGGAGAGCTACAGGGCTCCCCGTGCACAGGTACCGAGGAGAGCTACAGAGCTCCCTGTGCACAGGTACCGAGGAGAGCTACAGGGCTCCCCGTGTACAGGTACCGAGGAGAGCTACAGGGCTCCCCGTGTACAGGTACCGAGGAGAGCTACAGGGCTCCCTGTGCACAGGTACCGAGGAGAGCTACAGAGCTCCCCGTGTACAGGTACCGAGGAGAGCTACAGGGCTCCCCGTGCACAGGTACCGAGAAGAGGTAGAGGGCTCCCCAAGCACAGGTACCGAGGAGAGGTACAGGGCTCCCCGTGCACAGGTACCGAGGAGAGGTACAGGGCTCCCCGTGCACAGGTACCGAGGAGAGGTACAGGGCTCCCCGTGCACAGGTACCGAGGAGAGCTCCCTGTGTACAGGTACCGAGGAGAGGTAGAGGGCTCCCCGTGTACAAGTGATGCAAGCTCTCTTCTCCCTCAGGTAACAGCCAGGAGCTGGCGGAGTTCCTGCTTACCTGTCACTTTGTGTCCCCTCTGTCCGTCCGGAGTCCGCTCCCTCCTCTAAGGGATGAAAGCTGAGAGCACGGCGAGTCATCCTAAACTTAGCCTGAGCGGCCCGGCTTATCGTTCTGCAAAATATCCCGCCATCACTACACACACCGCTTCCGGGTACCAACACAGGACTAATAATCAACTGCGCAGAGAATCCAACACAACTAGGCATATCACCGAGCGCTCAGCTAGACGACATTCTACGCTGCTGTTAGCGAGGCAGCGCCACCTGCTGTCCCAACTCTGCAATGCGGTCACTGTACAGCTAGATCGGAAAGCACTTCAATAGCGGACACTTTCTTCCCCTTCCTGCCCAGGCCAATTTCCAGCTTTCAGCGCTGTCACACTTTGACAATTGTGCGGTCATGCAATGCTGTCATTTTAGTGGTATTTAATCACCACTGAGGTTTTTATTTTTTGCTAAACAAATGAAATAAGACAGAACATTTTGAAAAAATATAAGGTTTGTCTTTGTTTCTGTTATAACATTTTGTAAATAAGTAATTTTTCTCCTTCATTGACGAGGCTGCACTAACGGGCACTGATAAGGTGGCACTAATAGGTAGCACCGATGAGGAGGCACTGACAGGCATAACTGATGGGCACTGAAAGGCAGCACTGTTGAGCACTGGTTTTAACCCACCCCAAAAAAGATCCTGTTCCTTTAAAGCAGTGTTTCTCAACCGGGGTTTCGTGAGAGGTCCCCAGGAGTTCCACAGTAATCTATCCATCAATCACAGACAGCTCACAGGTAGATGGAGTGTCAGCCCACATGCAAAGTAGCATGGGAAGCAGCTGTGATAAGACCTCTCTCATATTGCGATCCTTCCCGACGGCAGGGGAGGGCGAGGCTTGGGGGGCTGGAGCCCCGAATGGGTTCCTGAGTCTATGGAATGCTGCATTCCATTGTTAGCCCCGATCGCCGGGACCTGATCACGAGTGTGGTAGAAAATTGGCCGAGTGCGGCCAAAAGTGGCCAAGTGCCGTCGAATGCCATAGCAGGTCTTCTGGAGCCTGCAGCACCAATGCCAGGACCGCAGGACATGTGACGTGATGTCCATCATAGCCTGCAGGCTCCAGAAGGCGGAAATTACAAATGCAGGCAGCTCTCCTCCTTGGCTCGGCTCCTCTCTGACAAGTGACTGACTGCCTGCTCCCTGTTTTGACTGCACACCACGGCTGAGCTGAGGTAGGTCAGTGTGTGTATGTATGTCATTGTCAGTAGGTCAGTGTGTGTAGGTCAGGCAGGTCACTGGTCAGTGTATGTAGCTCAGGTAGGTCAGTGTATGTAGGTCAGGCAGGTCAGTGTATGTAGGTCAGGCAGGTCAGTGTTTGTAGGTCACTACCATCAGTGTATGTAGGTCAGGCAGGTCAGAGTATGTAGGTCACTACCGTCAGTGTATGTAGGTCAGGCAGGTCAGTGTATGTAGGTCAGTGTCAGGCAGGTGAGTTTAGTGGTCAGCATTGATGGGCACTGGTAAGTCACACAACCCCACCGCCCAGCCCAAAAAAAAGCTGCGCCACATACAACAGCCCCCCGATTCCTGCCTTGGACTTCGGGCTGAAGTCCCCCTGGTCTTTTTGCCACCTAGCAACGCCCCTGCCCGACGGCCCTTTTGCTCCTCCCGTCCAACCCAGGTGATAACATATACAAGCACCTGGGGGGTGGACAGGAGGAAAAGAGGGGCCGGCGGAAAGGACCACGCTATGAGGGGTCTTATTACAGTCACTTCCCTTGCTATTCTGCATTTGAAAAAACTGCTGCACCCTGCCATGTGTCCTGTGCCTTGTACACTGCCACGTTCCCCATTCCCTGCACCCTCCTGTACCCTGCCACGTGCCAAATTCCCTGTACCTTCCTGTACCCCATTCCCTGTACCCTACTTTGTGATCTGTACCTTGCTATGTGACATGTACCCTGCTATGGGACCTGTACCATGTTGTGTGCCATATACCCTGAAATGTAGACCTGTACCATGTTGTGCGTTTCAGAAGAAAAACAGCACACGTTTCACATAAAATAGGAAAGTTCTAATATTTATTTCCATCATGCTATTTCTTAAAATAATTGTTGTTATATCACAGCTCGCTAATCACACCAGTGTTCTGTGAGCTGTATTGCTGAACGATATTTTAGGGGTTCCTCGAGATCTCAAACCTTTTGCCAGGGGTTCCTCGATGGTAAAAAGGTTGACAAACCCTGCTTTAAAGCATAGTGCTTGTGCAGTGTTATTTGTCACTCTCTATGCTGTTAAATACCCGGTTAATACTGTCTGTTATTGTGCTGACCACGGTAATCATGGCTGCTGATCCATAATACCATACTCAGTTTATGTACCCCTCTCTCTCTCTCTCGGTGTCTGTGTGTGTGAGCCATCTCCTCCCCGCTATTCCACTATGGCTGATCACAAATCCTGGAATCCCCTCTGTTACAGCAAGATATACTGTGCCATATCTGTTTTTTTAATAATTATGCTGCAAAATACTTTATTTCAGAGTGGAAACAAAAAAAATCATCTGGTACTGTGGCCCACCTCCATCCCGGGTTATACATTCAAAGACAAAAAAGGGTGGTCATGGGACTTTGAATGAGGTCGGTCACAGACTAGGCACAACTACAGTAAGATACAATTGATAATTTATTATAAATTCATGGTATACAAAAACACGTAAAAAATGTAATATATACATGAAAAAAATAGTATAAACATAGCAGTAAAAAGATCCATATATAACGAGACACCATACCTGCTACATACACAGTGCAGGATCACAAGTGTGCTATGTACACAGTGCAGAGTTCGGGAGTGTGCTAGGTACAGAGTTCAGGACTGCACTATGCACACAGTGCAGGGTTCAGGAGTGTGGTTTGTACAGAATGTACTACAAAAAAAAAAAAAGTATCCTTCTAGGTCCAAAATTACTGCCAAACCTTTCAACGGTGAGGGAGCCTTCCACAAAATACCAAATGCTAAAAACCCAGGGAAGATATGGATATGTACTCTACCTCTCACCCCTCATATAAAAGTGAATTGACCCTTCACACCACTATTTAGAGTCTAGAAAATTAAATAATTACTAATTCTCATCTATAAATCGGGAGCTATCCTATTATTAAAAAGTACTCAAAATCTTTATTGTAAAAGTATACCCAGATATGCATATCAGATATATCCTAAACAATGGTATAAGTGGCCACCGGACAACTACCCAGAATGCTTAATAAGATAAATCTGCAGCGTGTTCATAGAAGAGAAATAAAATGGAATAAACATTGTGTGAATTCAATTTCCATTGTGCAATCCCTTTTAGTGTGCGTCATTTCATAAAGGTTGCACAACATGCATTCACAGTTTTCAACAACAGGTGGCTCCAATTGACTTAAGTAATAATTATCTTGTAGACCTGCTTCTGTAGACAATTGTATGGCATTTACATATCCTCAGCTGTGTAATCCCAAAGCATGTGTGGGCTCCAGCACCCTTTATATATCCTCATATATGAATGTAACTTTCAACCACTGTGGTAGAGGAGGTGACCCAGGAGGATGGAGATAAATAAAGAAAAAAAGAAATCAAGGATAGTTCATAATAATAATAACCCCAGTCACCTCCCTCGCACAGGTAAGTGCATGACACTGCAAGGCAAGCAAACATATACTCCTGGTCCAGAGGGGGTTGATAAAGGTACACTAGTAAGTTGTATGGGTATATCCTTTCACAAATATATATCCCCCTCCCCCTCAGAGTTTCTGCAAGGCCTTTACTGTGAGTCCCAGGGATGCCAAATTCTTATGACCGTAATAGCCAAAAAGAGTAAGGGCCAGATCCACGAAGAGCGGCGCTTCTATCCGTCCGACGTAGCGTATCTATGACACACTACGCCGCCGTAACTTACAGCTTTTTTTTGTATCCTGAAAGAATTTGCGCCGTAAGTTACGGCGGCGTAGTGTAACTTTGGCGGCGTAAGGGCGCGCAATTCAAATGTATGTGATGGGGGCGTGTTTTATGTTAATACGTCTTGACCCGATGTAAATGACGTTTTTTTTTAACTGCGCCGTCCGTGGGGGTATCCCAGTGCGCATGCTCGAAATTAAACCGCAACAAGCCAATGCTTACGACGTGAACGTCATTCTATGCAAAGCCCTATTCGCGAACGACTTACGCAAATGACGTAAAATTTTCAAATTTCGACGCAGGAACGACGGCCATACTTAACATAGGATACGCCTCATATAGCAGGGGTAACTATACGCCGAAAAAAGCATTACGTAAATGAAGTAAAAAAATGCGACGGCCGGACGTATGTTTGTGGATTTGCGTATCTAGCTAATTTGCATACTCAACGCGGAAATCGATGGAAACGCCACCTAGCGGCCAGCGTAAAAATGCACCTTAGATCCGACGGCGTACTAAGACGTACGCCAGTCGGATCTAGCACAGCTTCAGGCGTATCTTGTTTTGTGGATACAAAACAAAGATACGCCGGAGCAAAATAGAAGTTAGACGGCGTATCAATAGATACGCCAGCGTAACTTCTTTGAGGATCTGGCCCTAAATTTCCAAGGCAGTTCAGTATAGCGATCATTTATAACCCACAGGATCCCAGCAAGTACTTCAAAGTCCCATGTATCCAAATACAGCTAGCATGTAGCATCTCAGGATTTGGCGGCTCAAAAGCTTTATAACCCTCCCAATGTTGCAGATATTAAGAAAAAGGATTTCTCATAAGCAAATGGGATACTTATCATGTAATTCTAAATAAATCCAATCTGGTTTACCAGCCTCTGAAGCAGCCAGTTTACCCACAAAACCGGTCAGACACATCTACCCAGCTGCCAACTCCTACCCACTGGCTGGTACATTGGCTGGAATTGGATTGACTTAGAATTACATGATAAGTATCCTATTTTCTTACGAGAAATCCTTTGCAACATGGGGAGGGCTATACAGCTTTTGAGCCGCCAAGTCCTGAGATGCTACATGCTAACTGTATTTAGATACCTGGGACTTTGAAGGACTTGCTGAGACCCTGTGGATTATAATTGATCATTTTACTGAACTGCCTTGGATATTATCTCTTTTTGGCTATTAAAGGATTACGGTAATATCAATTTGGCATCCAGACTTTTGGGACTCACGGTAAGGGCATTGCAGATACCCTGTAAGAAGGGGGAATTTATATTTGTGGAAGGATATACCTATACAATTTAAGCTGTCCAAAATACCAAGCCATTGACTCTGATTTAAAGCACCTGTGCAAGATAAAGGAAAACCTGCAAACATGGCCTGTTGGGGGTACTTGAGGACTGAGGTTGAAACCCCCTGCTCTGGAGTCTCTAGAGACCACAGTGGTTTAAATCTACCAGCCTTATTAAGGATTCCAAGATTTACAAGTTCCATTCACATATGTGGATATATTAAGGGTGCTGGAGCCAGTGGCTGTGCGTCCATAGAGGGCGCAGGAGAGCCGCCCTCTCGCTCCTGAAATACAATACATAGATTCATCACACTATATATGGCCGCCATGAAAGCAGCCTTATATAGTGTGGGGAGTGCCGTGGACTTAGCCCCCTGAGCCATGATTGGCTAAAGGCACCCTACCTCTGCCCTACTGACATCGTTCACTGCTCTACAGACCATGTCCATTGTCTAATATATTTATACATACACACACGCATGTGTGTTTGAGCTTTGGGGTGCACACCATAATACAATAGGCATCGCACACCTATGTTAGTGACAGTGGGTTAAGCCATGCAACTTATTGCTTTTAGTCCCTCTGGCCAGAAACACATTTAAAACCACTGATGTATAGTTAAAATATAGTCTAATAATATACTGCATTCAGCTGTTTCAGGCTATTTGGCCCTCATCAATGCAGTGCATAGCTTCTGTGAAATAGGGGTTGGGACCCACAAGTAGCGTGACCACATTTACAAACTACCATTCAGGGACACCCTCCTTTCCGAAAAATCAGCTTGTGCTGTAACGAATCACAGCACAGTGATTGGACACAAGAGGCAGGATTTATGATTTCTCCAATCACAAGCAGGGGGTGGGATTGTGTTCCTCCAGGCAATCCCGACCAGGACAAGTACTGTCAGTGAGGCTGCAATCACACCTGAGTGCAGGGCCGTCTTTACCGCAGGGCAAACGGGGAAGCTGCACAGGGCCCTGTCACTGTTAGGGACCCAAAGCAGAGCCGCCTGTTATGCCCGCGTGCTGCCCGCAAATCGGCGCAAATCGGCGAAAATCCCCAAACAGACAGACAGTGTCTGTCAGTGTCATCAGCGGCGTGCCGCGCGCAGCCAGTGCCAGTGCTGCATTTTTTTAGATCAAGGAGCTGGAGCGGGCCGGGCCACGGGTGGGCGGGGCTTTGAGTTCCACTGACGCTCTGGCCCTGCCCCTTGCTATGCGTGCAACGTGCGCAGTGTTCAGTGACCAGTCACCAGTGTACCTGATCGGAGGAGCGGGGGAGGAGGAGTGAGAGATCAGAGTGAGACCGCGGAGTGGAGTGCAGCTGCCTGGTGGTTCCTGCTTGTTATGCTTAGTCAAGTGAAACTACTAGACTAGCACTAGCAGTGTGTGTCAGACTGTCACTGTGGACGGTGGAGAATTGATCGTAGGCTGGAGCTGAGCTTGCCAAGACAGGACAAGGTAAGGTCTTCTTTCTCCTCCCCTGGCTCCCGCTCCCTATCCCCATGCCATGTGTAAATTAGAAGAACTTTTTAAAACACTGACCAGACCTGCAATGCATGCCATGTGACATGGCATGCATTGCAGGTGCAGGTCTGGTCAGTGTTTTAAAAAGTTCTTCTATTCTACACATGGCATGCGGTCTGTTCAGAGTTTTAAAAAGTTCTTCTATTTTACACATGGCATGGCATGGCATGGGGGTAAAGAGCAAAATTGCATTGGGGGGCCCAAAAATTTTTTTTGCCCAGGGCCCAAACCATATTAAAGACGGCCCTGCCTGAGTTTAGCGTTTTTGGTAGTTTTTTCCGACGTTTTGTTGCGCGTATTCACACGTATTTGCGCGTTTGCATACAGCGTTGTCCGACATTTTTGAACTTCGACGTTTTTTATTTTAGCCAATAGGAAAAATGATCATCTCTTTCATCACTTGTTGCTATGTTTGTAGATTTTTTTATCTTCTGCCTGGGTGAAATGTTCTATTTCACAGAGCAGATTAAAGCGTTAAAACGCCCGTAGAAACGCTCATTGTCGCACTAGACGCTTGAATCGAGCGTTTCCATTACTTTCTATGGGAATACAAACGTTCTAAAATGCCCAAATCCGCCCAATTCGCGCGGAAGGGTCCGGAACTTGTTTAAGCTTCAGGCGTTTGGCTTCAGGCGTTTTGGAGTGGAGATGTGAACCATCTCCATAGAGAATAATGTATTTTTTACCCTCCAGCGTTTTGGAGCTTCATGCTTCAGGCGACAAAACGCTCAGGTGTGAATGCAGCCTAAGTGAAGCGATGATGTCGCAGCCTTTTTCGGGGGCATCAGATTGGCTCTGGGGGGGTGGCTGTGTCAGTTTCCCTCCGGGACACTGTATTGTCCTGGAATAAATGTGTCCGGGACAGACCTGCAAAGTGCGGGACTGTCCTGGGAAATCCGGGACACGTGGTCACCCTACCCACAAGACAGTATAAATGTACAGGTTATGGTGAGAAGTCCGGCTCAATCTAAGCAAAAAACCCTTGCTCAAATCGATGTAGTCTACATTATAAAAAAATTAGGAACATTTTGGTAGATCAACAGGAATTTTCTGTCCTTGCAAAGTCTTTAAAGGGATAAACCTGGGAACAGATACAGATATTTACTGCATAGGTTTTTTGTTTTTTTGTTGTTGATTTTTTTTCCAACTTCATCCAGATATATACTTTGAAGGTATACTGTTATTAGCAGATTATAGTAATTCATATGTGGCTGGGGGAGGAGGGCACACAACTCCTTTGATGAGAGGAGGCACAAGACAGTTAGCCTAGGGGGACCAACATGCATGAATCGGACTTTGAAAACAAGCCAAACAAACCTTTTATTGTGAGCGACATACATTGTGCAAACATATGAAACAAGCTTGTTTTTTTTCAGAAAAATAGATGAGCTATATTTATTTGTTTTTTAATGAGTCAACCTTAGTTTACATAATTACTTTCGACTACATGTAGGATTCAAGAAGTAAATATTCCAACTACAGAGAGTAACTTTGCAAGATAAACAAAATGTTTAAATACATTTTGACTTGCTAAACGAGCGATGTCTTGATATATATGTAGAGCCCCTTGCTTCCAGCATGGGCACTACGCTAAAGTTAATGGGGAATGGGAGAGTTACTTTGCTCCCATTCGTAATTTGTTTGAAATTTGGGACTTCTGTCATTCCAGAAATGTCCACTGGGTCAATCTGTGGTCCAGGGATGCAATACCATCCCTGGCTAGCAGTTGGCGCCAGAGGGGTTTTGGCAGAGTAAGTTTCTCCAGCAGCCAATTAGAGGAGCTTTTTCCCTCGCAGGGCATGCTGGAGAGGAGTATATCTGTGACAGGTGTCATGTGTTCTAAAATCTTTGCGGGGTCCCCGTTCCAGGTGCGGCATCCACCTTAAGGGTGCGCGCATCCATGGACCCCGCCGGCGCGGCCTACCTGGCCAAAGCTGCAGACTGCATCGAACCTCATCCGGAGGTGAGAGGGGACCCCAGTGCTTCACTGGGTTCCTGGACCTATTGAGAAGGATCCCAAGCTGGGATCGGTTGACCGGACCACCGACAGGTATGCTTGCTGTTATCCGGGGACCTATATAGAAAAGTCTACTGGGAGGATTCGCTCTCTTTATCCACCTAATTCCTTTATCGAAATTGGCCTGTGGCAGAGGCCCTAGAGCCGGGTCTGTGAGAGAGGCTTGTTCCTCCCAGAAATCCAAAGTGACTCCTCGGCTGCCAGACTTGTGGCAGGGGTCTGTCCGGGGACACTTCACCCACTCCAAGTAGAGTGGCGACGTGTTACAAATTGGTACTATACAGAGCAGTACTGACTGCTCCCTTTAATATCCAGGCCTGATACCGCAAGGTTCTCTCTCTCTTCCTTCATCAACCTTGACCTTCCCAATTTATGTTGATGTTGGCCATGTTTGGCCCTGGAAAATAAAGCATTGGAAAAACCTTTATTCACTGTCTGGACCTTCGCTCACTACGTCTGTTCTCACAACTACACCCCTAGACAACACCAGGGTAACTCAGTAGGCCGATCCCAAATTCAACCAGCGGCTCCTTCGGGGGTGAGCGCTACATACAAGTAGTATCATGTCACAACAGTCTATAAGGCCTGGTTCACACCTATGCAATTTTTAGTGCGTTTTCAGTTTTGCAGAAACACACTACAGTCCATTTAACATGGTTTCCTATGGATGTAGTTCACATCTGTGCATTTTATGGAAAGAGTCAGGGACTTTTTTCTGGTTCCATAGGCTTCAATGGATCAAAAGCGTGTATTGAAAAAAAGCAAAATGCACCTGAAATATGCAACCTGCACCCTGTATAGGTGTGAATCAGGCCTTAGGCTCGATTCACACCTATGCATGTTGCTTTTGAGCGTTTTTGCAGTGCTTTTTTAGGTGCGTTTTTCAACACACGATTTTACTGCGATTTGCAGGTTTTTTTAAATATAATTTTTATTTTTTTACATTTTGAATGGTTTACCAGTACCAATGCACGCTAAGGGGGTTATCCACAAAAGGTATACGCCGGCGTATCTACTGATATGCCGTCGTATCCCTGTTTCTATCTATGGAACTGATCCACAGAATCAGTTTACCATAGATAGGCAGAAGATCCGACATGTGTAATTGAATTACACTGTCGGATCTTAAGGATGCAATTCTAGGCTGGCCGCTAGGTGGCGAGGCCATTGCGGCTGGCCTAGAATATGCAAATGAACACTTACGGCGATCCACGAACGTTCCGACGGGCCCGTCGCGCTAAATCTACGTCGTTTACGTCGAGTTACGCCGTGTAAAAATAGGGCTAAGTCCTATTTGACTAAGCCCTATTAAGTATGGCCGTCGTTCCCGCGTCGAAATTTTAAACTCTACGTCGTTTGCGTAAGACGTCCGTGAATGGCGCTGGACGCCATTTACGTTAACGTCTAAGCAAATGACGTCGGAGCGACGTCTGTTAGCGCAATGCACGTCGGGTAAGTTACCCGACGGAGCATGCGCAGTACGTCTGGCGCGGGAGCGCGCCTAATTTAAATGGGACTCGCCCCATTAGATTCGGCACGCCTTGCGCCGGACACATTTAAGTTACACCGCCGAAAATTTCAAGGTAAGTGCTTTGTGGATCGGGCACTTAGGTAGAAATTTTGCGGCGGTGTAACTTAAATCGGAAGATTTAAGTTACGCAGGATATTTGTGGATCTGGCCCTAAGTTTCTTAATAAAGCATATGACCCTGTTTGGTCAAATGCATTGCCACGCACTGCCATGAGTTGCAGTGTGGTACAGCTGTGTTGCCTGAGTGTATGGAGTGACATTTAAAAATAAAAGTCAGTGAAAAGCAGCAACACATGTTACAATGCAGAAATGTAAAAGGACCCATGGATTACTCCATTCCCGGGGCTTCTCTTTACCATTCCTATTTAAAATCACCTGACCGCAAATCAGATTAATTCACTGAAAGAAGCTAAATCACTTGAGAGTTAAAATGGCCATAAATTATACCATTTAGATTCCATCAATTAATTAATTTTTGTATAAATAGAGAAAGATAGCAAAGTACAAAACCACCCAATAAGTTTCAACAGCTATAAGGATAAATTCACCCAAAAAAAAACCTTACCTACCTTCTTCAATGATTGTGGCCTCTGTCTATAGCTTGGCTGGCAACACATGTAGGGCCAGATTCAGAAAGAGTTAAGCCGGCGTATCAGTAGATACGCCGTCGTAACTCTGAATCTAAGCCGTCGTATATTTGAGTGTATTCTCAAAATGAGATACACTTACATCTAGCTAAGATACGACCTCCTGCGCCGTCGTATCTTAGCTGTGTATTTCGGCCGGCCGTTAGGGGCGTGAACGCTGATTTACGCCTAGAATGCGTAAATCAGCGAGATACGCCTATTCACGAACGTACGCTTGCCCGTCGCAGTAAAGATACGCCGTTTACGTAACGCGTTTTCAGGCGTAAAGTTAGTCCAACAAAAAGCTGGCCTAGCCAATGTTAAAGCGGGGGTTCGCCCTGTAAAAAAAAAAAAAAAATTTTTTTTTTATTAGACAATTAAATTCGGCATCGTAGCGCGAGCTACGGTATGCCGGTCTTACATTTTTTATGCCCGTACTCACTGCGGTATCGTTGATTGAAGAATCCGGGGAATGGGCGTTCCTCTGGTGAGAGAAGGTGATTGACGGCCGGCCCTGGCACGTCACGCTTCTCCGGAAATAGCCGAAATAGGCTTGGCTATTCACGGCGCCTGCGCATAGCCTGTGCGCAGGCGCTGTGAATAGCCGAGACCTACTCCGGCTGTCTTCGGGGAGCGTGACGTGCCAGAGCCGGCCGTCAATCATCCTCCCTCTCCATAGGCACGCCCATTCCCCGCGGGAGTCGGATTCTTCAATCAACAATAGCACAGTGAGTACGGGGTTTAAAAATTTAAGACCGGCATACCGTAGCTCGCGCTACGATGCCGAAAGTAATGGAATAATGGGGTGAAGGAGGGTGAACTACCGCTTTAAGTATGGACGTCGGTCCCGCGTCAAATTTTGAACTTTTTACGTTGTTTGCGTAAGTCGTCCGTGAATGGGGCTGGGCGTAATTTACGTTCACGTCTAAACCAATAGGTCTTTGCGGCGTAATTTGGAGCATGCGCACTGGGATATGTCCACGGACGGCGCATGCGCCGTTCGTAAAAAACGTCAATCACGTCGGGTCACGATTCATTTGCATAAAACAAGCCCACCTCTTCACAATTTGAATGAGGCGTGCTTAGGCCGGGACATTTACGCTACGCCGCCGTAACTTAGGACGCAAGTGCTTTGTGAATACAGCACTTGCCTATCTAAATTACGGCGGCGTAGCGTAAATACGATACGCTACCCCGCCTTTAACATACGCTGCCCTACGTGAATCTGGCCCATAGTGTAGGATTGCCTACACCAGTGCACCTCATAAACATATAATAAAATCGACAAGCAAATTCTATAGTGCATTACAGCTTGGCAGTGATGTCATCGCGAACGGCTGTAGTCCAAATTCCATGTGTCAGATGCTCAGTGTGTGATGCTCATTTTTCTAACAATACTGTAAGTGCACAATTTTGGAATACATTTTATTTTATTGGGGCAATGTACTATAGAGCTCTTTATTTTTCATGCGCCACAACTGTTATTTTGGCCGCTGTGAGACTCGTGTACTAGGTACCCCGAGGTCCATAACGGAAGAGGATTAACCCCTTGAAGTCTGCCTGGGTGTAGTGGTGGTTGCCGGAGGAATATAATTACATGTATTTTGGCCTGTTTTCTTGAGGCCTTGATCTCTGGTAAGCAAGTTGTGTGCTTACTTGGGTGGTGGAGGTGCACGGAAGTAGCAGCCAAGAGTCAGAGGGAGATCCGCTTCAGGTTGAACAATCCTTGATGAACGTTTCCAATACAAACTTTTGGTTATTTATTCCACAAGTCACTTTATTGCACTAGGCACATCTTTGACTATACTTGAACATTTTTTGCACAATGTTTTTTTTTTAGCACATGCATTTGTTATTCATGAACTTTGCAGATGATTTGCTTTTTATATAATTCATGTTTTTGGCTCCAATTAAGCTGTTTGTATTGATGTAATTTAAAAGACAACGCATCTAACTAGCTATAGTGATATTTCTTAGGGTGTTGATGTATTTAAACACATTTTTGAGTGCTGCTTTCTCTGAGAGTCACAATTATTTTTCATTGTGTCATTTAACCAGTTTAAGGATCGCTGCACGACTAAATACGTTGGCAGAATGGCACGGCTGGGCTTCTTAAAGGGGACATACCTGTAAGTCCATATGCCCAGCCATGCCATTCTGCCAACGTATTTAGTCGTGCTTGACCACGCCTGCGGGACCCGCGGACCCGATCGCCGCCGCTGTCCCGCGATCGGGTCAAAGAGCTGAAGAACGGGGAGAGGCAAGTGTAAACAGACCTCTACCCGTGCTTCCTAGTGAGCCTGTCACTGATCGTCTGTTCCCTGTCATAGGGAACAATGATCAGTGACATCACACGCCCAGCCACGCCCCCTACAGTAAGAAACACACATTAGGGAACACTTAACCCCTTTAGCGCCCTCTACAGGTTAACCCCTTCACTGTCAGTTTCACAGTAATCAGTGCATTTTTATGGTCCCAAAATAGTGTCAGATGTGTCCGCCATAACGTCGCAGTCACGATTAAAATAAAAAAATCATTGATCGCCGCCATTACTAGTAAAAAAATAAATTATTCATAAAGATGCCATAAAACTATCCCCTATTTTGTAGACGCTATAACTTTTGTGCAAACCAATCAATAAACACTTATTGCGAAAATATGTAGAAGCATACATATCGCTCTATTTTTGTTTATAGCGCAAAAAAACGAAAACCGCAGAGGTCATCAAATACCACCAAAAGAAAGCTCTATTTGTGGGCAAAAAAGGACGTCAATTTTGTTTGGGAGCCACGTACAATTGTCAGTTAAAGCGACGCAGTGCCAAATTGCAAAAAGGGGCCTGGTCCTTTAGCTGAATAATGGTTCAGGGCTTAAGTGGTTAATATATATATTCACCAAGTGCAGAGTTTTTTCTTACACAATAAATATAGACATCTAAGCTCAGGACATGGGCATCTGCTGAACTTTTTTCAGGGGGGGCATCATTTTAAGGTCATCCATGCTCGGTCCCTTTTTGACGCAGGGACACTGTGCCAGTTAGGAGGAGAATATTATATATTGCAATTTCCTGCTTGCAAAGTTGGACAGCTGAGCTATTGCTGGAAAAATATATGTGTGTGTGTAATTGTGCATGTGGCACTGCTGCTGTTACCTGTGGTTCTTCAGCGATCGATCAAAGGCCCAGGGCAGGCACCGGCAGCGTATTCTCTCTTGTCTCGGCCACTGCACGCACCTATGGGAGGAGCTGGCTCTGCGCCGGCCGGAACGGCATAGGCAGAGCAAGTGCAACATTGAATTTACACAGGCAGGCTGAGGCAGTCAATCACAGAACATAAAAGCCAGGATGTGAAGCAAAGGCCTGAGCGGCAGAGCCAATCCGATGCTCCGGCCGGGGGGTGAGGAGGGAGGGACGCAGTGAATAAGTTGGAACAGATTTAGAGCTGCCGCAGCTACCAGGCCAGCAGCAGACTTAGAGAAAAAAGTCCACGGCTGCGGCAGCGGCCATTGCAACACAGGGGGCAATTCAAGTGTCTTCTCTTACAATGCCAGGGGGGTGGGGGCTCTGGCCCCCCCTTGCCCTATGGAGCAGACACCCATGGCTCAGGATCAAGCACACACTAGTGCCCCCAAGGGAAGCAGCTTCCTATGGGAGCACTCGGGGGGAGCCAGGAGCACAGGTGGGGGACCACAAAAAAGGAGGATCAGGGCTCCTCTGTGCAAAATCACTACACAGAGCAGGTATGCATAACATGTTTACATTTTTTCATTAAAATAACAAAGCTTTACAAGTGGTCTCCAAACTTTCTAAAAAAAGAGGGCCAGTTTACGGTCCTTTAGACATTAGGGAGGCCCGGACTGTGGCCATTGGGCATAGAAAAGGTCCTGAATCTATCAGCGGAAAAAAAATGCCACCTCTTTGGTGTCAGTGGAAAGAATTGTGTCCCATCATTGGTGTCACTGGGCCTCATTGTTGGATTCATTGGGAGGAATTGGGCCCCATCGTTGGCACCATGGGGAGAAATTAGACCCCATCATTGGTGTGGTTGCGAGGACTCGTGCCCCTTCATTGGTATCAGTGGAGAGAATTATGCCCCACTGTTGGTTTAAGTGGAGCACTGGTATAGTTTGGAGACCACTGGTATAGATTGTGGAGGGCAGTAAAACCAGTATCTTCTGAATAGAGCAAATTCTCTAGCATTGGCTAAAATACTTTGTGAGGGATATGTTTAAGGATTTAAAATGCCTTGAAAACACGATGGGCCAGATTCAGAGACATCTGCGGTGGCGTAACGTATCGCATTTACGTTACACCGCCGCAAGTTTTACGGGCAAGTGCTTGATTCACAAAGCACTTGCCTGTAAAGTTGCGGCGGCGTATCGTAAATCCCGCCTAATTCAAATGGGGCATGGATCATTTAAATTAGGCGCGTTCCCGCGCCGAACGTACTGCGCATGCTCCGTTTTGAAATTTCACGCCGTGCTTTGCGCAAAATTACGTCGCACCGACGTGATTTTTTGAACGTCGACGTGAGTTACGTCCTTTCCTATTCACGGACGACTTACGCAAAAAAAAAAAAATTTAAATTCGACGCGGGAACGACGGCCATACTTTAACATGGCAAGTCTATCTATACGCCACAGAATAGCAGCTTTAACTATACGCCGGGAAACGCCGACTAGCGATGGCGTAAGAGAATGCAACGACCGCGCGTACCTTCGTGGATCACCGTAAAAAGCTAATTAGCATACCTGACGCGGAAAACGACGCGAACTCCACCCAGCGGGCGCCAAAGTATTACACCTACGATCCGAAGGCGTACGAAGCCGTACGCCTGTCGGATCGAAGCCAAAAGCCGTCGTATCTTGGTTTGAGGATTCAAAGTAAAGATACGACGCGGCAAATTTGAAAGTACGCCGGAGTATCCGTAGATACGCCGACGTACTTGTACTGTGAATCTGGCCTGATATCTTTACCTAGTTAAACTGGTTGTAAACCTATCCAAAGGCATAATAAGCTAGTATGCATCACTTACTAGCTCATTATGAAATACTTACCTTAGATCGAAGCTGGTGCAGTTGTCCCCGTACAAGGCTGTGACCGGCGACATGTCTCCGGAATGTAACTTTGGGGTAGTCCATGCAGCAATTGCAGCAAGCGTGCGTAATTTACTGCTGTAGGGTTAGCTAATGCATAATGGAACTAAAGCTGCTAAATGCGGCCTGTGCATCCAAGATTTAAAGTGGTAGTAGACCGCACCAATTTTTTTATAATTTTGTTTACCTGCAAGGTAAAGGCATAATGTGCACTAGCACATTTGCATTGCATACTAGCACATTATGAAATAATTACCTTAGAACGAAGCCCTCTGCTCTGTCACTGCTGAAGGCCTTTCCATCTTCACCCGGGCTCCTTTCGGGTTTGTGTCCTCTGGCCCTCTGATTGGCCGCAATGATCTCACAGACTGCAGCATGGAGCTTAGGGTTGCCACCTGTCCGGGATTCACCCGGACAGTCCAGGTTTTGAAACATGTGTCCGGGTTTCAGGCGGACTGAAACCCGGACACATTATTCAGATTGGGCTGTAACTCCTCAAGTAACCGGCTTGACAGGTCCTGTTTATGAAGAGATATTGGGTCAAAAAGACCCTAAATCTTCTCTTTACATTTTAAAAGCAAAAGATCAAAAAAAGAAAAAAGAAATAAAACATTTTTTCCCAATTTTGAATCATGTGTCCGGGTTTCAGGCAGGCTGTGGCTCCCCAAGTAACCAAGATAGTCGCACACAAATCTGTTGCCGCCCGGGAGCTGTGGGCGGCTGGCTGAGGGAAGGTTCGGCATCACTAAGGGGCAGGGTGATTGTGTCAACAAGACACGCCCACATGTTTCCATGGCACGGTATGCGCACCGTATTACTACCCTCCTTGGGGCACCCAAAGGTGTCCCGGACCGCTAAAGTGTTCGGGTTTGGCTTGAAGAAAAGGTGGCAACCCTAGCACAGCCCCCATCAAAAGAATGATCAGAATGACATGTGAACAAGGCCTTAAACGTCTATAGGGATAAAAAGTGGGATTTCACTCCTGTACTCTGAGTCATAGGTACAAACATGAGGAAAAGGCCTCTGAAAAATCCATCTACGCTCGCACCGACACCAGACCTTGCTGGCCCTCTGAAAAGTGATCGCTCTTCAGAGGGCAGGTGAAAGGCAAATAGGAGACATAGAAGTGCGACTGCAGAAAAATTTCCCCGAGGTCCATGGTGTATGCCCCCCCCTTTTTTTTTGTCGACGTGTCACCACCCCTTTTAACCACTTCCCTACCCGCCCATTGTCATATGACGTCCACAGATGGGATCTTCCATCGTAGGTGGACTTCATATGACGTCCTGGGCTTCCCGGCCTGCCTGGGGGGTGCACGGCATCGCTCGGGAAACCCGGTGGGCGCGATGTCCGCCAGGCACCCGCGCTTGCCCACGATGACGGCAGGACCGTGGATCTGATCCACGGCCCTGTCAGGTGAGGAGACGGATGCGTGTTCCTCTGTACTGGTAACACACATCGGTCTCCCCCCCCCCTTGTGGGTGGCCTCCCCCTACAGTTGAAATCGCCCACTTGGGATGATATTTTATTTAACCCCCTGGTGTTAAGCAGTTGTCTGTCAGTGGCATTTGCAGAGTAATGAGTGGAGTTTTGTATGAGTAATGTGTGTATAAATGTGAATGGTGGCAAAAGTGATGTTGGAGTAACGTGTGTAGTTTTGTTGAGAAAAGGTGTAATTGTTGTTAATTTAGTGTGAAAATAGGAGAGCTGCCCATGGGGAGCCTTGAACCCAAAATGTAGGCTATGGGAAGCAGTGACACTACCACTAGACTATTTGCTCTATGTGTATGTATAGCAGATCTCCGGGTAATCATAAGATACATTTGACTGTTGAAATTGCTAAGCAACAGATCTAACATTAAAGCGGTGGTTCACCCTGCAGAACAACATTGTAGCATACAATTCGGCATTGTAGCGCGAGCTACAGTATGCCGGTCTTAATTTTTTTATCGCCGTACTCACAGTGTAATCGTACATCGTAGATTCCGTCTGCCGCGGGGAATGGGCGTTCCTTTCAAGAGGGAGGGTGATTGACGGCCGGCTCTGGCGCGTCACGCTCCCCGAAGACAGCCGGAGTAGGTCTCGGCTCTTCACGGCGCCTGCGCACAGACTATGCGCAGGCGCCGTGAAGAGCCAAGCCTATTTCGGCTATTTCCGGAGAAGCGTGACGCGCCAGAGCCGGCCGTCAATCACCTTTCGTCTGGATTGGAACGCCCATTCCCCGTGGGCAGTCGGAATCTACGATGTACGATTACACAGTGAGTACGGCGATCAAAAAATTAAGACCGGCATACTGTAGCTCGCGCTACTATGCCGAATTTTAGGCTAGAAGAAAAAAAAAAAAACATTTTTTTATTTTATAGGGTGAACCCCCGCTTTAACAAGAACATACAAAGCCATTTACAACTGCTCCCTGAGCTTCTATCACCAATATTGTCTCCAAATATCATTGCCAAACCTCTTTGCTCTTCCCAAGACCTCCCCCCGCTGCTCTCTAGCTCCTCCCTTGTCGCATCTCCTCCCATGCTTGCCTCCAGGACTTCTCCATAGCCTCTCTCCTATCCTCTGCAACTCCCTAGCCCAATCTGTCCAGCCATCTCTCCTACTCTCTCCACTTTCTTTTAGGCCATCATCCCTGACTGAAAACTCATTTCTTCTTCAGGGAGGCCTATCCTGCCTTCAACTAATAACTCAATCTTCTAGTTCTCCTCCCTCAGTTCATCCCTCAGTTACTACCTTTTGTTCCACCAGTCCCTCCCTATTCGATTGGAAGCTCCCAGGAGCCCAGGGCCCTCTTAACCCTCTTGCTTGTATTCAATTGTATTGTTTCTGTATCATCTCCCTTTGCATTGCAAAGCGATGCGCAAAACTGTTGGCGCTATATAAATCCTGTATAATGATAATAAATAAAGTTCTGCTTTAACCACTTGCCGCCCGCCGTATAGCAAAATGACAGCGGCAAAGTGGTTGTTATCCTGTCCGGACGTCATATGACGTGATCAGGATAACAGAGGCGGCGAGGGGGGGCGCACGGAGGTGCGGTGTGTCACTCCGATCGTGGTATGGAGCCTCTGACAGAGGCTTCTTACCACATGATCAGCTGTGACCAATCACAGCTGATCATCCTGTGAACCAGCAAGTGGCAGTTAACGGCTTTCCTCGGTTTAGGCTGACAGGGAGAGCTGATCTGCGGCTGTCCCTGTTAAAGGGGGGGGGTCTGTGCTGATAATCAGCACATTGATTATCAGCACATTGATTATCAGCACAGCCTAGAGTTGCCACCTGTCCGGGATTCACCAGGACAGTCCAGGTTTTGAAACATGTGTCCGGGTTTCAGGCGGACTGAAAACCGGACACATTGTTCGGATTGGGCTGTAACTCCTCAAGTAACCGGCTTGACAGGTCCTCTTTATGAAGAGATATTGGGTCAAAAAGACCCTAAATCTTCTCTTTACATTTTAAAAGCAAAAGATCAAAAAAATAAATAAATTTTTTTTTCCAGCCTGGGCTAGGGTTGCCACATCCAGGATTCACCCGGACAGTCTGAATTTTAAATCATGTGTCTGGGTTTCAGGCAGGCTGTGGCTCCCCAAGTAACCAAGATAGTCGCACACAAATCTGTTGCCGCCCGGGAGCTGTGGGCGGCTGTCTGAGGGCAGGTTCGGCATCACTAAGGGGCAGGGTGATGATGTCAACAAGACACGCCCACATGTTTCCATGGCACGGTATGCGCACCGTATTACTACCCTCCTTGGGGCACCCAAAGGTGTCCCGGACCGCTAAAGTGTTCGGGTTTGGCTTGAAGAAAAGGTGGCAACCCTAGCACAGCCCCCATCAAAAGGTGCCCATCAGCTGGCAATCAGTGCCCATCGCCAGCCTGTCCCCCTCTATAAACGCCTGTCAGCGCCCCTAAAACTGCCAATCAGTGCCAACAACAGTGCCAATTAGCAGGAAGGGGGTGAAAGTGCCTGGTATTGAAGTGGCTAAGCTTAGTTGGGAATAGGCTGAACTTTCACTGTCAGAATGACATGTGAACAAGGCCTTAAACGTCTATAGGGATAAAAAGTGGGATTTCACTCCTGTACTCTGAGTCATAGGTACAAACATGAGGAAAAGGCCTCTGAAAAACCCATCTACGCTCGCACCGACACCAGACCTTGCTGGCCCTCTGAAAAGTGATCGCTCTTCAGAGGGCAGGTGAAAGGCAAATAGGAGACATAGAAGTGCGACTGCAGAAAAATTTCCCCGAGGTCCATGGTGTATGCCCCCCCCCTTTTTTTTTGTCGACGTGTCACCACCCCTTTTAACCACTTCCCTACCCGCCCATTGTCATATGACGTCCACAGATGGGATCTTCCATCGTAGGTGGACTTCATATGACGTCCTGGGCTTCCCGGCCTGCCTGGGGGGTGCACGGCATCGCTCGGGAAACCCGGTGGGCGCGATGTCCGCCAGGCACCCGCGCTTGCCCACGATGACGGCAGGACCGTGGATCTGATCCACGGCCCTGTCAGGTGAGGAGACGGATGCGTGTTCCTCTGTACTGGTAACACACATCGGTCTCCCCCCCCCCTTGTGGGTGGCCTCCCCCTACAGTTGAAATCGCCCACTTGGGATGATATTTTATTTAACCCCCTGGTGTTAAGCAGTTGTCTGTCAGTGGCATTTGCAGAGTAATGAGTGGAGTTTTGTATGAGTAATGTGTGTATAAATGTGAATGGTGGCAAAAGTGATGTTGGAGTAACGTGTGTAGTTTTGTTGAGAAAAGGTGTAATTGTTGTTAATTTAGTGTGAAAATAGGAGAGCTGCCCATGGGGAGCCTTGAACCCAAAATGTAGGCTATGGGAAGCAGTGACACTACCACTAGACTATTTGCTCTATGTGTATGTATAGCAGATCTCCGGGTAATCATAAGATACATTTGACTGTTGAAATTGCTAAGCAACAGATCTAACATTAAAGCGGTGGTTCACCCTGCAGAACAACATTGTAGCATACAATTCGGCATTGTAGCGCGAGCTACAGTATGCCGGTCTTAATTTTTTTATCGCCGTACTCACAGTGTAATCGTACATCGTAGATTCCGTCTGCCGCGGGGAATGGGCGTTCCTTTCAAGAGGGAGGGTGATTGACGGCCGGCTCTGGCGCGTCACGCTCCCCGAAGACAGCCGGAGTAGGTCTCGGCTCTTCACGGCGCCTGCGCACAGACTATGCGCAGGCGCCGTGAAGAGCCAAGCCTATTTCGGCTATTTCCGGAGAAGCGTGACGCGCCAGAGCCGGCCGTCAATCACCTTTCGTCTGGATTGGAACGCCCATTCCCCGTGGGCAGTCGGAATCTACGATGTACGATTACACAGTGAGTACGGCGATCAAAAAATTAAGACCGGCATACTGTAGCTCGCGCTACTATGCCGAATTTTAGGCTAGAAGAAAAAAAAAAAAACATTTTTTTATTTTATAGGGTGAACCCCCGCTTTAACAAGAACATACAAAGCCATTTACAACTGCTCCCTGAGCTTCTATCACCAATATTGTCTCCAAATATCATTGCCAAACCTCTTTGCTCTTCCCAAGACCTCCCCCCGCTGCTCTCTAGCTCCTCCCTTGTCGCATCTCCTCCCATGCTTGCCTCCAGGACTTCTCCATAGCCTCTCTCCTATCCTCTGCAACTCCCTAGCCCAATCTGTCCAGCCATCTCTCCTACTCTCTCCACTTTCTTTTAGGCCATCATCCCTGACTGAAAACTCATTTCTTCTTCAGGGAGGCCTATCCTGCCTTCAACTAATAACTCAATCTTCTAGTTCTCCTCCCTCAGTTCATCCCTCAGTTACTACCTTTTGTTCCACCAGTCCCTCCCTATTCGATTGGAAGCTCCCAGGAGCCCAGGGCCCTCTTAACCCTCTTGCTTGTATTCAATTGTATTGTTTCTGTATCATCTCCCTTTGCATTGCAAAGCGATGCGCAAAACTGTTGGCGCTATATAAATCCTGTATAATGATAATAAATAAAGTTCTGCTTTAACCACTTGCCGCCCGCCGTATAGCAAAATGACAGCGGCAAAGTGGTTGTTATCCTGTCCGGACGTCATATGACGTGATCAGGATAACAGAGGCGGCGAGGGGGGGCGCACGGAGGTGCGGTGTGTCACTCCGATCGTGGTATGGAGCCTCTGACAGAGGCTTCTTACCACATGATCAGCTGTGACCAATCACAGCTGATCATCCTGTGAACCAGCAAGTGGCAGTTAACGGCTTTCCTCGGTTTAGGCTGACAGGGAGAGCTGATCTGCGGCTGTCCCTGTTAAAGGGGGGGGGTCTGTGCTGATAATCAGCACATTGATTATCAGCACATTGATTATCAGCACAGCCTAGAGTTGCCACCTGTCCGGGATTCACCAGGACAGTCCAGGTTTTGAAACATGTGTCCGGGTTTCAGGCGGACTGAAAACCGGACACATTGTTCGGATTGGGCTGTAACTCCTCAAGTAACCGGCTTGACAGGTCCTCTTTATGAAGAGATATTGGGTCAAAAAGACCCTAAATCTTCTCTTTACATTTTAAAAGCAAAAGATCAAAAAAATAAATAAATTTTTTTTTCCAGCCTGGGCTAGGGTTGCCACGTCCAGGATTCACCCGGACAGTCTGAATTTTGAATCATGTGTCCGGGTTTCAGGCAGGCTCTGGCTCCCCAAGTAACCAAGATAGTCGCACACAAATCTGTTGCCGCCCGGGAGCTGTGGGCGGCTGGCTGAGGGAAGGTTCGGCATCACTAAGGGGCAGGGTGATGGTGTCAACAAGACACGCCCACATGTTTCCATGACACGGTATGCGCACCGTATTACTACCCTCCTTGGGGCACCCAAAGGTGTCCCGGACCGCTAAAGTGTTCGGGTTTGGCTTGAAGAAAAGGTGGCAACCCTAGCACAGCCCCCATCAAAAGGTGCCCATCAGCTGGCAATCAGTGCCCATCGCCAGCCTGTCCCCCTCTATAAATGCCTGTCAGCGCCCCTAAAACTGCCAATCAGTGCCAACAACAGTGCCAATTAGCAGGAAGGGGGTGAAAGTGCCTGGTATTGAAGTGGCTAAGCTTAGTTGGGAATAGGCTGAACTTCCACTGTCAGAATGACATGTGAACAAGGCCTTAAACGTCTATAGGGATAAAAAGTGGGATTTCACTCCTGTACTCTGAGTCATAGGTACAAACATGAGGAAAAGGCCTCTGAAAAACCCATCTGCGCTCGCACCGACACCAGACCTTGCTGGCCCTCTGAAAAGTGATCGCTCTTCAGAGGGCAGGTGAAAGGCAAATAGGAGACATAGAAGTGCGACTGCAGAAAAATTTCCCAGAGGTCCATGGTGTATGCCCCCCCCCCTTTTTTTGTCGACGTGTCACCACCCCTTTTAACCACTTCCCTACCCGCCCATTGTCATATGACGTCCACAGATGGGATCTTCCATCGTAGGTGGACTTCATATGACGTCCTGGGCTTCCCGGCCTGCCTGGGGGGTGCACGGCATGGCTCTGGAAACCCGGTGGGCGCGATGTCCGCCAGGCACCCGCGATTGCCCACGATGACGGCAGGACCGAAATCACTCACTAGAGATGATATTTTCTTTAACCCCCTGGTGTTAAGCAGTTGCCTGTCAGTGTCATTTGCAGAGTAATGAGTGTAGTTTTGTATGAGTAATGTGTGTATAAATGTGAATGGTGGCAAAAGTGATGTTGGAGTAAGGTGTGTAGTTTTGTTGAGAAAAGGTGTAATTGTTGTTAATTTAGTGTGAAAATAGGAGAGCTGGCCACGGGGAGGCTTGAACCCAAAATGTACACTATGGAAGGCAGTGACACTACCACTAGGCCAAATGCTCTATGTGTATGTATGGCAGATCTCCGGGTAATCATAAGATACATTTGACCGTTGAAATTGCTAAGCAACAGATCTAACATTAACAAGAACATACAAAGCCATTTACAACTGCTCCCTGAGCTTCTATCACCAATCTTGTCTCCAAATATCATTGCCAAACCTCTTTGCTCTTCCCAAGACCTCCCCCCGCTGCTCTCTAGCTCCTCCCTTGTCGCATCTCCTCCCATGCTTGCCTCCAGGACTTCTCCATAGCCTCTCTCCTATCCTCTGCAACTCCCTAGCCCAATCTGTCCAGCCATCTCTCCTACTCTCTCCACTTTCTTTTAGGCCATCATCCCTGAGTGAAAACTCATTTCTTCTTCAGGGAGGCCTATCCTGCCTTCAACTAATAACTCAATCTTCTAGTTCTCCTCCCTCAGTTCATCCCTCACATACTTGCCAACTGTCCCGTTTTTAACGGGACAGTCCCGTTATTTGGGACCTAGTCCCAGCTAATTTAGCCTGCCGGGACTTGTCCCGGCTAGTGGGGAAGGCAGGTGCGGTAGTCGTTACCGCTGCGCAGTCCTGTGGACGGAGAGGAGGCGCTGTGAGCTTGTCACAACCTCGAGCATCCAGTCAGTGGGTGGAATTATGTGCTCCCCCTCCCCCGGCTCCTCCCAGGCTCCCCTTCTCCAGCTCTGCGGATCTCCTACCATGTGCTGTGCAGAGCGTGGATGACTGCCGCCGCCGTCGCCGCCGCTGAGCAGCTCCTTGACCTTCTCTCCTCCTGGATCATGGACCGGACTGCCGTCACAGACCTGTCACCTGCCAGATCATCAGAGAGGTACTCACTGTGATGACAGTCCGCGGCGCTGCCCGACATCCTGTGACGTCACTGCCTGATCGAGGGTGCCCTGAATATCCCTGCTGACCTCACACCACACTCCTGTCATCATCATGCTCCTCGTCATCCCCCTGTTCCTGGCATTCCACCATCCCACCTCCAAGGCCTGTCATACATTTTATCACCTCCCTGTCACTTCCTACCGCCCACACCTGTCATCTCCATCCTCCCTGTCATCTCCTTTCTTCCTGTCACCTCCCTGTCATCTCCATCCTTCCTGTCATCTCCTTTCTTCCTGTCACCTCCCTGTCATCTCCATCCTTCCTGTCACCTCCCTGTCATCTCCATCCTTCCTGTCACCTCCCTGTCATCTCCATCCTTCCTGTCATCTCCTTTCTTCCTGTCACCTCCCTGTCATCTCCATCCTTCCTGTCACCTCCCTGTCATCTCCATCCTTCCTGTCACCTCCCTGTCATCTCCATCCTTCCTGTCACCTCCCTGTCATCTCCATCCTTCCTGTCACCTCCCTGTCATCTCCATCCTTCCTGTCACCTCCCTGTCATCTCCATCCTTCCTGTCACCTCCCTGTCATCTCCATCCTTCCTGTCACCTCCCTGTCATCTCCATCCTTTCTGTCACCTCCCTGTCATCTCCATCCTTCTTGTCACCTCCCTGTCATCTCCATCCTTCCTGTCACCCTCCTACCACCCACCCCTGTCATCTCCATCCTTCCTGTCACCTCCCTGTCATCTCCATCCTTCCTGTCACCTCCCTGTCATCTCCATCCTTCCTGTCACCCTCCTACCACCCACCCCTGTCATCTCCATCCTTCCTGTCACCTCCCTGCCACCCACCCGTGTCATCTCCATCCTCCATGTCACCTCCCTACCACCCACCCCTGTCATCTCCATCCTCCCCGTCACCTCCCTACCACCCACCCCTGTCATCTCCATCCTCCCTGTCACCTCCCTACCATCCACCCCTGTCATCTCCATCCTCCCTGTCACCTTCCTACCACCCACCCCTGTCATCTCCATCCTCATTGTCTCCTCCCTACTACCCTCCCCTGTCATCTCCATCCTCCCTGTCACCTTCCTACCACCCACCCCTGTCATCTCCATCCTCCCCGTCACCTCCCTACCACCCACCCCTGTCATCTCCATCCTCCCTGTCACCTTCCTACCACCCACCCCTGTCATCTCCATCCTCCTTGTTTCCTCCCTACCACCCACCCCTGTCATCTCCATCCTCCCTGTCACCTCCCTGCCACCCACCCCTGTCATCTCCATCTTCCCTGTCACCTCCCTGCCACCCACCCCTGTCATCTCCATCCTCCCTGTCACCTCCCTGCCACCCACCCCTGTCATCTCCATCCTCCCTGTCACCTCCCTGTCACCCACCCCTGTCATCTCCATCCTCCCTGTCACCTCCCTGCCACCCACCCCTGTCATCTCCATCCTCTCTGTCACCTCCCTGCCACCCACCCCATCATCTCCATCCTCCCTGTCACCTCCCTGCCACCCACCCCTGTCATCTCCATCCTCCCTGTCACCTCCCTGCCACCCACCCCTGTCATCTCCATCCTCCCTGTCACCTCCCTGCCACCCACCCCTGTCATCTCCATCCTCCCTGTCACCTCCCTGCCACCCACCCCTGTCATCTCCATCCTCCCTGTCACCTCCCTGCCACCCACCCCTGTCATCTCCATCCTCCCTGTCACCTCCCTACCACCCTCCCCTGTCACCTCCATCCTCCCTGTCACCTTCCTACCACCCACCCCTGTCATCTCCATCCTCCCTGTCATCTCCCTACCACCCTCTCCTGTCACCTCCATCCTCCCTGTCACCTTCCTAACACCCACCCCTGTCATCTCCATCCTCCCTGTCTCCTCCCTACCACCCACCCCTGTCATCTCCATTCTCCCTGTCACCTCCCTGCCACCCACCCCTGTCATCTCCATCCTCCCTGTCACCTCCCTGCCACCCACCCCTGTCATCTCCATCCTCCCTGTCACCTTCCTAACACCCACCCCTGTCATCTCCATCCTCCCTGTCACCTCCCTGCCACCCACCCCTGTCATCTCCATCCTCCCTGTCACCTCCCTGCCACCCACCCCTGTCATCTCCATCCTCCCTGTCACCTCCCTGCCACCCACCCCTGTCATCTCCATCCTCCCTGTCACCTCCCTGCCACCCACCCCTGTCATCTCCATCCTCCCTGTCACCTTCCTACCACCCACCCCTGTCATCTCCATCCTCCCTGTCACCTCCCTGCCACCCACCCCTGTCATCTCCATCCTCCCTGTCACCTTCCTAACACCCACCCCTGTCATCTCCATCCTCCCTGTCACCTTCCTAACACCCATTCCCGTTTCAATTTCCTGTAATTCTCTCTTTATTGAGTAGACCCTATAATCTGATAAGTAGGCGAAGATTATGCGGAGTGGGTGGAGCTTCGGGGAAGTGAGTGTGGTAATTAATAGCTGTGCTGCAAAGTGTCCCTGGAATTTTTTTTCACATGTTGGCAACTATGCCCTCAGTTACTACCTTTTGTTCCACCAGTCCCTCCCTATTCGATTGGAAGCTCCCAGGAGCAGGGCCCTCTTAACCCTCTTGCTTGTATTCAATTGTATTGTTTCTGTATCATCTCCCTTTGCATTGCAAAGCGATGCGCAAAACTGTTGGCGCTATATAAATCCTGTATAATGATAATAAATAAAGTTCTGCTTTAACCACTTGCTGCCCGCCGTATAGCAAAATGACAGCGGCAAAGTGGTTGTTATCCTGTCCGGACGTCATATGACGTGATCAGGATAACAGAGGCGGCGAGGGGGGGCGCACGGAGGTGCGGTGTGTCACTCTGATCGTGGTATGGAGCCTCTGACAGAGGCTTCTTACCACATGATCAGCTGTGACCAATCACAGCTGATCATCCCGTGGGCTTCCCGGCCTGCCTGGGGGGTGCACGGCATGGCTCTGGAAACCCGGTGGGCGCGATGTCTGCCAGGCACCCGCGATTGCCCACGATGACGGCAGGACCGAAATCACTCACTAGGGATGATATTTTCTTTAACCCCCTGGTGTTAAGCAGTTGCCTGTGAGTGTCATTTGCAGAGTAATGAGTGTAGTTTTGTATGAGTAATGTGTGTATAAATGTGAATGGTGGCAAAAGTGATGTTGGAGTAAGGTGTGTAGTTTTGTTGAGAAAAGGTGTAATTGTTGTTAATTTAGTGTGAAAATAGGAGAGCTGGCCACGGGGAGGCTTGAACCCAAAATGTAAGCTATGGAAGGCAGTGACACTACCACTAGGCTAAATGCTCTATGTGTATGTATAGCAGATCTCCGGGTAATCATAAGATACATTTGACCGTTGAAATTGCTAAGCAACAGATCTAACATTAACAAGAACATACAAAGCCATTTACAAGTGCTCCCTGAGCTTCTATCACCAATCTTGTCTCCAAATATCATTGCCAAACCTCTTTGCTCTTCCCAAGACCTCCCCCCGCTGCTCTCTAGCTCCTCCCTTGTCGCATCTCCTCCCATGCTTGCCTCCAGGACTTCTCCATAGCCTCTCTCCTATCCTCTGCAACTCCCTAGCCCAATCTGTCCAGCCATCTCTCCTACTCTCTCCACTTTCTTTTAGGCCATCATCCCTGAGTGAAAACTCATTTCTTCTTCAGGGAGGCCTATCCTGCCTTCAACTAATAACTCAATCTTCTAGTTCTCCTCCCTCAGTTCATCCCTCAGTTACTACCTTTTGTTCCACCAGTCCCTCCCTATTCGATTGGAAGCTCCCAGGAGCAGGGCCCTCTTAACCCTCTTGCTTGTATTGAATTGTATTGTTTCTGTATCATCTCCCTTTGCATTGCAAAGCGATGCGCAAAACTGTTGGCGCTATATAAATCCTGTATAATGATAATAAATAAAGTTCTGCTTTAACCACTTGCCGCCCGCCGTATAGCAAAATGACAGCGGCAAAGTGGTTGTTATCCTGTCCGGACGTCATATGACGTGATCAGGATAACAGAGGCGGCGAGGGGGGGCGCACGGAGGTGCGGTGTGTCACTCCGATCGTGGTATGGAGCCTCTGACAGAGGCTTCTTACCACATGATCAGCTGTGACCAATCACAGCTGATCATCCCGTGAACCAGCAAGTGGCAGTTAACGGCTTTCCTCGGTTTAGGCTGACAGGGAGAGCTGATCTGCGGCTGTCCCTGTTAAAGGGGGGGGGGGTCTGTGCTGATAATCAGCACATTGATTATCAGCACATTGATTATCAGCACAGCCTAGGGTTGCCACCTGTCCGGGATTCACCAGGACAGTCCAGGTTTTGAAACATGTGTCCGGGTTTCAGGCGGACTGAAAGCCGGACACATTATTCGGATTGGGCTGTAACTCCTCAAGTAACCGGCTTGACAGGTCCTCTTTATGAAGAGATATTGGGTCAAAAGACCCTAAATCTTCTCTTTACATTTTAAAAGCAAAAGATCAAAAAAAGAAATAAAACATTTTTTCCAGCCTGGGCTAGGGTTGCCACGTCCAGGATTCACCCGGACAGTCTGAATTTTAAATCATGTGTCTGGGTTTCAGGCAGGCTGTGGCTCCCCAAGTAACCAAGATAGTCGCACACAAATCTGTTGCCGCCCGGGAGCTGTGGGCGGCTGTCTGAGGGCAGGTTCGGCATCACTAAGGGGCAGGGTGATGATGTCAACAAGACACGCCCACATGTTTCCATGGCACGGTATGCGCACCGTATTACTACCCTCCTTGGGGCACCCAAAGGTGTCCCGGACCGCTAAAGTGTTCGGGTTTGGCTTGAAGAAAAGGTAGAAACCCTAGCACAGCCCCCATCAAAAGGTGCCCATCAGCTGGCAATCAGTGCCCATCGCCAGCCTGTCCCCCTCTATAAACGCCTGTCAGCGCCCCTAAAACTGCCAATCAGTGCCAACAACAGTGCCAATTAGCAGGAAGGGGGTGAAAGTGCCTGGTATTGAAGTGGCTAAGCTTAGTTGGGAATAGGCTGAACTTCCACTGTCAGAATGACATGTGAACAAGGCCTTAAACGTCTATAGGGATAAAAAGTGGGATTTCACTCCTGTACTCTGAGTCATAGGTACAAACATGAGGAAAAGGCCTCTGAAAAATCCATCTACGCTCGCACCGACACCAGACCTTGCTGGCCCTCTGAAAAGTGATCGCTCTTTAGAGGGCAGGTGAAAGGCAAATAGGAGACATAGAAGTGCGACTGCAGAAAAATTTCCCAGAGGTCCATGGTCTATGCCCCCCCCCCTTTTTTTTGTCGAGGTGTCACCACCCCTTTTAACCACTTCCCTACCCGCCCATTGTCATATGACGTCCACAGATGGGATCTTCCATCGTAGGTGGACTTCATATGACGTCCTGGGCTTCCCGGCCTGCCTGGGGGGTGCACGGCATGGCTCTGGAAACCCGGTGGGCGCGATGTCCGCCAGGCACCCGCGATTGCCCACGATGACGGCAGGACTGAAATCACTCACTAGGGATGATATTTTCTTTAACCCCCTGGTGTTAAGCAGTTGCCTGTGAGTGTCATTTGCAGAGTAATGAGTGTAGTTTTGTATGAGTAATGTGTGTATAAATGTGAATGGTGGCAAAAGTGATGTTGGAGTAAGGTGTGTAGTTTTGTTGAGAAAAGGTGTAATTGTTGTTAATTTAGTGTGAAAATAGGAGAGCTGGCCACGGGGAGGCTTGAACCCAAAATGTAAGCTATGGAAGGCGGTGACACTACCACTAGGCTAAATGCTCTATGTATATGTATAGCAGATCTCCGAGTAATCATAAGATACAGTTGACCGTTGAAATTGCTAAGCAACAGATCTAACATTAACAAGAACATACAAAGCCATTTTCAAGTGCTCCCTGAGCTTCTATCACCAATCTTGTCTCCAAATATCATTGCCAAACCTCTTTGCTCTTCCCAAGACCTCCCCCCGCTGCTCTCTAGCTCCTCCCTTGTCGCATCTCCTCCCATGCTTGCCTCCAGAACTTCTCCATAGCCTCTCTCCTATCCTCTGCAACTCCCTAGCCCAATCTGTCCAGCCATCTCTCCTACTCTCTCCACTTTCTTTTAGGCCATCATCCCTGACTGAAAATTCATTTCTTCTTCAGGGAGGCCTATCCTGCCTTCAACTAATAACTCAATCTTCTAGTTCTCCTCCCTCAGTTCATCCCTCAGTTACTACCCTTTGTTCCACCAGTCCCTCCCTATTCGATTGGAAGCTCCCAGGAGCAGGGCCCTCTTAATCCTCTTGCTTGTATTGAATTGTATTGTTTCTGTAGCATCTCCCTTTGCATTGCAAAGCGATGCGCAAAACTGTTGGCACTATATAAATCATGTATAATGATAATAAATAAAGTTCTGCTTTAACCACTTGCCGCCCGCCGTATAGCAAAATGACAGCGGCAAAGTGGTTGTTATCCTGTCCGGACGTCATATGACGTGATCAGGATAACAGAGGCGGCGAGGGGGGGCGCACGGAGGTGCGGTGTGTCACTCCGATCGTGGTATGGAGCCTCTGACAGAGGCTTCTTACCACATGATCAGCTGTGACCAATCACAGCTGATCATCCCGTGAACCAGCAAGTGGCAGTTAACGGCTTTCCTCGGTTTAGGCTGACAGGGAGAGCTGATCTGCGGCTGTCCCTGTTAAAGGGGGGGGGTCTGTGCTGATTATCAGCACATTGATTATCAGCACAGCCTAGGGTTGCCACCTGTCTGGGATTCACCAGGACAGTCCAGGTTTTGAAACATGTGTCCGGGTTTCAGGCGGACTGAAAACCGGACACATTATTCGGATTGGGCTGTAACTCCTCAAGTAACCGGCTTGACAGGTCCTCTTTATGAAGAGATATTGGGTCAAAAAGACCCTAAATCTTCTCTTTACATTTTAAAAGCAAAAGATCAAAAAAAGAAATAAAACATTTTTTCCAGCCTGGGCTAGGGTTGCCACATCCAGGATTCACCCGGACAGTCTGAATTTTAAATCATGTGTCCGGGTTTCAGGCAGGCTGTGGCTCCCCAAGTAACCAAGATAGTCGCACACAAATCTGTTGCCGCCCGAGAGCTGTGGGCGGCTGTCTGAGGGCAGGTTCGGCATCACTAAGGGGCAGGGTGATGATGTCAACAAGACACGCCCACATGTTTCCATGGCACGGTATGCGCACCGTATTACTACCCTCCTTGGGGCACCCAAAGGTGTCCCGGACCGCTAAAGTGTTCGGGTTTGGCTTGAAGAAAAGGTAGAAACCCTAGCACAGCCCCCATCAAAAGGTGCCCATCAGCTGGCAATCAGTGCCCATCGCCAGCCTGTCCCCCTCTATAAACGCCTGTCAGCGCCCCTAAAACTGCCAATCAGTGCCAACAACAGTGCCAATTAGCAGGAAGGGGGTGAAAGTGCCTGGTATTGAAGTGGCTAAGCTTAGTTGGGAATAGGCTGAACTTCCACTGTCAGTATGACATGTGAACAAGGCCTTAAACGTCTATAGGGATAAAAAGTGGGATTTCACTCCTGTACTCTGAGTCATAGGTACAAACATGAGGAAAAGGCCTCTGAAAAATCCATCTACGCTCGCACCGACACCAGACCTTGCTGGCCCTCTGAAAAGTGATCGCTCTTTAGAGGGCAGGTGAAAGGCAAATAGGAGACATAGAAGTGCGACTGCAGAAAAATTTCCCAGAGGTCCATGGTGTATGCCCCCCCCCCTTTTTTTTGTCGACGTGTCACCACCCCTTTTAACCACTTCCCTACCCGCCCATTGTCATATGACGTCCACAGATGGGATCTTCCATCGTAGGTGGACTTCATATGACGTCCTGGGCTTCCCGGCCTGCCTGGGGGGTGCACGGCATGGCTCTGGAAACCCGGTGGGCGCGATGTCCGCCAGGCACCCGCGATTGCCCACGATGACGGCAGGACCGAAATCACTCACTAGGGATGATATTTTCTTTAACCCCCTGGTGTTAAGCAGTTGCCTGTGAGTGTCATTTGCAGAGTAATGAGTGTAGTTTTGTATGAGTAATGTGTGTATAAATGTGAATGGTGGCAAAAGTGATGTTGGAGTAAGGTGTGTAGTTTTGTTGAGAAAAGGTGTAATTGTTGTTAATTTAGTGTGAAAATAGGAGAGCTGGCCACGGGGAGGCTTGAACCCAAAACGTAAGCTATGGAAGGCAGTGACACTACCACTAGGCCAAATGCTCTATGCGTATGTATAGCAGATCTCCGGGTAATCATAAGATACATTTGACCGTTGAAATTGCTAAGCAACAGATCTAACATTAACAAGAACATACAAAGCCATTTACAAGTGCTCCCTGAGCTTCTATCACCAATCTTGTCTCCAAATATCATTGCCAAACCTCTTTGCTCTTCCCAAGACCTCCCACCGCTGCTCTCTAGCTCCTCCCTTGTCGCATCTCCTCCCATGCTTGCCTCCAGGACTTCTCCATAGCCTCTCTCCTATCCTCTGCAACTCCCTAGCCCAATCTGTCCAGCCATCTCTCCTACTCTCTCCACTTTCTTTTAGGCCATCATCCCTGGCTGAAAACTCATTTCTTCTTCAGGGAGGCCTATCCTGCCTTCAACTAATAACTCAATCTTCTAGTTCTCCTCCCTCAGTTCATCCCTCAGTTACAACCTTTTGTTCCACCAGTCCCTCCCTATTCGATTGGAAGCTCCCAGGAGCCCAGGGCCCTCTTAACCCTCTTGCTTGTATTCAATTGTATTGTTTCTGTATCATCTCCCTTTGCATTGCAAAGCGATGCGCAAAACTGTTGGCGCTATATAAATCCTGTATAATGATAATAAATAAAGTTCTGCTTTAACCACTTGCCGCCCGCCGTATAGCAAAATGACAGCGGCAAAGTGGTTGTTATCCTGTCCGGACGTCATATGACGTGATCAGGATAACAGAGGCGGCGAGGGGTGGCGCACGGAGGTGCGGTGTGTCACTCCGATCGTGGTATGGAGCCTCTGACAGAGGCTTCTTACCACATGATCAGCTGTGACCAATCACAGCTGATCATCCCGTGGGCTTCCCGGCCTGCCTGGGGGGTGCACGGCATGGCTCTGGAAACCCGGTGGGCGCGATGTCCGCCAGGCACCCGCGATTGCCCACGATGACGGCAGGACCGAAATCACTCACTAGAGATGATATTTTCTTTAACCCCCTGGTGTTAATCAGTTGCCTGTGAGTGTCATTTGCAGAGTAATGAGTGTAGTTTTGTATGAGTAATGTGTGTATAAATGTGAATGGTGGCAAAAGTGATGTTGGAGTAAGGTGTGTAGTTTTGTTGAGAAAAGGTGTAATTGTTGTTAATTTAGTGTGAAAATAGGAGAGCTGGCCACGGGGAGGCTTGAACCCAAAATGTAAGCTATGGAAGGCAGTGACACTACCACTAGGCTAAATGCTCTATGTGTATGTATAGCAGATCTCCGGGTAATCATAAGATACATTTGACCGTTGAAATTGCTAAGCAACAGATCTAACATTAACAAGAACATACAAAGCCATTTACAAGTGCTCCCTGAGCTTTAATCACCAATCTTGTCTCCAAATATCATTGCCAAACCTCTTTGCTCCTCCCAAGACCTCCCCCCGCTGCTCTCTAGCTCCTCCCTTGTCGCATCTCCTCCCATGCTTGCCTCCAGGACTTCTCCATAGCCTCTCTCCTATCCTCTGCAACTCCCTAGCCCAATCTGTCCAGCCATCTCTCCTACTCTCTCCACTTTCTTTTAGGCCATCATCCCTGACTGAAAACTCATTTCTTCTTCAGGGAGGCCTATCCTGCCTTCAACTAATAACTCAATCTTCTAGTTCTCCTCCCTCAGTTCATCCCTCAGTTACTACATTTTGTTCCACCAGTCCCTCCCTATTCGATTGGAAGCTCCCAGGAGCAGGGCCCTCTTAACCCTCTTGCTTGTATTCAATTGTATTGTTTCTGTATCATCTCCCTTTGCATTGCAAAGCGATGCGCAAAACTGTTGGCGCTATATAAATCCTGTATAATGATAATAAATAAAGTTCTGCTTTAACCACTTGCCGCCCGCCGTATAGCAACATGACAGCGGCAAAGTGGTTGTTATCCTGTCCGGACGTCATATGACGTGATCAGGATAACAGAGGCGGCGAGGGGTGGCGCACGGAGGTGCGGTGTGTCACTCCGATCGTGGTATGGAGCCTCTGACAGAGGCTTCTTACCACATGATCAGCTGTGACCAATCACAGCTGATCATCCCGTGGGCTTCCCGGCCTGCCTGGGGGGTGCACGGCATGGCTCTGGAAACCCGGTGGGCGCGATGTCCGCCAGGCACCCGCGATTGCCCACGATGACGGCAGGACCGAAATGACTCACTAGGGATGATATTTTCTTTAACCCCATGGTGTTAATCAGTTGCCTGTGAGTGTCATTTGCAGAGTAATGAGTGTAGTTTTGTATGAGTAATGTGTGTATAAATGTGAATGGTGGCAAAAGTGATGTTGGAGTAAGGTGTGTAGTTTCGTTGAGAAAAGGTTTAATTGTTGTTAATTTAGTGTGAAAATAGGAGAGCTGGCCACGGGGAGGCTTGAACCCAAAACGTAAGCTATGGAAGGCAGTGACACTACCACTAGGCTAAACACTCTATGTGTATGTATAGCAGATCTCTGGGTAATCATAAGATACATTTGACCGTCGAAATTGCTAAGCAACAGATCTAACATTAACAAGAACATACAAAGCCATTTACAAGTGCTCCCTGAGCTTCTATCACCAATCTTGTCTCCAAATATCATTGCCAAACCTCTTTGCTCCTCCCAAGACCTCCCCCCGCTGCTCTCTAGCTCCTCCCTTGTCGCATCTCCTCCCATGCTTGCCTCCAGGACTTCTCCATAGCCTCTCTCCTATCCTCTGCAACTCCCTAGCCCAATCTGTCCAGCAATCTCTCCTACTCTCTCCACTTTCTTTTAGGCCATCATCCCTGACTGAAAACTCATTTCTTCTTCAGGGAGGCCTATCCTGCCTTCGACTAATAACTTAATCTTCTAGTTCTCCTCCCTCAGTTACTACCTTTTGTTCCACCAGTCCCTCCCTATTCGATTGGAAGCTCCCAGGAGCAGGGCCCTCTTAACCCTCTTGCTTGTATTCAATTATACAGGGAGTGCAGAATTATTAGGCAAGTTGTATTTTTGAGGATTAATTTTTATTATTGAACAACAACCATGTTCTCAATGAACCCAAAAAACTCATTAATATCAAAGCTGAATATTTTTGGAAGTAGTTTTTAGTTTGTTTTTAGTTTTAGCTATTTTAGGGGGATATCTGTGTGTGCAGGTGACTATTACTGTGCATAATTATTAGGCAACTTAACAAAACAAAAAAAATATATACCCATTTCAATTATTTATTTTTACCAGTGAAACCAATATAACATCTCAACATTCACAAATATACATCTCTGACATTCAAAAACAAAACAAATCAGTGACCAATATAGCCACCTTTCTTTGCAAGGACACTCAAAAGCCTGCCATCCATGGATTCTGTCAGTGTTTTGATCTGTTCACCATCAACATTGCGTGCAGCAGCAACCGCAGCCTCCCAGACACTGTTCAGAGAGGTGTACTGTTTTCCCTCCTTGTAAATCTCACATTTGATGATGGACCACAGGTTCTCAATGGGGTTCAGATCAGGTGAACAAGGAGGCCATGTCATTAGTTTTTCTTCTTTTATACCCTTTATTGCCAGCCACACTGTGGAGTACTTGGACGCGTGTGATGGAGCATTGTCCTGCATGAAAATCATGTTTTTCTTGAAGGATGCAGACTTCTTCCTGTACCACTGCTTGAAGAAGGTGTCTTCCAGAAACTGGCAGTAGGACTGGGAGTTGAGCTTGACTCCATCCTCAACCCGAAAAGGCCACACAAGCTCATCTTTGATGATACCAGCCCAAACCAGTACTCCACCTCCACCTTGCTGGCGTCTGAGTCGGACTGGAGCTCTCTGCCCTTTACCAATCCAGCCACGGGCCCATCCATCTGGCCCATCAAGACTCACTCTCATTTCATCAGTCCATAAAACCTTAGAAAAATCAGTCTTGAGATATTTCTTGGCCCTGTCTTGACGTTTCAGCTTGTGTGTCTTGTTCAGTGGTGGTCGTCTTTCAGCCTTTCTTACCTTGGCCATGTCTCTGAGTATTGCACACCTTGTGCTTTTGGGCACTCCAGTGATGTTGAAGCTCTGAAATATGGCCAAACTGGTGGCAAGTGGCATCTTGGCAGCTGCACGCTTGACTTTTATCAGTACATGGGCAGTTATTTTGCGCCTTGGTTTTTCCACACGCTTCTTGCGACCCTGTTGACTATTTTGAATGAAACGCTTGATTTTTCGATAATCACGCTTCAGAAGCTTTGCAATTTTAAGAGTGCTGCATTCCTCTGCAAGATATCTCACTATTTTTGACTTTTCTGAGCCTGTCAAGTCCTTCTTTTGGCCCATTTTGCCAAAGTAAAGGAAGTTGACTAATAATTATGCACACCTGATATAGGGTGTTGATGTCATTAGACCACACCCCTTCTCATTACAGAGATGCACATCACCTAATATGCTTAATTGGTAGTAGGCTTTCGAGCCTATACAGCTTGGAGTAAGACAACATGCATAAAGAGGATGATGTGGTCAAAATACTCATTTGCCTAATAATTCTGCACTCCCTGTATTGTTTCTGTATCATCCCCCTTTGCATTGCAAAGCGATGCGCAAAACTGTTAGCGCTATATAAATCCTGTATAATGATAATAAGAACTTGCTATGGGTAAAGTTCTGCTTTAACCACTTGCCGCCCGCCGTATAGCAAAATGACAGCGGCAAAGTGATTGTTATCCTGTCCGGACGTCATATGACGTGATCAGGATAACAGAGACGGCGAGGGGGGGCGCACGGAGGTGCGGTGTGTCACTCCGATCGAGGGCAGGTTCGGCATCACTAAGGGGCAGGGTGATGAGGTAAACAAGACACGCCCACATGTGTCCCGGACCGCTAAAGTGTTCGGGTTTGGCTTGAAGAAAAGGTGGCAACCCTAATGGAGCTCTGAAGGAATGGCTTGGGCATGCCTTCCCATCAGAGTGCATGCGCTGGTGATATACGCTTCACCCTCTATGTGTGTGTCCATACACTTAGAGGGTGAAACACACTAGCACGCAAGGACCCCTTGTAGCAACACATGCAGAGAAAAGCGGGGCATGCACACCTCTTAGGACGCCATTTAAATGCTGGTCAGCGGCTTTTAACGGTTGACATTTTTTTTTAACATACTACACCATGATGAGCCCCTTGTCTTTGAGGATTTAAGGATACCTTGTAAAAGGAAAAAGGAGGTAACACCCACTGACGGATAAAGAAAAGACACCACCTTGGAGCCTATTAATATCTGGGGTCTGGTGAGTGTTGATTTTAACCATTGGTGATGGTGGCACATTTTTATCGGGTGGAAGAGATAACGGCACTTGTCTGTATACAGCACCACCAACATTGAACCTTTTGTTTGCTGGAACCTACTGTATAGGAGCAAGATTGCTTGCCATTGGACTATTTTCAGTGCAGCTAGCACATTGCACTTTTTATTGGTTGTTTGATAACTATATATATATATTTTTTTGTTATACAATTTTTTTTGGGGGATTACCTGTTTCCAATACCAATTATTGGACAATTCACGGTGCAGTTGGCACATTGCACATTGTGTGTTTTATATAGTATACTTTTTTCTGTATTGTTTTCATTATTTAGCCGGCTAGTAGCAGCAACGATAGCCACTCTTTCACAGGAGCACTGTGGCATATTGATTGAAGTGTATGCCGATACACCAATTTATATTTGTGATTCAAAAACTGTGTCACATATGCATGATTTAAATTTAATTTATATATTTTCACAGATTGTTTGTATTTAGGTTACTCACATTTAAGATTGGGCACATTGTGGCCCTGATATACATATTCCACTTATGGTTGAGGGTGTAATCTATCAAGTCACAGCTCACATTTCCAGAGATTAAACCCTCTGGATAATTAGATCAGCGCAGTAACATTTTTTCCTATGCACTATTAAGCCCTACCAAGGGCACACAGTACTGCAGCAGATCACGGTTTATATTCATATTTATTTTATTTTATTTTTTGCGCCGGTGACACTCACAACCAAGGTCTGATTGGCTGAAGCAATATATTTGACCAACACAGGTAAGTGCTGGGCGGGGGGGGGGGGGGGCACACTGGCGGTATTTGATGGGGCACACTGGCAGCACACTGGCGGCAATTGATGGGGCAAACTGACAGCACACTAGCGGCAATTGATGGGCACACTGGCAGCACACTGGTGGCAATTGATGGGCACACTGGCAGCAATTGATGGGGCAAACTGGCAGCACACTGGCGGCAATTGATGGGGAAAACTGGCAGCACACTGGCGGAAATTGATGGGGCACACTGGCAGCAATTGATGGGGCACACTGGCAGCAATTGATGGGCACACTGGCGGCAATTGATGGGCACACACTGGCAGCAATTGATGGTTACAGTGGCTGTGTTTGATGGCACAGTGGCTGCGTTTGATGGGCACAGTGGCGACAATTGATAGCACAGTGGCTGCGTGTGATGGGCACAGTTTCTGCGTGTGATGGGCTCAGTGGCTGCGGTTGATGGCACAGTGGCTGCGTTTGATGGGCACAGTGGCTGCGTTTGATGGGCACAGTGGCTGCGTTTGATGGGCACAGTGGCTGCTTTTGATGGCACAGTGACGCTGCAATTGATAGGTTGCATGGCTCATTTAAAATAACACACAAAAAAAAAAAAATGATCTGCCATTTTTTATTAATACATGATATGATGACTCTGAGGCTTTGGGTGAAGGGGGAGAGCGCTGCAGCTGGCTGGAGCAAGTACAAGCTTTCCTCCAGCACTGCAGAGTGGACTTTTTTACTTTGCTGGAGTTTGGCTGCATCCCATCACTTGCGGTCTTAATAGGTTAGAAATATACTGGAAATTTTCAGTTGCTACTGTAGCGCCCCCTTTACTTTCAGTAAGGGCACTACGCTAAAGTTAGTGGGGGAATGAGAGAGGTAAGTTGCTATCATTCCTGATTGTGTTAAATTTGGCTGTCGCCAAATCTGGATTGTTCTGTGGGTCAGACTGCGTTCTAGGGATGCGGTACCATCCCTGGGCGGCAGGTGGGGCCAGAGGGGTCCAGGCGGAGCCGCTTCTTCCCAGCAGCCAATTGGAGGTTTTTCCCTCGCGGTGCATGCTGGGGGGGAGTATTTCTGTGGCGGAAGCCGTTGTTCTGGGTTCTTTGCGGGTTCCTGGTTCCAGGTGCGGCACCCACCTTTAGGGTGTGCGCACATCGCGGACCCCATCACTATGGCCTACCTGGCCTGGGGTTGCGCGCTATGCAGAGTTCCAGACTCTGGGCCCTCCTGGCCTGGAGCAACTGATGCAACTAAGGGGCCCCAGTGACTTACTGGGTCCCCCTTCTACTGAGGAGATCCCAAGCTGTGTGCTGTTCGGTGGTGGATCGGCTTGAGGAGAACCCGGAGGCAGGTTATCCAAAAAAAAGCTTGAACGAACCATCGGGGATCTGGTGACCGGGACATTGACAGGTACACTTCCACTGTCAACCGGTGACCCTAGCACACTTTACTGGGAGGATTAGCTCAACCATTCAGCTCATCCAAGTTCCTCTGGCCTCTGCCACAGGCTCAATGCTGACAATGGTGAACAGCAGAGCAAATCCTCCCCAGTCTTTCTCTTTGGGGTCACCAACTGACAGTGCCGAGGTTATCTGTCAGTCTTCGGTTACCCAGATCCCCGATGGTTCGTTCAAGCCTCTCAGACAATCTGCCTCCGGGTTCTCCTTGAGCCGATCCCCCACCGCACAGCATGTAGCTTAGGATCTCTTCAGTAGAGTTGGGGACCCAGTAAGTCACTGGGGCCCCTGGTAGCATCAGTCGCTCCAGGCCATGAGGGTCCAGAGTCAGGAACTCCGCGTAGCGCGCGACCCCGGCCTGGTAGGCCATAGTGATGGGGCCCGTGATGTGCACACACCCTAAAGGTGGGTGCCGCACCTGGAACCAGGAACCCGCGAAGAACCCCGAACAACGGCCTCCGCCACAGAAATACCCCTCCCCAGCATGCCCCGCGAGGGAAAACTCCTCCAATTGGCTGCTGGGAAGAAGAGGCTTCACCTGGACCCCTCTAGCGCCACCTGCCGCCCAGAGATGAGACCGCATCTCTGGGGCACAGACTGACCCACAGGACAATCCAGATTTGGCGACAGCCACATTTTACAAAATCAAAGAATGAGAGCAACATAACTCTCTCATTCTCCCACTAAATTTAAATATAGCACCTGTAAGAAAGTACACAGGCGCTACATAGAAATCAGATGAAAGGTTTAGGGCTGGAAAACACTTTTTGATAGATAAAAAGTGCATTTTATATACAACTATAAAAAAAAAACAGCAGGCACCTCTGAAGACACTGCTAACAGCTGAAGGACCCCTGATCTCCCTAACGTGTGTGTGTCATGGCAACGGGTGCAACCAAACATGAATGGAGGTCACAACATGGGACAGTATGAGACAGATATTCATCCCTCACTGATCAACCTCTGTACTCCCCACTGCCCCCCAATCCACCTCACTGTCCCCCCAATCCACCTCACTGTCCCCCCAATCCACCTCACTGTCCCCCCAATCCACCTCACTGTCACCCCAATCCACCTCACTGTCCCCCCAATCCACCTCACTGTCCCCCCAATCCATCTCACTGTCACTCCAATCCACCTCACTGTCCCCCCAATCCACCTCACTGTCCCCCCAATCCACCTCACTGTCCCCCCAATCCACCTCACTGTCCCCCCAATCCACCTCACTGTCCCCCCAATCCATCTCACTGTCCCCCCAATCCATCTCACTGTCCCCCCAATCCATCTCACTGCCCCCTCAATCCACCTCACTGTCCCCCCAATCCATCTCACTGTCCCCCCAATCCACCTCACTGTCCCCCCAATCCATCTCACTGTCCCCCCAATCCATCTCACTGTCCCCCCAATCCATCTCACTGTCCCCCCAATCCATCTCACTGTCCCCCCAATCCATCTCACTGTCCCCCCAATCCATCTCACTGTCCCCCCAATCCACCTCACTGTCCCCCCAATCCATCTCACTGTCCCCCCAATCCATCTCACTGTCCCCCCAATCAATCTCACTGCCCCCCAATCCATCTCACTGCCCCCCAATCCATCTCACTGTCCCCCCAATCCACCTCACTGCCCCCCAATCCACCTCACTGTCCCCCCAATCCACCTCACTGTCCCCCCAATCCACCTCACTGTCCCCCCAATCCACCTCACTGTCCCTCCAATCCATCTCACTGCCTCCCCCCAATCCACCTCACTGTCCCCCCAATCCACCTCACTGTCCCCCAATCCATCTCACTGTCCCCCCAATCCATCTCACTGTCCCCCCAATCCACCTCACTGTCCCCCCAATCCATCTCACTGTCCCCCCAATCCATCTCACTAACTCCCAATCCATCTCACTGCCCCCCAATCCATCTCACTGCCCCCCAATCCATCTCACTGTCCTCCCAATCCATCTCACTGCCCCCCCAATCCACCTCACTGTCCCCCCAATCCACCTCACTGTCCCCCAATCCATCTCACTGCCCCCCAATCCATCTCACCGCCCCCCAATCCAGCTCACTGCCTCCCCCAATCCACCTCACCGTCCCCCAATCCATCTCACTTTCCCCCAATTAATCTCACTGCCCCCCAATTAATCTCACTGCCCCTCAATCCATCTCAGTGCCCCTCAATCCATCTCAGTGCCTCCCCAATCTATCTTACTGCCCGCCAATTCATCTCACTGCCCCCCCCAATCCATCTCACTGTCCCCCAATCCATCTCACTGCCCCCCAATACATCTCACTGCCCCCCGATCCATCTCACTGTCCCCCAATCCGTCTCACAATTTCAAACCCCTGGACAGGTAAAGCGGTGACCCGATGTCTCCTAGCGGGTGATCGCCGGCCTCAGGTACAGTGGGACTGGGGTGGGGATGGGTTCCAGTGTAAGTTTACCTTACGGATTTTCTGTAAAGGTAAATTTACACTTTAAGCAGTAAACTGAAAATCGATCTTTTTGTCTTAAATTCGTTAAAAAATAAAAATAGCAGTTCACCTGCTGTTCCTTGAGCATCATATCTGCAATGGCTGTATCTGCGGCGGATTCACCGCAAGATCACTTTTATCGGCGGTGGGAGAGTTGCCCATATAAATGGCAGGACCAAGTTTTCTCAGCAGAACATTGCCCTAAAGCAGTGTTTCTCAATTCCAGTCCTCAGGCCCCCCCAACAGGTCAGGTTTTCAGGATTTCCATTATTTTGCACAGGTGATTTGATCAGTTTCACTGCCTTAGTAATAACCACAGCCTTTTCATCTGAGGGAAATCCTGAAAACCTGACCTGTTGGGGGGGCCTGAGGACTGGAATTGAGAAACACTGCCCTAAAGTATCACACTGCCTCTGCCAGCTTGCCTTCTTCCCATACTGAATACCGGTGCCCACTCTTCCCCAGGTAAGTGATGCATATACACCCAGCCATCCACATGATGTAATAGAAAACCTAATTCATCAGACCAGGCCCCCTTCTTACATTGCCCTGTGGTCTAGTTCTGATGCTCATGTGCCCATTGTAGGCACTTTTGGCTGTGGAAACAAGTCAGTGTGGGCACCCTGACCGGTCTGAGGCTACGCAGCCCCATACACAACAAAGTGCGATGCCCATTTTTTTTACTTTCAACACACCAACTTCAGGGACAACATGTTTACTTGCTGCTTAATATGTTGTTCACTTGAAGTGGTATTAAATTTCTATTATTAAATACTATTATTATACTGCAGCTAACCATTTCTTAGATGTGGCATTAGTTTTATTTTTTAGGCTTTCTCTCCTTTATTTTCACCTTGTGTTCTGTCCAGTAAGTCTATATTTCAAGAGAACAAGCTGTCCTGCAGATGTAGCAGTTACAGGTTTGAGACAAACCATTTACCACCCACAGGGTTGCTTACACTGATCAGCTTTTATTTATTCATGTAAAAGATTTATCCCAAAAGAAAAGAAAACTGTTTCTATAAGTACTTGTGAAACTACAATGTGAGCTGGAGTTTGGCTTCAATTTGTTGGTGTATCTAAATCTGATAGTGCATCTAACACTGCCCTCCATCCAGTTTAACAATGATGAACCGGTGATACAAGGCAGGATGGATCCATGCTTTCATGTTGTTTACGCCAAATTCTGACCCTCCTATCCATGGGCGTCCGCTCCATAGGGCAAGGGGGGTCGTTTGCCCCCCCCCCCCTGGAATCGCCAGGGAGAGCCAGGAGCAGGGCCGAACTGGCCAGAGGACAGAGGGAGGGGAGCGCCGTTTTATATTGTTTACCAGGCCTGTGCTTTGTTTGTTCCAACATCTGTTGCCACAGGTAACACTAGACTATTTTCTGATGTGTTTTTAGCAAGTCTGGAAAAGCAGAGCAAACACAACACAGAGTTGTAGCCTATGGCATAGTTTCTAGTTGTCCCTTATTTAGAGGGCCCGTCCCTCTTCTGGAATAAAATCCATTTGTCCCTCATTCCAAAAAGTTCCTCTTTTAGACCTGAAATAAATATACTGTCAATATAGTGTAGTGTTTCAGTCAAGGGAAAGGGGTGCTGTGTAATGTAAAGGGGTCCAGAGCTGTGAGGTGCTGTGTAATGTAAAGGGGTCCAGAGGTGCCATTGTGGAGAGGGGCTTTTAACCCCTGCTAGCGTAAAATGCGACTGTGTATCGCTGCTGCCGAAGCGCGCCCCCCCCCCCCTAAAAAAAAATCAGCGGACGCCCATGCTCCCATCTGAATGTTGCAGCTGAAATCGAGACTCATCAGACCAGGCAATCTTCTATTGTGCATTTTGGTGAGCCTGTGTGAATTGTAGCCTCAGTTTCCTGTTCTTAGCTGACAGGAGTGGCACCCGGTGTGGTCTCCTGCTGCTGTAGCCCATCTGCTTAAGGTTCAAGGAGTTGTGCGTTCAGAGATGGTTTTCTGCATACCTTGGTTGTAACGAGTGGTTATTTGAGTTACTGTTGCCTTTCTATCATCTCGTCCAGTGTGCCCATTCTCCTCTGACCTCAACAAGGTATTTCCATCCGCACAACTGCCGCTCACTGGATATTTCCTCTTTTTCGGACCATTCTCTCTAAACCCGAGAGATGGTTGTGTGTGAAAATCCCAGTAGATCAGACGTTTTTGAAATACTCAGACCAGCCCCGTCTGGCACCAACAACCATGCCACGTTCAAAGACACGTAAAATGTTTGTTATCCCAACTCTTCATATTCCTGGTATGTGCCTGCTGTCAGGGCCGCTGATAAGCCAGTACAACTGGCCCTGTTGTAGGGGGCCCCGGGCCAGCAGGGGCCCGGATGGCAACCCCCTTTAAAAAAAAAAAATGGCCCAGAGGTCCCCAGGGCCCTGAATGGCAACCCCCCCCCCTTTTTTTTTAAAAAAATGTTTATTTATTTATTTTAATTTTTTAATTTTTATTAATAATTTGTAAAGGGCCCCCCTCCGCTCCTCCGTAACGTGCTGCAGAGACAGTTTCAAGGCGGGGCCAGGGGTGAAGCTAAAGGAGGGACCAGGGGCGGGACCAGGGGTGGAGCTGAAGGGGGCCCTGTCAGGTAGGCTGAAGGGGCCCCATGATTTCTATCAGCGGCCCTGCCTGCTGTACCATGTACTTGTATGAGAAAGTATTCTGTTCTCTTTGTATTGCTCCTTTATGTGAAATCCCCGGTGTTCCTGCTAATCCCCTCTGCTTTTCTGTTAATCAATGACCACACTAAGTAGGAGAGCACACCGTGGTCGGTTCTCTTGCTATGCTGAGAACTCAGTATGCTCTCCTCCAATGATCAGACTTGTCCTGACACGCCCCCCACTACACAGCCATTCACTGGAGATCTCAGTGTGCTGCTGCTTCTCTTCCCCCAGCTCTTATGCAGCTGAGAACAGAGGGAATGTGATCACTTTTAAAAAAGGGGAAAAAAGGTATTTATAATGGGCCAGATTCTCAAAGGCCTTACAACGGCGCAACGCCATTTGCGCCGTCATAAGTCCTAATCTGGCCCGGCGTATCTATGTGACTGATTCTTAAAATCAGTTACGCATAGATATCCATTAGATCTGACAGGCGTAAGGCTCTTAATTTTTTTTCCCGCCGATAGGTGTCGCCGACGTCGTTTTCCCCGTCGTCTATGCAAATTAGCTATTTATGCGAGATTCCCGAACGTACGCGCGGTCGACGCAGTGAATTTACGACGTTTCCGTAAGCGTAAACTTACCCCTGCTATATGAGGATAGAATGGTGCTTTCAGCTGCGGATTTTACCGCAGCTGAAAGCACACAATGCTTTCCTATGACACCATTCACACACTACGGTTACCTGCGGTTTTGTGCGAATAGAAAAAATGTAATTGAATGCATCCAGCTGCGATGTACCGCAGCTATCGGCACATAACCGCAGTGCACTGTGTCAGCTGCGTTTGGTATGAATCTTGAGAGGGAACTCCATGCCAAATTTTAAAATAAAAAAACGGCATTGGGTTCCCCATCCAAGAGCATACCAGGCCCTTGGGTCTGCTATAAATTTTAAGGGGAACCCCCGTACGCCGAAAAAACGGAGTGGGGGTCCCCCCCAAAATCCATACCAGACCCGTATCCGAGCATGCAGCCGGGCAGGTCAGGAAAGGGGGTGGGGACAAGCGAGCGCCCCCCCCCTCCTTAACTAAGCCGCATGCCCTCAACATGGGGAGGTAGGTGCTTTAGGGCAGGGGGGTGCCCTGCGGCCCCCCCACCCCAAAGCACCCTTTCCCCATGTTGATGAGGACAGGGCCTCTTCCCGACAACCCTGGCTGTTGGTTGTCAGGGTATGCAGGCAGGGAGCTTATTGGAATCTGGGAGCCCCCTGGTAAGATAGCGCAGGGGGCTAATGCTAATGCAGTCTGTGATTGCCTGTGTCCCAAAGGTTTGCAGGTTCGATCCCGGCGGGGTCCACTCAGCCTTTAATCCTTCCGAGGTCGGTAAAATGAGTACCATTGAGTTGGGTAATAATGACAACCATTATCAGTGCTTAGACACAGCAGCATCGCTGTAATTGGCCCTATATAAGTGTAACCATTATTATTATTAATAAGGGGGCCCCCAGATCCCGGCCCCCCACCCTAGATGAATGAGTATTGGGTTATCCGGTTCTCTTCTACCGGGGGGGGGGGGCGCTTTCTTCCTTCGCTCTTTTACGAGCGGGCCCCCTTCTTCGGCGTCTTTTGCCGGGGGGGGGTGGGGGGTCCCAGTCTTCACCGCCATCTGGTTCTCTTCCGCTGGGGGAGATTCGGCTTTAACTAACAATTGCGCGGTTGTGCAACGTGGCTCTCAAACAAATAGAGCTTTCTTTTGGTGGTATTTGATCACCTCTGCGGTTTTTATTTTTTGCGCTATAAACATAGAACAACAATTTTGAAAAAAAAAATCTATATTTTTTACTTTTTGCTATAATAAATATCGCCCAAAAATATATGAAAAAAAAATTGTTTCCCTCAGTTTAGGCCGATTCATATTCTACATATTTTTGGTTAAAAAATAAATAAATTGCAATAAGCATTTATTAATTGGTTTGCGCAAAATGTATAGTGTCTACCAAATAGGGGATAGTTTTATTGCATTTTTATTAATAATTATTTTTTTAGTAATGGCCGCGATCAGCGATTTCTATCGTGACTGCGACATTATATCGGACACTATTTTGGGACCATTGTCATTTTTACAGTGAACAGCGCTAAAAAATGCACTGGTTACTGTAAAAATTATACTGGCGGTGAAGGGGTTAACCAGGAGGGGGCGCTGTAAGGGTTAAGTGTGCCCTATTGTGTGATTCTTACTGTGGGGGGGGGCGTGGCTGGGCATGTGACGTCACTGATCGTCGTTCCCTATGACAGGGAACAGAACGAGAAGAGGTTTGTTTACACTTACCTCTCCCCGTTCTTCCTCTCTGTGACCCGATCACGGGACACCAGGGTGATCAGGTCCGCTGTTCCCGCCGGGGACGGTCACAGAGAAGAGGACCGGCGCGCTCGCGACCCACGGCTGGGATCTTAAAGAGGACGTACATGTACGCCCTTGTACCCAGCCGTGACATTTTGTCTACGTATATCGTCGTGCGGCGGTCCTCAATCGGTTAACTTTTATTTTTCATCACGTGAGGATTTTTAAATTACATGTTCTCTTAAAAGACCCTCAATGTCTCCTCTGGGTTCCACTGAATGCTTTGCAATGCAGATCGCAGCAGCTCTTCTCCTCTCTCCCCGCTATCACAGGCTTGGATTAGAGCACTGGGAGCGCATCAGTCAAAAGCTGTGAGCACAGCCTGGGGGCAGGGCCTAGTCCCACTGTCATTGTGTAATTGTCAATTAAGCTTTTCATATTCATGTAACAATTTAAAAGAGACAGCGCACCCAACCAGCTATAGTGACATTTCTTTGGGTGTTAATGTATTTAAAGCGGGAGTTCACCCATTTATTTATTTTTTTACCTTTTCCCCTTAGATTCCTGCTCGTTTTGTCTAGGAGAATCGGCTAGTTGTTTTAAAATATGAGCAGTACTTACCCGTTTTCGAGATGCATCGTCTCCGTCGCTTCCGGGTATGGGTCTTCGGGAGCGGGCGTTCCTTCTTGATTGACAGTCTTCCGAGAGGCTTCCGACGGTCGCATCCATCGCGTCACTAGTAGCCGAAAGTCGGTGCGGCTCTATACTGCGCCTGCGCACCGACGTTCGGCTTCTTTCGGAAAAATTTCGAAAAAATAATATAAAATTCCCTGAGAACTTGATATCTTTTCCTAGTAAAGGGGAATGTTTCATTACAGGATGTAATCGTATATCCTTTTCTTGGGGTGAAGCTAGAAGACCCCTGATGTCTCCATTGAGAGGAGCATGTCACTACTGTCACATAAGGGGCTTGTCGGTACATACATATATACATGGTTAGGACACATGTTAATACATAAAAACCTTTTACACATACCTACACACACCAGAAGTGGAAGAAGTAGCCATTGAGCCCCTTCCAGCCTTGCAAATGTGGGCCTGTGCATCCAAGTGGTCATGACCCCCGATCATGAAAGGAATAAATAAGAGGAAGCAATTCAAATGTAAATATACAACATTTTTATTGTGTGTTTATGAAATTAAAATTATGGACCTATACACATTTTTTCCTTTTCCAACTATATATACTCTGATTAAACCAAGAGTCCTTTGGTAAAATCAATTGGCCAGAAGTGAAGATCTAGTGATCCTCTCGCCCGTTTGCTGGCACACTGTTGACCAAGAGATTCCAAGCCTGCCCACCACGGCAAGGTAGACTCTTCTAGGGCAGGACCTACACTAACTACACTAAGCTACCCTACTGGATGCTAGTCATCCTTTTTCTAATGTTGGATGTATGTTTGTAGTAGGCCTCATACTATAATCTGTGTGTGCGATCTACTCTCTCCTAATTTGGTTGTCTGTCCGTGTGCATCTATCTAAAGCATGGAGCGGTCAGTTTATGTACACCTGGACATCGTCTGTTAGTGTAGGTCAGGGCATGCCAGTCATTGTATGTTGACCGGTGTGTTAGTAAATAAATGTTAGTCCTATTTTTACCTGGGCATGTAGCCCAACTTATCTGCAAGGCACCCCATTTTCTCTGGACCATCTTGGTGGTAGATGAGTGCATATAGGTGGGGCCAGGGGGTAGTACCATTACGCTGGGCGTGGGGGAGTGTGGACAGATGAAACTTGGGGGGAAGTACCACTTGCCACACTCAGCCCATACTCAGGGTGGTAGCGTACCCTCTTGGTGGTAGATGAGTGCATATAGGTGAGGGCAGGTGGTATTACCAGTATGCTGGGCGTGGGGGAGTGTGGACAGATGAAACTTGGGGAGAAGTTCCACTGGCCACACTCACCCTATACTTAATGTGGTAGCGTACCCTCTTGGTGGTAGATGAGTGCATATAGGTGGGGCCAGGGGGTAGTACCATTACGCTGGGCGTGGGGGAGTGTGGACAGATGAAACTTGGGGGGAAGTTCCACTGGCCATACTCACCCTATACTCAGGGTGGTAGCGTACCCTCTTGGTGGTAGATGAGTGCATATAGATGAGGGCAGGTGGTATTACCAGTATGCTGGGCGTGGGGGAGTGTGGACAGATGAAACTTGGGGGGAAGTTCCACTGGCCACACTCACCCTATACTTAATGTGGTAGCATACCCTCTTGGTGGTAGATGAGTGCATATAGGTGAGGGCAGGTGATATTCCCAGTATGCTGGGCGTGGGGGAGTGTGGACAGATGAAACTTGGGGGGAAGTTCCACTGGCCACACTCACCCTATACTTAATGTGGTAGCGTACCCTCTTGGTGGTAGATGAGTGCATATAGGTGAGGGCAGGTGATATTACCTGTATGCTGGGCGTGGGGGAGTGTGGACAGATGAAACTTGGGGGGAAGTTCCACTGGCCACACTCACCCTATACTTAATGTGGTAGCGTACCCTCTTGGTGGTAGATGAGTGCATATAGGTGAGGGCAGGTGGTATTACCAGTATGCTGGGCATGGGGGAGTGTGGACAGATGAAACTTGGGGAGAAGTTCCACTGGCCACACTCACCCTATACTTAATGTGGTAGCGTACCCTCTTGGTGGTAGATGAGTGCAAATAGGTGAGGGCAGGTGATATTACCAGTATGCTGGGCGTGGGGGAGTGTGGACAGATGAAACTTGGGGGGAAGTTCCACTGGCCACACTCACCCTATACTTAATGTGGTAGCGTACACTCTTGGTGGTAGATGAGTGCATATAGGTGAGGGCAGGTGATATTACCAGTATGCTGGGCGTGGCGGAGTGTGGACAGATGAAACTTGGGGGGAAGTTCCACTGGCCACACTCACCCTATACTTAATGTGGTAGCGTACCCTCTTGGTGGTAGATGAGTGCATATAGGTGAGGGCAGGTGGTATTACCAGTATGCTGGGCATGGGGGAGTGTGGACAGATGAAACTTGGGGAGAAGTTCCACTGGCCACACTCACCCTATACTTAATGTGGTAGCGTACCCTCATGGTGGTAGATGAGTGCATATAGGTGAGGGCAGGTGGTATTACCAGTATGCTGGGCGTGGGGGAGTGTGGACAGATAAAACTTGGGGGTAAGTTCCACTGGCCACACTCACCCTATACTTAATGTGGTAGCGTACCCTCTTGGTGGTAGATGAGTGCATATAGGTGGGGCCAGGGGGTAGTACCATTACGCTGGGCGTGGGGGAGTGTGGACAGATGAAACTTGGGGGGAAGTTCCACTGGCCACACTCACCCCATACTCAGGGTGGTAGTGTACCCTCTTGGTGGTAGATGAGTGCATATAGGTGAGGGCAGGTGATATTACCAGTATGCTGGGCGTGGGGGAGTGTGGACAGATGAAACTTGGGGGGAAGTTCCACTGGCCACACTCACCCTATACTTAATGTGGTAGCGTACCCTCTTGGTGGTAGATGAGTGCATATAGGTGGGGCCAGGGGGTAGTACCATTACGCTGGGCGTGGGGGAGTGTGGACAGATGAAACTTGGGGGGGAAGTTCCACTGGCCATACTCACCCTATACTCAGGGTGGTAGCGTACCCTCTTGGTGGTAGATGAGTGCATATAGATGAGGGCAGGTGGTATTACCAGTATGCTGGGCGTGGGGGAGTGTGGACAGATGAAACTTGGGGGGAAGTTCCACTGGCCACACTCACCCTATACTTAATGTGGTAGCATACCCTCTTGGTGGTAGATGAGTGCATATAGGTGAGGGCAGGTGATATTACCAGTATGCTGGGCGTGGGGGAGTGTGGACAGATGAAACTTGGGGGGAAGTTCCACTGGCCACACTCACCCTATACTTAATGTGGTAGCGTACCCTCTTGGTGGTAGATGAGTGCATATAGGTGGGGCCAGGGGGTAGTACCATTACGCTGGGCGTGGGGGAGTGTGGACAGATGAAACTTGGGGGGGAAGTTCCACTGGCCATACTCACCCTATACTCAGGGTGGTAGCGTACCCTCTTGGTGGTAGATGAGTGCATATAGATGAGGGCAGGTGGTATTACCAGTATGCTGGGCGTGGGGGAGTGTGGACAGATGAAACTTGGGGGGAAGTTCCACTGGCCACACTCACCCTATACTTAATGTGGTAGCATACCCTCTTGGTGGTAGATGAGTGCATATAGGTGAGGGCAGGTGATATTACCAGTATGCTGGGCGTGGGGGAGTGTGGACAGATGAAACTTGGGGGGAAGTTCCACTGGCCACACTCACCCTATACTTAATGTGGTAGCGTACACTCTTGGTGGTAGATGAGTGCATATAGGTGAGGGCAGGTGGTATTACCAGTATGCTGGGCGTGGGGGAGTGTGGACAGATGAAACTTGGGGAGGGGGGGGGGGGAAGTTCCACTGGCCACACTCACCCTATAGTTAATGTGATAGCATAACCTCTTGGTCGTAGATGAGTGCATATAGGTGAGGGCAGGTGGTATTACCAGTATGCTGGGCGTGGGGGAGTGTGGACAGATGAAACTTGGGGGGGAAGTTCCACTGGCCACACTCACCCTATACTTAATGTGGTAGCGTACCCTCTTGGTGGTAGATGAGTGCATATAGGTGAGGGCAGGTGGTATTACCAGTATGCTGGGCATGGGGGAGTGTGGACAGATGAAACTTGGGGAGAAGTTCCACTGGCCACACTCACCCTATACTTAATGTGGTAGCGTACCCTCTTAGTGGTAGATGAGTGCAAATAGGTGAGGGCAGGTGATATTACCAGTATGCTGGGCGTGGGGGAGTGTGGACAGATGAAACTTGGGGGGAAGTTCCACTGGCCACACTCACCCTATACTTAATGTGGTAGCGTACACTCTTGGTGGTAGATGAGTGCATATAGGTGAGGGCAGGTGGTATTACCAGTATGCTGGGCGTGGGGGAGTGTGGACAGATGAAACTTGGGGGGGAAGTTCCACTGGCCACACTCACCCTATACTCGGGGTGGTAGCGTACCCTCTTGGTGGTAGATGAGTGCATATAGGTGAGGGCAGGTGGTATTACCTGTATGCTGGGCGTGGGGGAGTGTGGACAGATGAAACTTGGGGGGAAGTTCCACTGGCCACACTCACCCTATACTTAATGTGGTAGCGTACACTCTTGGTGGTAGATGAGTGCATATAGGTGAGGGCAGGTGGTATTACCAGTATGCTGGGCGTGGGGGAGTGTGGACAGATGAAACTTGGGGGGGGGGGGGAAGTTCCACTGGCCACACTCACCCTATAGTTAATGTGATAGCATAACCTCTTGGTCGTAGATGAGTGCATATAGGTGAGGGCAGGTGGTATTACCAGTATGCTGGGCGTGGGGGAGTGTGGACAGATGAAACTTGGGGGGAAGTTCCACTGGCCACACTCACCCTATACTTAATGTGGTAGCGTACCCTCTTGGTGGTAGATGAGTGCATATAGGTTAGGGCAGGTGGTATTACCAGTATGCTGGGCGTGGGGGAGTGTGGACAGATGAAACTTGGGGGGAAGTTCCACTGGCCACACTCACCCTATACTTAATGTGGTAGCGTACCCTCTTGGTGGTAGATGAGTGCATATAGGTGAGGGCAGGCGATATTACCAGTATGCTGGGCGTGGGGGAGTGTGGACAGATGAAACTTGGGGGGGAAGTTCCACTGGCCACACTCACCCTATACTTAATGTGGTAGCGTACCCTCTTGGTGGTAGATGAGTGCATATAGGTGAGGGCAGGTGGTATTACCAGTATGCTGGGCGTGGGGGGAGTGTGGACAGATGAAACTTGGGGGGAAGTTCCACTGGCCACACTCACCCTATACTTAATGTGGTAGCGTACTCTCTTGCTGGTAGATGAGTGCATATAGGTGGGGCCAGGGGGTAGTACCATTACGCTGGGCGTGGGGGAGTGTGGACAGATGAAACTTGGGGGGAAGTTCCACTGGCCACACTCACCCTATACTCAGGGTGGTAGCGTACCCTCTTGGTGGTAGATGAGTGCATATAGGTGAGGGAAGGTGGTATTACCAGTATGCTGGGCGTGGGGGAGTGTGGACAGATGAAACTTGGGGGGGAAGTTCCACTGGCCACACTCACCCTATACTTAATGTGGTAGCGTACCCTCTTGGTGGTAGATGAGTGCATATAGGTGAGGGCAGGTGATATTACCAGTATGCTGGGCGTGGGGGAGTGTGGACAGATGAAACTTGGGGGGAAGTTCCACTGGCCACACTCACCCTATACTTAATGTGGTAGCGTACCCTCTTGGTGGTAGATGAGTGCATATAGGTGGGGCCAGGGGGTAGTACCATTACGCTGGGCGTGGGGGAGTGTGGACAGATGAAACTTGGGGGGAAGTTCCACTGGCCACACTCACCGCATACTCAGGGTGGTAGCGTACCCTCTTGGTGGTAGATGAGTGCATATAGGTGAGGGCAGGTGGTATTACCAGTATGCTGGGCGTGGGGGGAGTGTGGACAGATGAAACTTGGGGGGAAGTTCCACTGGCCACACTCACCCTATACTTAATGTGGTAGCATACCCTCTTGGTGGTAGATGAGTGCATATAGGTGAGGGCAGGTGGTATTACCAGTATACTGGGCTTGGGGGAGTGTGGACAGATGAAACTTGGGGGGAAGTTCCACTGGCCACACTCACCCTATACTTAATGTGGTAGCGTACCCTCTTGGTGGTAGATGAGTGCATATAGGTGAGGGCAGGTGGTATTACCAGTATGCTGGGCGTGGGGGAGTGTGGACAGATGAAACTTGGGGGGAAGTTCCACTGGCCACACTCACCCTATACTTAATGTGGTAGCGTACCCTCTTGGTGGTAGATGAGTGCATATAGGTGAAGGCAGGTGGTATTACCAGTATGCTGGGAGTGTGGACAGATGAAACTTGGGGGGAAGTTCCACTGGCCACACTCACCCTATACTTAATGTGGTAGCATACCCTCTTGGTGGTAGATGAGTGCATATAGGTGGGGCCAGGGGGTAGTACCATTACGCTGGGCGTGGGGGAGTGTGGACAGATGAAACTTGGGGGGAAGTTCCACTGGCCACACTCACCCTATACTAAATGTGGTAGCGTACCCTCTTGGTGGTAGATGAGTGCATATAGGTGAGGGCAGGTGATATTACCAGTATGCTGGGCGTGGGGACAGATGAAACTTGGGGGGGAAGTTCCACTGGCCACACTCACCCTATACTTAATGTGGTAGCGTACACTCTTGGTGGTAGATGAGTGCATATAGGTGAGGGCAGGTGGTATTACCAGTATGCTGGGCGTGGGGGAGTGTGGACAGATAAAACTTGGGGGGGAAGTTCCACTGGCCACACTCACCCTATAGTTAATGTGATAGCGTAAACTCTTGGTCGTAGATGAGTGCATATAGGTGAGGGCAGGTGGTATTACCAGTATGCTGGGCGTGGGGGGGTGTGGACAGATGAAACTTGGGGGGAAGTTCCACTGGCCACACTCACCCTATACTTAATGTGGTAGCGTACCCTCTTGGTGGTAGATGAGTGCATATAGGTGAGGGCAGGTGGTATTACCAGTATGCTGGGCGTGGGGGAGTGTGGACAGATGAAACTTGGGGGGAAGCTCCACTGGCCACACTCACCCCATACCCAGGGTGGTAGCATCCCCTCTTGGTGGTAGATGAGTGGGTGTATTGGGTTGTGAGGCAGTTGATCCAGAGGAAGGTGAAAAACCCCAGCAAAGCATGATCCAATGTGCTCCAGCTGGGGAAAAAAATCCTTCCTGATCCCCCGAGAGGCAATCGAATATTTCCTGGATCAACCCTGTGTGTGGGGGAGGGCGGGCAAGTGGAGCCCCACCCTTGGGGGTAGGTTAGTGGAGATGTGGGTGTCGGTGTGTGGAGAGCAGGGGAGGAGGGACAATCCTCCACACAGAGCTCCAGAGGGAGGAGCCATTTTCCAGACTACAGGTGGGTCACAACGTGTCTGTGTAATCTGCCGCCTCTGCTTAGGCTCTGAGGAACTACGACTCCCAGCATTGCCTGGGTCATTGCCTGGGTCGTTGCCTGAATCATTGCCTGGGTCGTTGCCTGGGTCGTTGCCTGGGTCATTGCCTGGGTCGTTGCCTGGGTCGTTGCCTGGGTCGTTGCCTGGGTCATTGCCTGGGTCGTTGCCTGAATCATTGCCTGGGTCGTTGCCTGAATCATTGCCTGGGTCGTTGCCTGAATCATTGCCTGGGTCGTTGCCTGAATCATTGCCTGGGTCGTTGCCTGAATCATTGCCTGGGTCGTTGCCTGAATCATTGCCTGGGTCGTTGCCTGAATCATTGCCTGGGTCGTTGCCTGAATCATTGCCTGGGTCGTTGCCTGAATCATTGCCTGGGTCGTTGCCTGAATCATTGCCTGGGTCGTTGCCTGGGTCGTTGCCTGAATCATTGCCTGGGTCGTTGCCTGAATCATTGCCTGGGTCGTTGCCTGAATCATTGCCTGGGTCGTTGCCTGAATCATTGCCTGGGTCGTTGCCTGAATCATTGCCTGGGTCGTTGCCTGAATCATTGCCTGGGTCGTTGCCTGAATCATTGCCTGGGTCGTTGCCTGAATCATTGCCTGGGTCGTTGCCTGAATCATTGCCTGGGTCGTTGCCTGAATCATTGCCTGGGTCGTTGCCTGAATCGTTGCCTGAATCATTGCCTGGGTCGTTGCCTGAATCGGCATCAGGTGTAGATAAGGGGGTGGGGGGAACAAACCCCAGTATATCCTTGGTTTCAGGCTGGTCACATGTCTTACATCCCTTCGGTAGTGCTTTAAAAATATTATTTACAGCACTGCAAAGTTTGCAGGGGAAGCTGATGACACCTGTGGCCTTTCAATTTCTCCCCATCTGCTGCTGGTGAAAGAGAACCCACAAAAAAGCTTCTGGTGCTTTGCTTTGAAATTAGGCTTCCGTTCGGCAGGATCTATGATTTCCTCCATTGTCATCACTGTCGTCAGGTCTGGGGGGCACTGTGAAGAAAAGAAACGTTATTACTGAATATTATGTACAAGGATGGCCTTTCTATTACAAATGGTTCTACACACTCATGTGCTGGGAGAATATGGAAAGCAGAACATTGGACAATGCACTGACTTGGACCCATGTGTGGTTCATATACTTACCGTGCTCATGGTAAATGGCGGGCTTACTTCTCCAGCCTCCAGTTCCATCCAATCCACGCTCTTAAAAAATGGGTGGCTCCGTAGATCTTTAACAAACATCTCTCTCGTTTCTGCACATTTGCATAGTAGCTGTAAAAATATATAAAAAAAAAATTGGTTATCCATGGTACAAAGGCAAAAACTGCAATTCTACTTTTATAACTCGTAATAAAATATATATATGTTTTTGCTGGCTACAAATGGTGTTTACTTACTTTGTTCCCAATGAGGTCCTCGAGTTCCATATTGAAATCCTCAGGGAAAGTTGCACATTGGTTGTAGATGAAGTATTCCCACATTTCGTCTAAATCATTGCCTGGGTCGTTGCCTGAATCATTGCCTCGGTCGTTCTCAAAATATTTGTCTGGGTCGTTGCCTGAATCATTGCCTGGATCGGAATCTGAATCATTGCCTGGATCGGAATCTGAATCTTTGCCTGGATCGGAATCTGAATCTTTGCCTGGATCGGAATCTGAATCTTTGCCTGGATCGCAATCTGAATCTTTGCCTGGATCGCAATCTGAATCGTTGCCTGGATCGCAATCTGAATCGTTGCCTGGATCGCAATCTGAATCGTTGCCTGGATCGCAATCTGAATCGTTGCCTGGATCGCAATCTGAATCGTTGCCTGGATCGCAATCTGAATCGTTGCCTGGATCGCAATCTGAATCGTTGCCTGGATCGCAATCTGAATCGTTGCCTGGATCGCAATCTGAATCGTTGCCTGGATCGCAATCTGAATCGTTGCCTGGATCGCAATCTGAATCGTTGCCTGGATCGCAATCTGAATCGTTGCCTGGATCGGAATCTGAATCGTTGCCTGGATCGGAATCTGAATCGTTGCCTGGATCGGAATCTGAATCGTTGCCTGGATCGGAATCTGAATCGTTGCCTGGATCGGAATCTGAATCATTGCCTGGATCGGAATCTGAATCATTGCCTGCATCAAAATCTGAATCATTGCCTGGATCGGAATCTGAATCAGTGTCTGAGCCATCAAATGGATAACTTCCAATCGCCATCTCATAGACTATAACTCCCAGAGAGAAATAGTCAACGACAAATCCATATGGCTCACCCAAATTTATCTGTGGAAATATAAAAAAAAGAGTAGAATGGTCAGTACTGATTGTTTTATTGACAAGAAGACAGGAAAACCAAATTATCCAATACTCACTTCTGGTGCCATGTATAGTGGAGTGCCGCGCTTGGAAGTCAGGGTTCGGGATGCATGCACCTCTGTTGCTGATAAGCCAAAGTCAGCGATTCTGACATGTCCGACGCTATCCAGGAGAATGTTTGCTGGTTTGAGATCCCGGTGTACAATCCCCCGGTTATGAAGGAACTGGAGGCCACAAAGGATCTCGGCAGTGAGAAATCTGATGGAGAGATAGAAAATATTATACATAAGATTATTATATTCTATAAACTTTTTGTATGGTAATCTAAGCCACAAAATAATAAATACTGTATTTATTGGCGTATAAGGCCTCGTACAGACGACCGGACCGTTTTCAGCGGACATGTCCGGTCGGAGATTTCTGTCTGATGGTTGTACACACCATCAGACAGAAATCCGCGCGTAAACAATACGCGGGGACGTGGCCGCGCCGTCACAGCGGCGATGTGGGCGACCCTGGAAGTTCAAAGCTTCCACGCATGCGTCGAATCAGTACGACGCATGCGAGGGATGGCAGCCGGTCGGACATGTCCAGTGAGTCTGTACAGACGACCGAACATGTCCGACGGACATGGTTCCAGTGGACAGGTTTCTTAGCATGCTAAGAAACATTTGTCCGCTGGAAACTGTCCGATCCGCTGGACAATTGTCCGGTCGGGCCTACACACGACCGAACATGTCTGCTGAAACTGGTCCGTCGGACCAGTTTCAGCGGACAGATCCGGTCGTGTGTACGAGGCCTAACACTCACTTTTTTACCCTGATAATAGAGGGCTAAGTGTGCCTGCGTGTTATATGCAGGGGGCTGTGGAAAGTTTTTTTCCTGAAACTTCCCTCTTGGGCCGCGTACACACGGTCAGTCCATCCGATGAGAATGGTCCAACGGACCGTTTATCAGTTCACCGCTGAAGCAGACTGATGGTCTGATGTGCGTACACACCATCGTTTCAAAAACCGATCGGGTCAGAACGTGGTGACGTAAAACACAAAACGTGCTGAAAAAAACAAAAATTCAATGCTTCCAAGCATGCATCGACTTGATTCTGAGCATGCGCGGGTTTTAAACCGATGCTTTTGTGTACTAACCATCGGTTTTGACCTATCGGTCAGCGGTCCATCGGTTAGATTTTAAAGCAAGTTCTCTTTTTTTGGACCGAAGGACAACAGACCGATGGGGCGTATACACGGTCGGTTTGGACCAATGAAACTGAACTTCAGTCCGTTTTCATCGGTTTGGACCGATGGTGTGTACGCGGCCTTAAAGTTAGGGTGCGTGTTATACGCCGATAAATACAGTAATTTATCCCAACGCTTCAATTATCAGGCATTGTCATGTATAATTGTAATATCTAAATCAGGTTGAAAATTAATATTATCAGTAATGGTAGAGCATAGAACAATATATACATAGAAGTGTTTTATATGGATATTTGAAACTGATGATTAATTTGTAGTAAATACGCTTTACGAATTCTTAAAAATAGTTTTTGTGATAGTAAAGGTGTCCAAATATGATTGAATGTGATTTTATAGTCTCTCCTAAAGAGTATGTGAGGCCAAAACAGAAAGCAACAAAAAAGCTTCCCCTCTCCATCCAATACTACAAAAAAGTTTTATATTTACAGTAGGGCTGTTACTGATTAAAATTTTTGTGTTCGATTAATCGTTTTGTTTTTTTAATCGATTAATCGACTAATTTCGATTAATTAACGCACATACAGATACAACTACTTTTAGCTGATCTCCTTGCATTGCAACTCTGCATTAGTCAGTGGTAAATGTGGTATACACTATATACAATCACTCGACACTAGTTGGTTTCCACATTCCATGACTTCCCCCCCCCATACCGTAATATCCACATCTGCCCCCCCATACTGTAATATCCACATCTTGCCCCCCATACTGTAATATACACATCTGCCCCCATGCTGTAATATACACATCTGCCCCCATGCTGTAATATACACATCTGCCCCCATGCTTTAATATACACATCTGCCCCCATGCTTTAATATACACATCTGCCTCCCATACTGCAAGAATATACACATCTGCCCCCATGTGTACATTTACAGCATGGGGGCAGATGTGTATATTCTTGCAGTATGGGGGAAGATGTGTATATTCTTGCAGTATGGGGGAAGATGTGTATATTCTTGCAGTATGGGGGCAGATGTGTATATTAAAGCATGGGGGCAGATGTGTATATTCTTGCAGTATGGGGGCAGATGTGTATATTCTTGCAGTATGGGGGAAGATGTGTATATTCTTGCAGTATGGGGGCAGATGTGTATATTAAAGCATGGGGGCAGATGTGTATATTCTTGCAGTATGGGGGCAGATGTGTATATTAAAGCATGGGGGAAGATGTGTATATTACAGCATCTGCCCCCATGCTGTAATATACACATCTGCCCCCATGCTGTAATATCCACATCTGTCCCCATACTGCAAGAATACACATACACTGGCTCATAAGTATATATGAAGCATCTGCCCCCATACTCCAGGAATATATACATCTGCCCCCATAATGTTACCACACACAGGATGGTTGTCCACTCTTACCTGACTATACATCAGGCAGGCAGACCCGTCCGCAGAGTAGCTGATGGACACGTGCGCAAGGGAAGATGATACAAGCAGGCAGGCGATGATGACGTCAGCACGCCGCTACTCAGCTGCCGCCGGGTGGACCAAGATGGCCGTGGCTCCGGAGCTAGGCCGAAGCCGCGGCCTTTCCTATGGGCGAGACCGCGGAGCTCACTCCGCGGATCTTCCTCGATCAAATTTTTTTTAATCGCTCAAAGAAATTAACGATTAATCGATCAATTAATCGTTAATTTCTGCAGCCCTAATTTACAGACAAACGTTATAAAAAATGACAAGGACCCATTAGATATGAATCAAATTGATTCGTTGGTAGACCCCCATATGATATAATTACTTATACATTTGGGAGATAGGTTAGAGATTACCCAATCAGATGAAGGGTTGGAAGCTTCCATTGGATGATAAACTGGCCAATAATAGTTAGATTGGATTATAACAGTATGTATATGGACACACTGGGATTTATTAAAACTGGTGTACACAGAATCTGATGCAGCTGTGCACAGTAACCAATCAGCTTCTATTGCTTTATTGAATATGCTGCACATCTGCACCATATTCTGTGTGCACCGATTTTAGTAAATCTCCCCCACTGCTACATCTGTAGACAAATTGTGATAGATCATTCTCGGGGTAAAATAGATTGTTTGGATTGAGTCTCAGTAGAAGTTTGTCAAGATATGTCCAGTGCCTGGGATGTCTGTTCGGTGTGTGATTGTACATGTATAGCTAGAGCTTTGGAAGGACAGAAAGTCGGACCTTCCTGCCGGAATCACGTATCTAGGACAAGCCTACATTGTGATACAATCTATGTACAGTACTATGTTCTACCTCCATCCTAATTATCATGGTACCCTATTGTATCACCCATCTTGTATCTAGGAAAAGCCTATGCGTTGATGTGACCTATGTACAGTACTATATTCTACCCCCATCCCTATTATCTAGTACCCCATTGCCTTACCTTATCGTCTCCATATCTGCTGGTGCCCTTTCCTGTAAGAAGTTGCGCAGGTCTCCACCATTCAGGTATTCCATAACGAAGAATAAAAGATCCTGTTCAGAGGAAAGAAAGATTTAGGTTATAGAAACGATTCTCTATGTGAATCCCAATGCAGATTTGGGTAAGTTGTGAGAAAAGTAGGTGTCACTCACAGTGGTATTCTGAGAGGATAACCATTTAACACCGACCTCTCCCACAAAAGTAGAAGGTAGAGTCACTTACCTTTATCTGGAAGGTACCAAATGCACGAGTGCAGAATGGGCTTCTACGAACTTCCTTTAGTATGTGGCTCTCGATGAGGGCATTTTCGTAGTCTTTCTTGATCATGATTTTGAGAGCCAGCGGTTCATCAGTGGAGGGGTGTGATGCCAAAACCACCTAGAGGGAACAGAGGGAGAGAAAATCAGAGAAGTTCATTCACATGTAATACTTTATTTATGGATTCATGGTCTTCATAAAGAGGTTTGACACGTCCCATTCTGAATCAGAGCCCAGAGCTGTCCAATCAGCATGGAACATGAGCTTTGCTGATTGGAGAGCTGTAGCTCTGACTCCTCAGGGGTCGGGTCGAACCACTATAGAGGGATCACTGCTTCCCAACAGAGAGCAAGCACCCCTCTCTATAACATGCTGGCAAGGGACAGGCTTTTTACTTTGATATTAGCTGCTAAATAAAACATAAATTTTGATCCCTTTTGTGTCAATGCAGCCGGAACAGATTTTTCTGAATAGAATGGAAGGCTGGGTTCACATATGTGCGGCTGTGGTTTGCAATATGGGGTCAGGTGAGTTTCTGTTCCTCGGTTCGGGTGTGATTTAGGTGAATTCACACTTGAACCAGGCACAAAAACATACAGGACCCTTTATTTAAACCGCACATGTGTAAACCGGCTCCATTGAGAGCCAATCACATTCACATGTCATGTGAATTGGATGCAGTTAAACATCCAATTCACACATATGTGAATCTGGCTCTGCAACAGCTACACAGATAGAAATAAAAATACTTTTATTTTATAGAGTAGGGTGAGGGGACTTCTGTCTGTATCCTTGTTGCAGTTTTTCCATCACTTCCTGTCTGGTGAAACCCTTGTCGGCAGGACGGGAAGTGAGGGGAAATCTCTCTAATGCAGCCCTGGATAGTGATAAGTCCAGACAGATCCTCCGCCACTCTACATGAACATTTTAAATCAGAGAAAAGATCTGACCACTTACTTTTCCAAAGCTCCCCTCTCCAAGAAAACGATGTAATCTGAAGCCATCCAATGTCATTGGGATGATCTCCTTAGTGCTGGGGGACTGCCGGTCACATCTTGGTGGAGTCTCCAAGTGGATTTCATGTTCGGTCTCGCTCACTGGGGCAGGCCTGCCGGGTGAGCTGTATCTACTTGGTGGAGTCTCCATGTGGATTTCATGTTCGGTCTCGCTCACTGGGGCAGGCCTGCCGGGTGAGCTGTGTCTACTTGGTGGAGTCTCCATGTGGATTTCACGTTCGGTCTCGCTCACTGGGTCAGGCCTGCCGGGTGAGCTGCGTCTACTTGGTGGAGTCTCCATGTGGATTTCACGTTCGGTCTCGCTCACTGGGGCAGGCCTGGGTGAGCTGCGTCTACTTGGTGGAGTCTCCATGTGGATTTCACATTCGGTCTCGCTCACTGGGGCAGGCCTGCTGTGTGAGCTGCGTCTACTTGGTGGAGTCTCCATGTGGATTTCATGTTCGGTCTCGCTCACTGAGGCAAGCCTGCCGGGTGAGCTGTGTCTACTTGGTGGAGTCTCCATGTGGATTTCATGTTCGGTCTCGCTCACTGGGGCAGGCCTGGGTGAGCTGCGTCTACTTGGTGGAGTCTCCATGTGGATTTCACGTTCGGTCTCGCTCACTGGGGCAGGCCTGGGTGAGCTGCGTCTACTTGGTGGAGTCTCCATGTGGATTTCACATTCGGTCTCGCTCACTGGGGCAGGCCTGGGTGAGCTGTGTCTACTTGGTGGAGTCTCCATGTGGATTTCATGTTCGGTCTCGCTCACTGGGGCAGGCCTGCCGGGTGAGCTGTGTCTACTTGGTGGAGTCTCCATGTGGATTTCACGTTCGGTCTCGCTCACTGGGGCAGGCCTGCCGCGTGAGCTGCGTCTGCGGTAAGTACCGTATACATCTGCAATAAAAAAAATATCAGATTTAGCATCTTTATTTACATTTAATAGATTTTTCATTGTTGAACATAAAATTATAGAGAGAAAAGTTCCAAACTCCAGTGCCAGGGACAATAAATAAACCCGCTATGACAGGGACACAGGGACAGCCATTGTTGACCTATATATAAAACTGCCCTTTACTTGGCGTTTATCCCGACCCACTGGCTGTAATGCTTTCTACAAGTCAGTGAGTCAAGAATCCGGCAACAAGTATTTTCAGTGATGTGATGATGGACTTTTATAGTAAAATTAGTGGGCGGGTCACAGGAAGTTGTGAAACTGCAACAGGAAGTAGCTGTGTCACCTGCCTGGTTGTGCGTTGTGGCAGGTGAGGCAAATTAAAGGTTTTGTGAATCGGCAGTAATGCTCAGAAAGTGTGTCATATGTCATCCCGGAGATCAGACAGGAGATGGGTCACCCACTATGGGGGTCTTACACCAGCCTGACATTCCTCTCATATGTGTGTTTTGGCAAGTGTAAAAATAAAAAATGAAGTAAAAAAAAAAAAAAAATAAAAAAAAAAAAAAAGGAAATTTATTTTTTAAACGCCCCTGTCCCTGGTAGCTCGCGCGCAGAAGCGAACACACATGCAAGTCCCGCCCACATATGTAAACGCCGTTCAAACCCCACATGTGAGGTATCGTCGCGTGCGTTAGAGCATGTGCAACAGTTCTAGCACTAGACCTCCTCTGTAACTCGAAAATAGTAACCTGTAAAACATTTTAAAGCTTCGCCTATGGAGATTTTTAAGTACCGAAGTTTGGTGCCATTCCATGAGTGTGCACAATTTTAAAGCGTGACATGTTAGGTATCTATTTACTCGCCGTAACATCTTTCACATTATACAACAAAATTGGGCTAACTTTACGGTTTTGTTATTTTTTTAATTAATGAAACAGTTTTTTTCCCTAAAAAAAAAAAAAGGCGTTTGAAAAATTATTGCGCAAATACCGTGCGAGAAAAAAAGTTGCAATGACTGCCATTTTATTCCCTAGGGTGTCTGCTAAAAAAAAAAATTATATATAATGTTTGGGGGTTCTGATTAATTTTCTAGCAAATAATTGGGATTTTTACATGAAGGAGAGAAGTGCCAAAATAGGCCCGGTTGTCAAGTGGTTAATATCACTTTAAATATTCTTAAACATTGCATTGTATGTGGGGTATGTATGTCCATGTTGTATGTTCCTGGTGGCTGGTTGGCAAAATAAAGTCGGTTGGCAGAGAGGTGGGGGAGAGTGAAGGGATGAGACTTGGCTCCCTGTATACTCCTAACTGACACCCCCTCCCCCACTGACAGTGACAGTTGGTGATCTGTGGAAGAGGCTGTAATTGTTAGAAATGAACAGAGACATCATCCTACAGTCCATGGAGACCGGAGAGCCGCTAACAGTTCTAAGCCAGTCCAAATGGAAAGGGATCTGTAGGGATCACACTGCAGGGTTGGGTTTTGCAAGATTTACTATTTTCTTCTCTTGATTTAAAAAATCTGCAGATTGGCGTTTACAAGACACGACCCAGCAATTCTAATGTGATTTCCTCCCCACACTGCTTGTTCCAATGAATGTCTATCCAGGACCATGTGTGCCAGTTACTGTGCCCTGTCCATGGCCATCCCTATACATATGTACATATGGGAATGTCACCCGTCATCAATAGGGAAAAGTAGAAAATGAATCTATCAATATTCTCATTACTCACCAGTCTTCTGGGGTGGACCATACACTTTACGGCCGACACCAAACCATCCAGCGGCGGCTCTAAAGCAGCCGCGCATAAAATCTCGAGCCCTCTTCATTTTTGTGGGCTTGAATGGGGTATCTGCAGTCTGTTCAATGATACCTCCTTCCATAGGTGGTCTTCCAGTGGTCTGTTTATCTTTGGTGTTAACGTGATAAACAGCCTTTCTACACTGAAAAAATCTCATTCTGAAAAATAATCAAACCACGCTTTAAGCGCAGGAAAATGAGATTACAATACAATTCAATCAAGTGAATTCACTAGAATGAAATCGCTATCCAAATATCGCCAGAAAGAAACAATACGTCTGTACTGTTCGCTAAACACTCTGGGACTGGCAAATCCTCCTGCGAGCTTCCTTATAAAGGAAGGATGTCATTGTGACATCACATAACCTCTGGAACTCTGGCCTCAGCCAATAGTAACTGATGTTCTTTTTTCAGAACTCTGGCCTCAGCCAATAGTAACTGATGTTCTTTTTTCAGAACTCTGGCCTCAGCCAATAGTAACTGATGTTCTTTTTTCAGAACTCTGGCCTCAGCCAATAGTAACTGATGTTCTTTTTTCAGAACTCTGGCCTCAGCCAATAGTAACTGATGTTCTTTTTTCAGAACTCTGGCCTCAGCCAATAGTAACTGATGTTTTTTTTTAGATTTCTGGCACTCAGCCAGTAGTAAAGAAACCTTTCACCTGGTGTGTCAGTGTTGTGAATTCAGTCTCTAGGCTCAGTATACAGAGACTGAATACAAAATATATTTTTTATTAATAAAGTGACAGTTATTTGTATTGATATTTAAAATGTACAGTCCCCATGGCTTAAATTAGGATCTTTATTCGTATGTAAGCAATGTGAATTGAGTCTTATCACATTGTATAAAGAGTTCCTACATGTCAGATATTTTCATTTCTGTCCTGTCCAAATAATTAACTTTTTAATATTTTTTCCGATCTTCAAATATTTCTTTAGCAAACCCCACCTCCTGACATCAGTCTGAGCTCTTTTTGAACTCTGTGTGTGGTCTAAACCCAAAGCAAGCCTTCAATAATTACCAACAGTGCCTGTAATATAACACTATCAGAGCTGCATAAATAATTTTTCTATGTACTTTCCCTCTGTCTTGCTGATTGTTGGGTGTGGATATTTCCAGTTTTTCTGATTTTAACTTTCAGCTGGTATGTAGGGGATGATGGGGATGTAATTGTAAAAGGGCTACAGCAGATTACACATAGAGCTCAGTGTTGTCCACAGACACAAGGAACTCCTGGTACCAGAGAGAACTTGTGCTTCAAGTGTACATCTTGCCAGTGAAAATGTGCTGGATGATGTGATCTGATGAACCATTTGCCGACCATCCGCCGCAGTTTTACTGCGGCAGAATGGCACGACTGGACGAAGCGACGTTTCCCTACGTTGCTTAGCCTTTTGGCCAATAGGGGCGCGCCACAGGTGGAACGCGCACGCCCGCGGCTCGCCTCAGAGCTGATGCGAGTGCCCGATGGACACGATGACCTTCTCTTAGGGGAAAAGAGACTGATCGTGTTTTCATACAATGTATGAACACCGATCTCTCTCTTCCCTTAGCAAGTCCCATCCCCCCTACAGCTAGAACACAGTGAGGGAACACAGTTAACCCCTTGATCGCCCCCTAGTGTTAACCCCTTCCCTGCCAGTGACATTTATACAGTAATCCGAGCATTTTTATAGCACTAATCGCTGTATAAATGTGAATGGTCCCAAAAAGGTTTCAAAAGTGTCCAATTTGTCCGCCGGAATATGGCAGTCCCAATAAAAATCGCAGATCGCTGCCATTACTAGTAAAAAATAATAAAAATGAGACCCCTATTTTGTAGATGCTATAACTTTTTCGCAAACAAATCCATATGAGCTTATTGCAATTTTTTTTATCAAAAATAGGTAGAAGAATACATATCGGCCTAAATTTTGAAAAAAAAAAACATGGAATATTTATTATAGCAAAAAGTAAAAGATGTTTTTTTTTTTTTTCAAAATTGTCGCTCTTCTTTTGTTTAAAAAAAAATGCAGAGGTGATCAAATACCACCAAAAGAAACCACCCACTATTTGATGTGATTTGGAGGGTGTGTATGGGTGGAGGGGTTTGGGGGGGGGGGGGGGGGGGCTGGAGGTTGTGGTTGAGTTCCAGCACCTATTGTTTGAGAAAAAAAGCCCATTAATAAAATTGCTGCTTCCCACCAAATGGAATTAAAAAAAAAATGTTTTCTTTGGTATATGATCACCATGGCAGTGCCCAGTACCCCTTGTCATTTACCCTAGAAAATGGACGTTACTGTTTTTTAACATTTGGCTCCCATTGTCTTCATTGGGGTTTTGAATTTGCCACCCAAGCCTTAGTAATGTTTGCCAAGACTGCTCTGAACCAAACCCAGGTATGTTCGGCTCATCTCTAGTATAAGCCTTTCCATGATGCTTGTAGTTAGTTAAAAGGATTCAAGCAAACTCTTAAGCCCCGTACACACAGGCCGAATGTCAGACATCAGCCGGTAAAAAAAAACGTCATTCGTATACCAATGTGTCCGACAGAAGCTGGCCATTTGGCCTGCTTCTGTCGGACGAGCATGCTGGAAAATCAGCAGCCGACTGACTCCTGTACAGTACTCTCGCACAGTGGCAGAGAGCCCTGATGGGAGTGTTCTGGCGGGGCGGCTGCCCCCCTGTCAGTAAACAACAGCTTAGCTGGGGAGATCGCTATATTAATTATGCATAGTTAGTACAGCGGCTCTGAGCAGAGTTGACCACTGGGTTAAAAGAAAAAAAAATAGTGTGTACCCGTCTTTAGTAAAGTGTGATATGACCAAGCATCATGGAAAGGCTAGAGATGAGTCAAACATACCTGGGCAAGTCTTGGCAAATATCACTAAGGCCCCTTTCACACGGGGCGGATCAGTAATGGTCCGCCTCCGTATGCTCCGCGGGGATCGTTCCGTTGATCCCCACTGAGCTGGCGGACGACAGGGCGGTCCCCTGTGCAGGGACCGCCCTGTCTTTTCTCCACTCTCCCCTATGGGGGATTGGATGAACACGGACCGTATGTCCGTGTTCATCCCATCCGAAAATAGGGGTTTCTTCCGTCTGCAAAATCGGATCTTTGCGGAGGCAGACGAGATCGGGTGTCAGCGGATGAACATCCGCTGACACCCGCAATCTCATAGGGGCCAACGTCAGGATGCAACATGAGACGCAAACGGATGGATGAAAAAGCGGACATACGGTCTGCACGTGTGAAAGGGGCCTAAGCTTGGCTACCAAATTCGAAATCCCAATGAAGACAATGGGAGCCAAATGTTAAAAAAAATGAAAACATAAGACTTACTTAACTGTTACAATACATGAAAATGCCTATCAAGATCAAGCTCCACCCCCTGTCATTTAAAGTAGAAGTCCACCCTAAAACTAAAATCCCTTTATCTACAGACATCGACAATCAAAAACTAACCTATCAAACCCTGTGAAGAAAAAACAGTATACATACTGACCCGATCCCACGCCGAGCTGTCACTGCAGCTTTCACTCTGTAGGCGGGTGTATAGGACACGTCCGACAACAGAAGCCCCATAGTAACACTATGGGTAACGTCACTCCCCATTCATTTTACAGCCATTGTCGGCTGTGTCCTCTGCAGAGCTTCTGCCGCTGAAGATCGGGTTGGATCGGCTTCGGGAAGGTATGTATACCGATTACTTCTTCACAGCGTTAGGTAGATTAGTGTTAGATCCTCAATGTCTGTAGATGCAGGGATTTTAGTTTTAGGGTGGACTTTTTAACTATAAAAATGTAAACCTCTGAGATCTGTAGTAGTGGCATAAATTGCATCTTTTTCACGTGTTCCTATCAGTTTCAAAAGAATCATTCCATGGTGTCATCCAAGCTACAGTATATACAGTGGATGTTATGAATCTAGTGCCAGGATGCACTTGTGTGCCAGGGTTCATAAACGTGAATGTGTTATTGCTTCTGCTATATGGGTACGTTCCATCAAGTCTATGGGACTAGATTCTTACTGTCTGGGCTGCAGACAGCTTAGGAGATCACGATCATCGCTGAAGGTAAGTAATGAAGCATTGGGGGCACCTATCTTCATGGATAAAGAGGGCGAGTTGAGTGGCTGATACAATTTTTAGTAAATCCTGATAATGTACTATAAAGACGTTTTCTTTCTTTTTGACCCGATGGGGTAACATCACAAAATATGTGCAGTTCTTTTATCTATGTAATGGTTGACATCTGATGACAATCAGGATTCCTCTCCCCAGCATTTATTTTCACATGCTCCAGTCTGGGATCCAGGTCCTCCCTAGGGACAGAGGAGCTGAATAAAAGTCAAACACTGATACCTAGACATATGCAATTTGTTTAGTTCCAAATTAGTTTAACACATTTTGGACAAATTTGTTCATTTGGAAATATCGAAATTAAAGGGGTGTTCCAGTCATTTTTTATGTTTATTAAAAGTCAGCAGCTACAAAAAGTGTTGCTGCTGGCTTTTAATAAACATACACTCACCTGCTTCATGTTCCAGCGACGCGCCGGCCAGGGCTCCGCTCCGCTCCTCTCCCCCCTCTCTGGCCGGCGTCTTCATTCCAAGTGTGGGCACCCGGCTGTGACAGCTTTCGGCTTCACGGCCAGGCACCCACTGCGTGAGCGGCAATGCGCCATCCAATTGGACAGGCGATCGCCTGGGACTTGTTACGTGTCCCAGGCGATCGCCTATAGGGAGGGGCTGCCAAAAGGCGATCCGACTATTCGCCTTAGCAGCCCCTCGGCGGAAGGAGAAAGTAGGACAGGAAGACACACTCCTCCTGAAGCCCCCACTCCCCCCTCCAAAAAAAATTACATGCCAAATGTGGCATGTAAGGGGGCGAGGAGTGGATTAAGCGGAAGTTCCACTTTTGGGTGGATCTCCGCTTTAACTAAAATTAACTAAAACTTGTTTAAAGAATTTTTCCCAATTGCAAATTTAAAATGAAAAAATTTGAAAAAACTAACTAATTATAACTTAACTATTACTAACTATTATAGTTATTGGAATTTTCTTTCAAATTTGGCTGTTGGTGAACGTAACGAATACGAATTTATCCAAAGTTATGAATTAATCCGAAATAATGAATGCTGTATCTAAACGAATGGAACGTACCAATAACAATAATAATAAAAACTTTTTACTATTATTTTTTTATTAATTTGTTTTGTTCCATTTGTTTTGATGCGGCGTCCGTTATTTTGGTTGATCCATAACTTCTGGATAAATTTGTATTCGTTATGTTCACTTACAGACAAATTTGAAAGGAAATTCCAATACCTATAACCACTTTTATCACAGGACACTTAAACACCTTCCTGCCCAAGCCAATGTATGTAAATAAAATAAACAATTAAAAAAATTAATAGGTTCCCATCACCACGAACTCGCACGCAGAAGCGAAAGTATACATAGGTCACACACCCGCATATCTAAACAACAGCAAAACTACACGTGAGGTATTGCCGTGAACGTTAAAAAAACTAGTAACCTGTAAAAATTGTTAAAGCGTAGCCTATGGAGATTTTTGAGTACCGAAATTTGCCGCCATTCGACTCGGCCTAACATAATTTTTCACATTATACAAAAAAATTGGGCTAAATATTGTGTTTTGTTATTCCTTTAATTCATGACAGTGTTTTATTTCACAAAAATATTGCGTTTGAATAATTGCTGCATACACACTGTGTGACATTAAAAGTTGCAACGACAGCCATTTTATTTCCTAGGGTCTCTCCTAATAAAATATATATTGTTTGGGGGTCCCAAGTAATTTTCTAGCAAAAAAAAAAAGATTTTTACATGTAGGCAGGGGTCAAGTCCTGGGGAAAAAAGTGTGGGAACTCCCACCCAAGATCCACTCCCCCACCAAAAAAATAAAAAAAGATACGCTCATATGCATAATTACTAAACCGCATGTTTTTTTTTTTTTTTTTTTTCGATCCACTGTACCTTAGTGATCCTTTATGTTCCTTTAGGTGGCCACTTCCTGTATATGGATTCATCGGATAGTGTGCGGGTATTCCATCACTTCCTCGATGCCGCAATGTCTCCTGGGAGCTTTGTCATTGTTCCCATAAGACATTGCGGAGGTCTGCCGCGAGTTATCGCGGGATTTAGAAAGAACTTGCTTAAAGTTCTTTCTAAATCCCACGATAACTCGCGGCAGACCTCCGCAATGTCTCCTGGGAACAATGACAAAAGCTCCCAGGAGACATTGCGGCATCGAGGAAGTGACGGAATACCCGCACACTACCCGATGAATCCATATACAGGAAGCGGCCAGTAACATAAAGGATTACTAAGGTTCACCTGCCCCTGACAGTGACTCGAGCTGGGCATCGCTGCTTAGTGAAGGATTGGCTCGGCTGCTCTAGTCCTGCAAAGGGAACTGCGTTCCTGCTGTGAAAAAAGTGCAGGAACTCGCGTTCCCGCAGCACTTGAGCCCTGCATGTAGGAGAAAAGTGTCAGAATTGGCTTGGGAGGCAAGTGGTTAGGTCTCTATAGCTTAGTTCAAACCCTCCCCTCTGTTCTTGCTACTACCCCCTTTGGGCTGGGGGTCAGAGTGTCGTTATGACTTTGGGGTCAGTGACTAGCATTGTGCCCTTTTCTTTCTTTTAGTAACTTTTTGTGGTGATGGGTGCCTGGGTGGACACACTCAGTCTAATATATATGAGCGCAGTATTCTTTTATCCAGTTGATTTGAATAGGAATGTGGTGCGATTCCTGTCTGGATTCCGTGCTGTTTTCCCCACCGCTCCTGTGTGAACCCAGTATAGAAAGACATGAAAGCGCCATCTTAAGTGCAGCAACCGGCAAACAGTTTATCAAAAACTGTTATAACAACTCACATGTTAAAAGTACATATCTTGCATGTCAAATCCAAATCTGCATGGTCATAGTGTCCCGCCTCCCGTGAGATCTACATTGATTTTGGTTTTACATTTGATGGTAAATCACAAAAACACAAACTAGCTACAAATAGTAAGATTTTTTAATTACCTGTAAAATCCATTTCTGAGTAAGACTAAAGTTTCTGTGTTCTGTACTGTACCCCGAGAAAGGGATTTTTTAAGTAAGTCGAAACAAAATTAGTTGAGTACTGTCGAGCGATGGCCGGTCTATAAAGGGTGCCAGGGCGCCGCCCCCTAGTCTCCATACTGAGCCCTGAACCCACCCATTTGTGACATTAGTGAATCAATATTCGCTATTGTCTCCCGGCTTCTCTCGGCCAATCAGGACAGGAGGAGGATTTTAAGACCAGATTAGCCTGGAGGAGAAGCCAGGGAAGCCACGACCTGGATGGGGTTAGTGCGGACATGGCAGGGGGTTTGTTTGCTGCCCCCCAAAAGATGGAGCACCAGTCAGCACTGGTATTGGTCATGATACTTTTTTGATTTACACCATCATTTACATTTTCAAGACAATCTTTCATGGGGTTAATACCAACAAAAAAAAGTATCACCAATAGTACTCAATTTTTGTTGCACATGCAATAAGTATATTCTCATGGGCACAGCAGTTTGGCTCAATAGGAATACTGACACACCTTGTCTGCAGTCTGTTGAACTTGTACTGTTGTATTATATACAGAATTTAGCCCAGCATCCAAAGCCAGAATGCCCTGTGAGCAAAGTTCATAAACTGTACATGTCAATGTCACAAAGCCCAGAAGTATACAGACAGAACAAGCAGTTCTTGTTAAAGCAACATAGCCAAAGTTATAATGAAAGTTATAATGATGAGGGAATCATGGAGAAATACTAATCCATCTGTGGGTGCTGTTGATAAGCACACAATCTGTTCATGAGTTGGTTTCACTGCCATGTGCATCGCCAATATTGAATTGAACAGTCACTTTGGCTTCCCCTTCCAGTTGCTCCGGTATTGAACAGTGCAAGCAGGGGGTCCACATACTACTACCACATAACACATGTTACTCTGGCACATTTTGCCTAAAAGGGCTTCCTCAAAGAGTATGGCTCCTTAGGTTTGAAAATGGAACGCTCTAATATAGCATCTTCATTTACAAGGTAAAATCTTGTTAACCTTGTTGCATTTGCACAGACTGATATGTGAAATATATTTGACGCCCATCTCTGGGCAACAAAAATAAAGCTAACCACCAGACTCTCCAGCAAATGACACTTCCCAGTCTGGCAGTTGAATGAAAACAAAGGGATAGGGGGGATCCCGAGTGTGGGCATTGGCCAAATATGGTGAGAGTCCTTCTGGAGCATATTGAGTTGGAGGTTGGTGTGTTCTGTTTTGGTGGGTGGTGTTCATTGTGATTGACATTGATCTACACTGCTGAACAGGATATTTTCCCCTTGGTTCAGACTGGCTTACTCCCACTCTTCCTAGCCAGCCAGGTTGGATAAGGGTGTGGTACAGCTTTTAGGAGGTAACCCTATGCTTTTCCCCCCTGTTTTTTGCATGGGATCCCCCTAAATCCATTCTATACCAGACCCTTATCAGAGATAAGGGGCCTTGTATGGATTCATTGGGGGAACACTTGCCATTTTTATTTTTCTATGGGCTCCTTTCTTACAATCCATATCAGACCATCATTTAAGATAAAAGTCTGATATGAATGTTAAAGCGGAGGTTCACTCTAAAAAAATTATCTACCATCCCATCCAGCATACGTGCGTCAGCTGCAGTATGCTTTTTTTTTCTCGCTGTACTTACCGTTTAATCGTCGATTTTCTTTTCTTCTTCCCGCACGTGAATAGGCGTTCCTATGTAGATGATTGACGGGCGGCTACAGCGCGTCACGCTTTCCGAAAATAGCCGGACTAGGACTCGGCTCTTCACGGCGCTATACGGCACCTGCGCACAGACTAGGAGCTGACTGCGCAGGCACCGAATATAGCCGAATCCTAGGTCGGCTATTTTCGGAAAGCATGACGCGCTGTAGCCGCACGTCAATCATCTACGCCCCTTCTTAGGAACGCCTATTCCCCGCGGGAAGAAAAGAAAATCAACGATTAAACGGTAAGTACAGCGAGGGAAAAAAAAAAAAGCATGCTGTAGCTGACGCAAGTATGCTGGATGGGATGGTAGATCATTTTTTTAGCTTGAACCTCCACTTTAAGGAAAATTAGCAGTTGTAAAATCCTATATAGCAGTAATTTAAATGGTCATTTTTTTTTTCTTTGTAAACTTTTCTTTTGCTCCAATACATAATACAGATGCACAACATGATGTACAGGTTAAAGGCTTCCCCAAGTATGTTATTTAAAGGAATCACATATTTTGTATATTACCCTTTAAAGCATTACTAAACCCGGAACAGTAAAATCAGCTTGTTATACTCAATGTGTTATAATCATGCTTGTTATACTCACTATGGAACCTAAGGGGTTAATCCTATGTATTGTGTAAAATGGCTGTTTGATCCTGTCTTCTCTGATCCTCCCCTACTTCCACAGTCCCCAATCCATTTTCTGATAGTATAGAGCAGGGATATGCAATTAGCGGACCTCCAGCTGTTGCAAAACTACAAGTCCCATCATGCTTCTGCCTCTGAGTGTTATGCTTGTGGCTGTCAGAGTCTTGCTATGCCTCATGGGATTTGTAGTTCTGCAACATCTGGAGGTCCGCTAATTGCATATCCCCGGTATAGAGCATTGGGGGCACTCTGCACATGCTCAGTTTGAGGTGTATTCCTAGAATTTCTCTTTTTTTTTTGGGAGGGTGCATGTGATCAGCACAGGACCAATCAGCACTGTCCAGACAGAGGGTCAGGAGTCATGCAGCCTCATAGGACAGTCAGAGGAATGAAAACTCCTTCTACAAGCTTTAACCAGTGCTCGGCTGGACACTGATAGAAGTAATAAAACTATATACTGCTGATGAGAAAAGGTATTTAGCAGATATATATATATATATATATATATATATATATATATATATAAAACTCAACGTGTGTGTGTGTATGTGTATGTGTGTGTGTATATGTTCCAGCATCACGTCCAAACGGCTAAAGATATTAACATGAAACTTGGCACACATGTTACTTATATGTCAGCAACAAACATAGGATAGATGGTTTAACCCTTACCCACCCCCATTTGCCATGGTCGGGGTTTTTCTTTAACGTCCCATTCAACTCTATGGGAAATACATGTTACTTCATAACTTCCAAACGGCTGTACATATTTCGATAACACTTGGTCACATGTTACTTATATGTCCACTTAAACTATAGGATAGTTAATTTATCCCTTAACTACCCCCATTTGTGAGGGTCGGGGTTTTTGTTTAAAGTCCCATGCAAATCAATGGGAAATGTATGTTCCCACATAACTTCTGTACGCCTGGAGATATTTCAATAATACCTGGTACACATATTACTTATATGCCAAATAAAAATATATGACAGTTAAATTAACCCTTACCTACACCCTTATATAAAAGATGGGTATATTTATATTACTATGATTTTCCTCCCCAAAAGGAAAAGATAGGAAGACCGGGCAACGCCGGGTATTCAGCTAGTATTTACTAAAATAATTAAACTTCCATGTTCTGTGTACTGTGGAAGACCAGATATAGTGAATGCAGGGTCCTGGGTTTAGTAACACTTGGTTGTAAAGCCACTGGGTTATTTACGAAAGGCAAATCCACTTTGCACTGCAAGTGCACTTGGAAGTGCAGTCACTGTAGATCCGAGGGGGACGTGCAAGGAAAATAAAAAAACATAATTTTAGCTTGTACATGATTGGATGATAAAATCAGCAGAGCTTGCCCTCATTTCAGATCTACAGCGACTACACTTTCAAGTGCACTTCCAGTGCAAAGTGGATTTGCCTTTCGTGTAAAAAACAAAAAACAAAACACTGTGGGGCTGATTTACCAAGCCTTTGCCCAATGACTCATGAGCAAAGCCAGAAGTAACAGCAGTTTTTACATTTACTAAAGAAATACGCCGGCAGTGCAGTGTATTTCTTTATTTACTAAAATGCCTAGTGCGCCTGTATAGACCTGGCGCAAGGCATTTAAAAATGTAAATAGACGGGGTTTGGGCGGGAGTTTATTAGGGGGGGGTGTGGGGTGATGTTATGAAGTGTAGTGACATGTGTTGGTTTGAGTGTTGCGGGCCGATTTGAAAGTGATTTTTGGGACCCAATCGCCGTACGCCTGCACAGTACACCTGAACCTCGGGAGGTTCATTTGCATACTGGGCATGCGCACACGGCAATTTCGGAGATTCACGCACGCCTTGTCAGTACGCCGGGAAAATCTTGGTAAATTCCAAGCGGCGTAGCTATAATTACTCCGGTTGATGCGGTGCACGTGAATCCTGACCGGTTTTCAGCTTACGCTGACCATGAAGAGGAACCCCGTGCCAAATTTCAAACCAAAAACCGGCGCAAGTTCCCCTCCAGGTGCATACCAGGCTCTTAGGCTTGGTCTGGAACGTAAGGGGTTAAACCCACGCCGAAAAACAGCGTTTGGTTCCCACCCAAGATCCAGACCAAGCCCTTACCCCAAGCACGCAGTCTGGCCAGACAGTAATGGGGACGAGCGAGCACCCCCCCTCCCCTCCTGAGCCGTACCAGACCGCGTGCCCTCAACATGGTGGAGTGTGTGCTTTGGGGGAGGGGGCACTGCCCCCCCACCCCAAAGCACTCTTGTCCACATGTCGATAGCCGTTGGTTGTTGGGGTATGCGGGCGGGGGCTTATCGGAATCTGGGAGCCCCCCCTTTAATAAGGTGGGCCCCAGATGCCGGCCCCCTACCCTATGTGAATGAGTATGGGGTACATCATAGCCCTACCCATTCACCTGGGGGGAAAAATGTAAAGTAAAAAAAAAAAAACACCACACAGATTTTTTTAAATAATTTAAAAGTCAGCTCCAGGGGTCTTCTGAGGGGGCCCCCCCTTCTTTAAGCTCTTTTACAAGGGGGGGGGGGGTGTAGGCCCAGTATTCTCTTCCGCCGGGGCCCTGGGCTTTGCAGTTTTCTGACGGGGGGGGCGGAGGCGCCACACGCCCAGTCTTCTCCAGTGCCCACCCCTTTAAGCTCTTTTACATTCTGGGGGGCCACGGGATTCAACATTTTCTGCCAGGGGAGGGCACCATCCCCCGGTCTTCTCTGGTGCCTTCCGCCGGGATACCCCCACCCCTTTTAGCTCTTGCACATTAAAGCGGATGTGCCATGGGAACAAAATATTAAAAGTCAGCAGCTACAAATACTGCAGCTGCTGACTTTTAATATTAGGACACTTACCTGTCCTGGAGTCCAGCGCCGATCGCAGCAGAGCACGAGCGATCGCTCGTCACTCTGCTGCTGCCCCGCCATCCACGCTGAGGGAACCAGGAAGTGAAGCGCTGCGGCTCCACTGCCCGGTTCCCTACGGCGCATGCGCGAGTCGCGCTGCGCCCGCCGATTGGCTCACACGCTGTGTGCTGGGAGCCGAGTGTTCCCAGCACACAACAGGCGACAGACGGGATGTGACGGAATGCCCGTCTTTCGCCCGTATCGTGTGGCCGGAAGTGGGTGCAAATACCTGTCTTTAGACAGGTGTCTGCACCCCCCTCCCCCCTGAAAGGTGTCAAAAGTGACACCGGAGGGGGGGAGGGTTCCGATCAGCGGGACTCCACTTTAGGGTGGAGGACCGCTTTAAGGGGGGCTACAGGATTTGCCGTTTTCTGCCGGGGGAAGGCAGCATCCCCCAGTCTTCTCCAATACCTTCCGCCAGGGCCCCAGTCTTCCTCGTTTTCTGCCGGGGATGCACCAACCCCCTGGTCTTTTCTCTGCTGTCTTGTCTTTGCCTCTTCTGCCTGGCTCCTCCACAGGGGCCAGGGCTTTCTTTCCGCTTTCTTCTCTGTTCCCTCTGGTGCAACACTTGAAATTTACGGGCATAGCCACGTTTTTACTGGCATTTCACAAAAGTTACTAAAATTACATTTTTAAGTGCAATTTTCAGTATTTAGGCTACAAGCAAGTAGGCTAGGCAAATTGCAATGCGATTTAAGGTAATAAAAAACCACAAAACATATTTTTGTTATTTTCGATATAATAAAGGCACGTTATTTAGTCACATCACCCCCCCCCCTGCCTCCAATCTCCCCCAGGCCCCCTTCCTCCAATCACTCTCTACCTCCATCCCCAACCTCTGCAGTGCCACCAACAACCCCTGCCTCCAATCACTCTCTACCTCCATCCCCAACCTCTGCAGTGCCACCAACAACCCCCCCCTGCCTCCAATCTGCCCCCCTCCATTCCGTGCCTCCAATCTGCCCCCCTCCATTCCGTGCCTCCAATCTGCCCGCCTCCATCCCAGGCCCCGTGCCTCCAATCTGCCCGCCTCCATCCCAGGCCCCGTGCCTCCAATCTGCCCGCCTCCATCCCAGGCCCCGTGCCTCCAATCTGCCCCCCTCCAACAAGCCGTGCCTCCAATCTCCCCACCGTGCGCAGTTTCGAACCGATCAGTAGCCGAGCAATCCATAGATGGCAGGCAAACAAACGGCTGAGCACTAGTGTCAGCTGGAGGGTACAGCCCACGAGGATGGATATAGGCGACCTGGCCTGCTACCATATTTCGCATTAAGATGGCCAGAAAATTATCATCAGGTACCCCAGAATCCTAGTGGGACCCTTGCTTCTCGGATGTGTCTTGGGAGTCATCCAAACTGGCCCCTGCGCTTATGTTGACCTGGGATTTTGGGGACAGACCCCTCAAAAGTATCTTTTGAAGAAAAGGTAGCCGGACCTTGAGATGGAGACAACTTATGGATAGAGTCTAACTATTTTCCTAATGTTGACCCAGTATTCCTCCTTTTCCTCATTCGCGGCTGCTCCCAGAAAGCAGGAACTGCAGACCAATTTTTTTGGAAGCACATCATCACCGCAGACCCAGCAGGCTTTGGGGGTGGGAGGGTGATGAGGAGAGGGATGAGGAGAGGGATATTTTCCAGCCGAATGCCGGGAAAACTTGCGGCTGTCAGGTGCGCAGGCTGAAGCAGAGTGACCACTCTTTGGGACACCATGAGCTTTGGACCCCTTCTTCTGTACCCCTCTGCGACTTGGCTGAGGTTGCGGGCTGCCAAAGAAGGAAAGCACAGAAAATTATGTTTTTCCTCTAAAAGGTAGTCACATGCTCTTTTTTATTTTGAACTGACCTGGTAGTTGCAGCCACTTACCTAGTGGTATGTTGAGGATCTTTTTGTAATACTGAGCTGAGGGGAAGGTATGTTAAAGAGAGAAACCAACAAGGTTAACCTGTTTGATTATTATTATATTTTGGGACACATACCTATAAATATACATATATTCACCCATAAATGCATATGTTCACATATATATTTTTTTATAACACACACACACAGCTGAGATCCATGAGGTATCAGATACCCTACCTATATACGTATGCACCGACACATCCAAGTACATACGTACAAATATATCCATTGTATGCACATGAAAAATTTAAGTTAGTCTTACAGGCAACTTGTTTTTCAGGACAGCACCTTGAGATATCATGATCCTCCCACTCCATCAGGAAACACCTTATTTCAACCTTTTAAAAAGAGGCCCCCTCCTTGCACTCCTCAGTTATAGAGAAGCCTCCGGCCCCGGCTGGAACACACAAACATATACGTTAGTCACAGCATAGTACATCACAAACCAATAAGGCAGGTCGTTGCTGTCCTGAAAGACTTCTGGAAAACAAGTTACCTGTAAGACCAACTTGAATTTTCCCAAGTCGTCTTTCAGGACAGCACCTTGAAGACAACAGAGCCTTACTACCTTAGGGCGGGACGACAGCTTGTAGGACCTTTCTGCCAAAAGCCTGATCACTGGCCGAAGCGAGATCCAACCTATAGTGTTGCACGAACGTGTGAAAACTTAACCACGTCGCTGCCCTGCAGATTTGCTCCGGCGTGGCGCCAGCTCTTTCTGCCCAGGAAGTTGTGAAAGCTCTGGTCGAATGGGCACGAATCCCTTCTGGCAGAATCAGGCCTGCCTGTAAATAAGCCTCCCTGATAGCCAGCTTCAGCCACCTAGCTAGTGTCCCCCTAGATGCCTGCTGACCCTTCTTGTTACCCCCAAAAAGGACAAACAAAGAATCCGAATGCCTAAACAGACTTGTTATTTCTAAATAACATAACAAGACCCATCTAACATATGAAAAAATGATTCCTTTTCCCCCAAAGGGTTAGAACAAAAAGTGGGAAGTACAATGTCCTGTAAACGGTAAGTGTTAGAAGCCACCTTGGGCAGAAACTTTAGGTCAGTTTTAAGCACTACCCTATCTGAAAATAAACATAAATAAGGCTCATTCACTGACAGGGCCTGCAACTCGCTGATCCTACGTGCTGAGGTTATAGCGATTAAAAATAAAGTTTTGAAGGTAAGGTTCCTAATTGAAGCTTCCCCTAAGGGTTCAAAAGGTTTGCTTGCCAAAGATCACAACACCACAGAGCTCCCACTTCAGGAAACCCTTTAACCTTAGTGGTCTAGATCTCGAGAGAGATCTAAAAAAAACCTCACCACCAACGGTTCTGTGGCTACAGATCTTTCCAAAAAAACTGTAAGTGCGGATACCTGTACCTTAAGGGTGCTGACAGCTAAACCCTCATCAGCCCCCTCCTGTAAAAATTCCAGGATAGACCTCAACTCCCTAGGGTCCTGACCCGATAAACTACACCAAGAGGAAAAAAACCTTCCAAACCTTGGAGTAAACTCCTAGAGCTACCATCACAGTCTGACTGTCAAAGACTGATGGGACTGTAGCAACCAAACAGTGTCCAAGACCTTGGATGCTTTCTCTGGAGGGAGAAAAACTCTGGCTCCGCGAATTCACCTGGTATCCCAGAAAACGAATTTCCTGGGAAGGAACCAGGGCAGATTTTTGAAGGTTTAAAATCCAGCCAAGGGATTCCAGGTGGGTTCGAGCCCGAGAAAGATCCTCCAACAACTTCTCCTTTGAGGGAGCAAAGAAGAGGAGATCGTCCAGGTAGGGGATGACTGCTATACCCTGTAGACGCAATGGGGCTAAGGCCTCAGCCAGCACCTTGGTAAAAATCCAAGGTAATGACAAAAGCCCAAAAGGGAGGGCCCTGTACTGGAAGTGCTGAACCAAACCCCCCCATCTCTACCGCTAGCCTGAGAAACCTCTGGGACTGAGGGGAGATAGGTACGTGTAGGTATGCATCTCTCAGGTCTATCGACGCCATGAAACAATCTGGCGTCAGAAGATTCCTGATAGAGAAAATCGAATCCATTCTGAATTTTCTGTACCCGACACATTTGTTCAATGGTTTTAAGTTCAAGATCAGCCTGAACTTCCCCGTGGGTTTCCTTACTAGGAAGACATGGGAATAGAACCCTCTGCCCTGCTCTGCTAGGGGAACCCGGACCAACACTCCCTGCTGTTGTAGTTCCGACAGAGGATTTTAACGCTACAGACTTCACTGGATCCCTTGGGGCCTGAGTGACCAGATATCTCCTTGGCAGGGCCTCAGGAATTCTATAGCGTACCCCTGGGCTAGAGTGGTCAGTATGTGCTGGTTGTTTGATACCACTGCGGAAGGAAATTTTGCAGCCTACCCTCAGGGTCGGGTCATTGCGGTTTACTGGCTGGAGCAGGAGGATGGAAAAAAGAGATTTTTAATACAGCTTACCTGTAAAATCTTTTTCTTGGAGTACATCACGGGACACAGAGCAGCATATTCATTACTATATGGGTTATATGGAGTACCTTCAGGTGATGGACACTGGCAATCTCAAACAGGAAGTGCCCCTCCCATAGGAGGAGTACCTCAGTTTTGTAGCAAGCAGTATGCCTCCCAAAATGGTCCCCAAAAGAGGGGTGGGAGCTCTGTGTCCCGTGATGTACTCCAAGAAAAAGATTTTACAGGTAAGCTGTATTAAAAATCTCTTTTTCTTTATCATACATCACGGGACACAGAGCGGCATATTCATTACTATATGGGATGTCCCAAAGCAATGCTTACAATGAGGGGAGGGAGAACATCTTCCCAAGACAAAATGATTTAATTTAGAGATATACTCAAATCATAATAAATCCAACTTAGTTGAGAAAAATAATTTTTAAATTTAACTCAAAAGGGAGCCCCCGGAATCCGAGGGTCTCAAACTGCAGCCTGCAGCACTGCCTGCCCAAAGGCTGTATCAGTATTCCTTCTTACGTCCAACTGGTAGAATTTTGTAAACGTGTAGACAGAAGACCAGGTTGCCGCCTTGCAAACTTGAGCCATAGAGATCTGGTGGTGTGCTGCCCAGGATGCGCCCATGGCCCTAGTAGAATGAGCCTTTAATGATAACGGAGGAGGCAACCTCTTCAAGCCGTAGGCCTGAGTGATTAACTGTTTAATCCACCTCGAGATGGTGGATTTTGCAGCTGCCTGCCCCTTCTTGGGCCCATCCGGTAAAATGAACAACACATCTGTTTTCCGGATCTTCTCTGTAGCTTTAAGATAGGCCTTCATGGCCCTGACAATATCCAAGGTATGCAGCAACCCTTCCTTTCTGGAAGTAGGTTTAGGAAAGAAAGATGGTAATACCAAATCCTGGTTTAGATGAAAACTGGATATAACCTTTGGTAGAAAGGAAGGATGAGGGCGGAGAACGACCTTGTCCTTATGTAAAATAAGATATGGTTCCTTACAGGATAAGGCTGCCAGTTCCGATACTCTTCTGGCGGAAACTATGGCGACCAAAAATACTAACTTCCTTGTCAGTAAAACCAAAGGAATTTCAGCCAACGGCTCAAAAGGTTGTTTCTGTAAACTTGACAGAACAAGATTTAAATCCCACGGACAAAGTGGGGATTTAACTGGAGGATTAATACGCAAGACCCCTTGAATGAAGGTCTTAACCAGCGAGTGGGTGGCCAGCGGCCGCTGAAACCACACTGACAAAGCTGAAATCTGTCCTTTGATTGTGCTTAATGCCAGTCCTTTATCCACTCCTAGCTGGAGAAAACGTATTACTCTATCGATGGTAAACTTGCGAGAAAGCCATCGCTTGGACTCACACCAGCCTACATAGGCCTTCCAGACCCTATAATAAATCACCCTAGAGACCGGTTTCCTGGCTCTGATTAGGGTAGAGATTACTTTCTGAGACAGACCTCTACCCCTGAGAATCAGGGATTCAGCTTCCAGGCCGTCAAATTTAGATGCCGTAAGGCAGGGTGGAGGATCGGACCTTGCGATAGCAGGTCTGGCCGTAGAGGAAGAGTCCAAGGGTCTCCCACTACCATCTTCAGGATTAGTGAATACCATGCCCTTCTGGGCCATGCTGGAGCTACCAGGATGACTGGTATATGCTCCACCCTGATCCTGCGCAGCAGGCGGGGTAGTAACTGGAGCGGGGGAAACGCATAAAGAAGTTTGAACTGATGCCAAGGGCAAACCAGCGCATCGGTTCCGCAGGCCATCGGATCCCTTGAGCGGGATATGAACCTGTCTAGCTTCTTGTTGAGTCTCGATGCCATGACATCCACGTCCGGCACTCCCCATCTTTGGCAGAGTGTCTGAAAGACTTGTGGATGTAGAGACCATTCCCCCGGCCACAGAGTCTGGCGACTTAAGAAGTCCGCCTGAAGGTTGTCCACTCCTGGAATGAATATTGCCGATATGCAGGGCACATGAGCCTCTGCCCACAGGAGAATCAAGGTCACCTCTCTCTGAGCGGCTTGACTCTTGGTTCCCCCTTGGTGATTTATGTATGCCACGGCCGTGGCATTGTCTGATTGAATTCTCACCGGGAACCCATGCAATTTGGACGTCCAAGCCCTGAGGGCTAGTCGAGCAGCTCTGAGCTCCAAGATGTTGATGGGCAACTGCTTCTCTAGCTTTGCCCAAGTACCTTGGCGAGTGCAACCATCCAAAATTGCTCCCCAGCCCGTCAGGCTGGCATCTGTGGTTACTATCTTCCAAGCCACTGGGCTGAAAGACTTCCCCTTCAGTAGATTCTGAGGGTCTAACCACCAACACAGACTTTGTCGGACTCTTGATGAGAGCGGCAAAGGGATATCCAAGGCCTGTGGCCTCCTGCTCCATGCTGACAGGATGGCTGCCTGCAGGATGCGAGTGTGGCTCTGGGCGTACGGTACCGCCCCGAATGTGGCCACCATCTTGCCTAGTAACCGCATACATAGGCGAACAGTTGGTTCTTTCTTGCTTAGAACCAGTAGGATTAATTCCTTGATGGCTTTGACCTTTATCAGAGGTAGAAACACCCTTTGTTGTGCTGTGTCTAACCTCATGCCGAGATATTCCAACTGCCTTGTGGGCTGGAATGCTGATTTTTCTCGATTTAGGACCCAGCCGAACCTCTCGAGGTACTGGACCGTGAGGGCCACTGCTCGTTCCAAGCCAGGAAATGAGTGATCTATGACTAGGAGGTCGTCCAGGTACGCTAGGATTGTGACCCCTTGGATCCTTAGCTTGGCTAGGATTGGAGCTAGGACCTTCGTGAACACCCGGGGGGCCGTAGCCAACCCAAAGGGAAGCGCCACGAATTGGAAGTGACGCGAAGCCACCATAAAGCGTAGAAATCTTTGATGTGGCTGATAAATTGGAACATGAAGGTAGGCATCCTTTATGTTTATGGATGCCATGAAGTCGTTCTTCTGGAGTGTGGCAGCTGCTGACCGCACGGATTCCATCCGAAATGAGCGGACCTTTAGGTATGCATTTACCATCTTTAAGTCCAAAATTGGCCTGACATCCCCGTTGGGCTTTGGGATGATGAATAGGTTGGAGTAGAAACCCAGCCCCTGTTCTAGGACTGGTACCTCTACTATTACTTCCTGGGAGAGTAGATGATTTAATGCCGTCATTAATGCGGCTCCCTTCTCCGGATCGTTTGGTACCCTTGACTCCTGGAAATGAGGAGGAGGAAACCTTAGGAAGTCTAGTTTGTAGCCCGTAGCCACGGAAGACCGTACCCATCTGTCGGGAATGCTGGCCTCCCAAACC